>NW_025999977.1:12376707-12530689 GCF_001458135.2 Marmota marmota marmota
ATATATATATATATATATATATATATATATATATATATATATATATAATTCAGATATGGACAAAAATTACGATGTGTTGACTGTGAATTTGGGGAAGCATGGTGCTATTACCTAGTCTAGTTGATCTTGTTTTATGATAGGATCAAATAGGTTGATTAAATAGCAACTTCCTTTAAATTTGGCCACTTGGCAAAATTTTGTTTTGAATGGACCCCAATGTGAAAATCTTTGCAGTAAAATTTTTTAAATGCTAAAGGTGAAGAGTGTGGAAATAAAGGAGCAGAAATGAAAGAACAAAAGTAGGGATGATCCTGAAATTCGAGTTCTGGTTATAATAGCACACTGGGGTGCAAGGCTGGTAAGTGGAGGAAATATGATGTGGGGTCCTACACTGCTCAAACCTGAAAACCTCCCCAGAAAAGAGCTTCAGTTGGTCTGAGGCTGTGCAATCGCCAGCACAACGGAATGCTTTATTGCCGTCTGGAAGTGTTTATTTTCTGAACATAAATTCAGGGGACAGATTCAAGGCATGTCTAGAAATAAAGCATATCATCATGTGAGCTGAGCTGACAGGGACAATTTACTGTAGCGTGCATTTGTTCTGGGCCAATAGGAGGAGAGTTGGTGATCAACATTCTAAAGGCTCGCTGTTCAGTTCTGACTGTCCCTTCCCTGAACTTTGGCATGGCACGGCTTAACCCTTGAGGGACTGCACTGCAGAACCTGGAGCCCCGTGAAGGGACATGTGTTCCACCTGGAGAAATCTACAGTAAGGACATGTTCTACAGCCATCTGTTGGCTGCTGGTCCTATGCCCTGGGAAGGATGGGGCAGCTGAAAGCTAAGCTGTCTCCTAAAGACTTTTGTTGAGAAACCTGAAAATGGAGATTTATTGGTTAAGTTTCCATTCGATTTTGCAGTAAAGAAGGGCCAAGTGTTTATGTTGACCATCTGACCAGGGCTTGCAAGATTACTGAATCTGGAGAGGGTAAGAGGATGTTGTATTTCAGAGTAGGAATTCCCTAGCCCTAGGGAGATGGTTTGGAGTGGCAACCTGACTTTGTACATGTAAGTTATTATTGCATCTGACCCTTTCTTATTTACAAACAAGAGAACTTTATACCTATCTTATGTGGAAGCCATGAAAATCAAGTGAGCCGATGCAGATAAAGTGCTGGGCTTAGTCAATACTGCATCCTGTGCTTGTCACTTGTTAATTATTATTATTTTTGTTCACACGTTGAGCTATAAAGAAAGAGCTGAAAGAGAAATTTTTGCTATTTTCTTGGAGTTGTGAGTGTTCATTTACACACTACTTGTAGAAAAACTAATCTCAGCTATAGGTGGCAATGTTTAATCCATTATTAGAGTATACAGTTTTCAGATGGTTTTCAAGCCTTAAGGACTTTAGATTAGAAAAAAAAATATTCAGTTTCAAAACACCTCGAGAGATTTAATTTGAGCATGATATGTGGAGTCAAATTCAAAGTCAAGTAGCTTGCAATTACTCTGATGTGAAGCATATTAGAAAAATGAGGATAGAATTAAGTTCAAGTTGGAAAAATAAATTGGCCAAAGTAAGCTTGATATACAATTGGCCTTTCATATCCATGAGTTCTACATCTGTGAATGTAACGAATCTCAGATCAAAAATATTTGGGAAAAAACTGCATCGGTACCAAACATGTGCATCTTGTTTCTTGTCATTGTTTCCTAAACAGTACAATGTAATAACTATTGACATGGCATTTGCATTGTATTATGTATTATAAATAATCTAGAGATAATTTGAACTAGATAGGAAGATTCGCATAAAAATATTATGCCATTTTACACAGGTTGGAGCATACATGGATTTTGGTATCTAGGGCTTAGAACCAATTCCCCATGGATACCGAAGTATGCTGACTGTATTGAGGATAAAGATTTCAATTTTTTTTTCATCATAGAAATGTCTAAAAGCTTAAAGTTTGAATGTGTCCAAAATAGGAGGGTGTTTTCTACCACTTCCTTTGGGGGTTCTCCTCCCTCGTTCTTCTCTTCCCTTTCTGGTTCTGTACTCTACGGGAAACAAACAGGAGAGTCACACAGGCGAAAGAAGTAATCACAAGGAAGCTTTTATAAACCGAAAGGACATAAGTTATGCTCTGGCATAATTTTTCCTGAGAGACTTCTGAGCATCCAACAGAGTTACTGGGTAGACAACAAGGATTTTAGATATATGGGTTTTATCTTACTTAACATTAATGTTTGCCCTTAAACATTCATTGAGAGAAAAAGGAACAGTTTAATTGAATTTTTTAAAACAAAGGCCATAACTCTTCATTGTCTATTTTAATGATTCTATAAACAAATATTTTCATGGCAAGTTGATTTGTGAGCTGAGGATATACAGGAACCAGAGCTTTCCTTCTTTCCTTGTGCTCTGTGGTTCTCTCCCCGTTTCTTTCTCTTTTCTTTCCTTCCTTTCCTCCCTTTCTTCCTTTTCTCCTTCCTCCTTCTTTTCCTCCCTCCCTTCCTCCCTTTCTCCCCCACTCCTCTTTCTTTCTTTTCAAGGTTACTCCATCCTGATTCTTCAAAGTAAGGATGACGGCAACCTAATTGAGACTCTAATTCTGGCGTTAGGGAGACTACTGCCAATATCTTATTGGTGACATCTGATCTAGTGATGTGTTTCTCAACTATCTACATAACTTAATAAGGCTCTTTTTAGAAACACACTAATGGGGGATTAGAAATTGGCTAAATGGCACATTCCATTTCTCTTACAGATAACTCCATATATTACTACTTCTGTTTAATAATTAATGCTCTTGTTTTTAAGATATTAACAATTTAGTCTTTGCCCTACTCAATCCACTCTCATAATGAAAAGCTCAGTGTGTCTATGGGCCTTGTATCACTTCCACACTAATTGTGATGAAATGCTCAGTGTAATGCACCAATAAATATTTGAAAATTGGGTGGAAGGAATGTGGGGAAAGCACTTTGTGCTTTTAATTGATATGCTGAACAACATTGGTTGCAAATGGAACTAATGCATTTGACTTTTTTTTTCTTCTTCTCTAGATGTGATTTAAAAATTGTGGTGTCTGAAACAACCTGGGTTGGTTATTCACTTTAGTTAGAGTGTCTGTTTCAATGTCAGTTGCCCTTGCTTCCTTTTTCTCTTTTACCATAAGAAACAGTTTAGTAGCAATATATTCAAAGTGGTGACTAAAGTTCATTCAGAGTCATACGGAGGTTTTCTTAAATCTGGCTCATCACGACTTCTTAGCCTTCTATGTTTTTCTTACTTTTAAGTCTCCTTTACCATTTGCCTGAGTCACTTGTGTTTTTTTGTTTTGTTTTGTTTTGTTTTTAATTCATCACAAGACTGAGGGACAGTGGGTATCTTTCACTTTTCTGTGATGTCCAAGTTGTAGGCTTGTTTTTCAGTCTCAGAACTGTGATACAATTTAGCTACTGTGTTTAGTTCTTGTGAGAGTCCTTTTCAGGTTAGGAGAGATCTTTGGATCTCTTGTCATTTCCAACAGAATTGTCCTGCTTCTTTAGTGGCTCCCTCACAGCTGTTGAAGTCTTTCCTCCCAGGTCATAGTATTCTGAGAAGCCCAGGCTCTTTAGGATTTGACTGCTTATGTCTCTGGCCTAACAGACTACTAGCAAATCACCTCCTCCCTCCTCTACCTCTTTTGCACCCCATGACCACACAAAGCTACAGCCATGATTTGGTCCTTGTCCTAGATTGCCACAACTGCTTTTCGTTCCTTGATCTGTTACTCAGATGTCATCTCTAGCCTCCTTCCCTGACAGCTTTGGGAAGAGTTTGGTTTCCCTACTCTCCGAAATCACAGAGCAACCTGCATTCTCCTATTGTGGTACCCACTGTGCTGGAAATGCCAGTTTATATGGCTACCTTTCTCAGTCCCCTGGGGGATGCTGGAGAGACCCTGCCTTTGAGGTTTGTATCCTCAGGACTCAGAAGAGTGTTTGGAAATCATATATATATATATATATATATATATATATATATATATATATATATATATATATATGGGGTGGAGAGCTGGTGTTGAGTAAAGGTATCAATGAATAGGCTAAGAATGAATGAATCAATTCTCCAGAGCTAGTTTCACACCTCCAAGGTATTGCTGGATAATAGTGTCCATGGAATTGCCCACCCTAGAGATTACGGCTTTCTTTCTTCCTCTCCTTAGAATCAAGAAGAAAATTAAGCTAATGACAATTTTTCAATACTCTTAGTTTTCAGTAGGTATTTTTAAAAAGAAAAGAAAAAAAAAGAATACAAGAACTTTTATTTAGAGAGCTTGATTTTCTAAAATTAATCAGGTTACTTGATATTGCATTAAAACTATTAAAACTAACACTATCTGCTAAGTGTTTGATATTGTTTAAGAATTGACTAAGTGACCAAGACAGATTGTGAGTCTTTTGATTAGTGGTAAAAGGAGGAGGGCCAGAAAAGTCCTGTGAGGTAATTCCTACTTGGGATCTTTTACTTGGGTAATACACCCTTAATTTAGGAAGAACTGTTAAAATATACTTTCTGTTCAGACTCCTCCCTGAAATTTGTAACCCTTTGCCCTTCTTTCTCCTCTGTATACATGTGAATACTTCATATTTTTCTCTTGCCCGTTAGGAGGTTCTGTACATGGAATTTTGGGAATTTTTTTAATGTTATAGTAATGTAGTGCGGCTATCCCAGATTTCTATCAGAAGTGGCAGGCAGCCAAAAACTAGAATCATTGTTTGCAAACTCTAAATATAGAGTCAAGATTTATATGAAGAAAACAGATATGTCTTGTTATAAAACCATGAATAAGCATTGGCACAAACATAATAGTTTATTCTTCCTTGATATCGCTTATTTTAAATAGCTATCTATCTTTTACCAAGATACTGTAGAAAGATACATTATAGAAACATTTGCTTCCACTCAAAGTACCGGAGAGTTGCTCTTTTCTTATTCCAGTTAAGACTTCATTATTTTCTAGGAAGTGATGAGGGAAATAAGAGCCAAAAGGTGATTTGGTCTTTCTAAATTTCAGGTAGCCTGTGGGGTCGTTATTATTAATAATGCATCATGTTCATCTTTAGCTCATGTTGATGTGGTTTATTATTATTACTATTTTATTCGGGATCTGCTCTAACTTTGCACAAAGGTCGCCTTGATCCTGAGACTTCTTTGGCATTTATTCTACAAGATGTCACATTCCACAAAGAAAGAAGCCTCCCCCGTGCCCATCTGTGCTTCTCCCGACGTCCTTCCCATCCTGCCCCCTCTCTTCTGATTTCCATCCCCCTTTAATCATTTCTGCCTGGTCCACAACAAAGGGACAGCAGGGGGAAGAAAGACTTTCGGAAAGAGTTAAAAAGGATGGATGAAATTCATACAATGTACACCATATGGCCTGACATTTTCCAGATTAGGTAAACATTTCTGTTGGGGATAAATAGTTCTGTACATTGATGTAAAGAAATTGCATGAGACAAGGGCACATTCAGCATAGTTATGCAATGGAGTAATGTTTGCTCAGGAAGAGAAATCTAAAAACTCAAGGGCAAGTAGCAGGAGGGATCTTGGTACACTCCAACTTCTGGAAGAACGGGTTAAAAACCATGAGTCTATAGCCAAAATAAATACTGTCTCCTCTAAGCTAAGCATTAGTAATTGTTTTCAAATGCACGCGCGCGCACACACACACACACACACACACACTGATCCACTCTTGTAAGAAAGTCCTAATAATCCATCACCAAACCTCTCTGAAACAACTAAAGTTCTAAATTTTGTCAAAATCCATTTCTAGGTAGCCGATGCCCACAAAGAGACACTTGCAATACCTGGAAAAATTGATTCTAGGTGGGTCGTTTCCAGTGTGTGTCCCTCTATTGGGTGTAGACTGCTCTGCTCCTTGGTGAACAGCCCCAGAGCCATAGATTTCATTTGATCTTTGCAAAGGCTAACATCTGTCTGCTGTCATTTTAGTAAGATTGATGACAGGCAAGAAAGAAGAAAGGGGAGGGAGCGGAGGGAACACAGACAGGGAGAAGGAGCTTTGGGCGGCCCCCACGGTGGTGGCCAAGGCTGCCAGGGGTCACCGCTGCAAACCTTTTGGCCGATGAGGGCTGTGGTGAGAAGCAGCCAAGGCCCCACACTGGCAGTAATTGCGCTTGGTTGTTACAGCTGATAGCTAGAACTCCAAGATACAAAGGCAGCATTTTGCACCTTATATATCTTAATAGATTACTCACATTGCATGCAGCACCAAGCTAAATGTTATGACAGCCATAAGAATGTAGTTTACTGTTATCTTAATGTAGCTGGGCAGTGTGGGGTAAAGCCATCAAAAATATTATATTTTTTTAAAGTTTCCAAGAGAAACTAACTGATGCAGACATAGAGCTATTTTTACACAAAGCCCTGAATTTTGGCAAACACTTTTCAAACCATAATTTTAAATATATACACACATATTTCACATATGCATATGTATATGCATGGATATGCACATTTATATATGCATTTCCCCCGTTTTGCTAAATATCATTTTTCTTTCACTACTTCCTTTAAATTGTTATATGAACACCATCCAGGGAAGCCTCAATTTAGATATTTTTAAGAGATAATCCCATATTTGAAATTTGTCTAGGAAATAGTAAGCAATATTTTTAAAGGTACAAATGCACGCTTGGGGGATTTGGCATGAATGAAGAAGGACATAGACTTTCCATTAATGATGTAGTTTAAACATACTAGTCACATCCACTTCTCTGGGTACACACACCTGCTTGGAACAAGCCAGCACTTGCCTGTGAAATAAATGAAATTGGAGAGGGTTAAATCCCTCAGAAAGTGGGGAATCCAGGAAAGCACTATTTTTGTGCTGGTGTGGTCGGATGTTTGACGGGAACTTGCTGAAGCAGTGGCTACAGGGAGTTTAGACAAGTTTTGGCCGTTATCAGCAGGAGGCAGATTCTATGAATAGAATCTAATCCAGACACATACAACACTTTCCAAGTTTGGTTGGAAAGTAAAACAACTTTGCTTTATTCAGTGGGAGCCCTTAGGGCCTTAGAATTCCTTGTGACATCAAGGTGACGACATGACAGAATGACTGAGTTCCATGGGCCAATTTATGTAAGTTTTAGGACATTCCAGAAAGCAGGCTTGAAGATCATACTGTCCTGTCTGATTCAATTATTTCATAAATGAGAAATTGCGAATTTTTTCCTGAAAATATAAATTTCTAAAATAAAATATTTTTTTCTAAATTCTTTTGAATTTAGCAAATAAAGTTCTACTTTGAATAGATTCATATAGAGCAGAATCAGCAAGAAGCGAAAGAACAAATATTTAAAGATCAGAAAAAAGTGAACACACAAGAGAGTGTCAATTGCCATTTCCACAATATGAGAGAAATTATTTAAAAATGGTGAGGGCCAGTAGATTAGGCAATTGATCTCTATAGTGTTAAGAAGTCACTTTTACTTCAGTTTGGCTGATTTTTTCCATTATTTGGGGGAGTTTTTAAACATATTTAATATGTTCATGGAAGTACATATTTTTGCTTTGGTGGAGGATGGGGAATACTTCATCATAAAATATTATGCTGTAACATAGAAGCATAGAGAATTAGCTCTTCCCTTTGGATTTTTTGCAAGTGTTTTCTTAATCATTTTTCTTTTTATTCCTTTTATTATATATTTTTTTCTTTTTATGATGCTGCAGATTGAATCTAGGGTCTCATGTGTGCTAAGCATGCATTCCACTGCTGAGCTATTCCCAAGCCTCTTCCTACTGGATGAGTCAGAGAAGATATATCCACTGGGGTTGGGGAGAGGGTCTTTGGTTGAGACTGGGAGTTAATGTCAAAATCTCAGTTGATAAGGTCATCTTTAGTTTCGTTTGTTTGTTTAATGTCAGGGTCCATGTACTCTTAAAAGGGTAAATTTAACACAATGGAAGAAAGTTAAATGTAAGAATTCTTTTCACAGCTTTGGGCAGGGTGAGGGAGCTCTGTCAATAAGGGATGGTAAAGCATAGAAGACATAGAAGAGCAAACAACAATGACTAGGACTCATCACAGTTATAGCCATTTGTAGTAGATTAAATGGTGGTACTCTCAAAAGATATGTCTGCTAGAACCTGCAAATGTGACCCCACTTGGAAGGAGTTTTTGAAGATGTGATTTAGTTAAGGATCTCAAGAGGAAGCATCCTGGATTGTCCAGATAGGCCCTAATCCGATGGCAAGTGACCTTATGAGGAAAAGAGAACATAGAGACAGACAGAGGGGAGAAAAGGAGGAGGAGGCTGTTTGAAGACAGAGGCAGAGACAGGAGGTCAGGGGAGGTAGGCAGACACAGGCCAATCCTTGTCTGAAGGCCACCAGAAGCTAGAAGAGTAGAGAAGGAGTAAGGTCTTTGGAGGGAACACAGATCTGCCAGCAATTTGATTTTATACTTTGATACTGGAAGAACTTCTAGAACTAGGAGATAATATAATCCTATTATTGTAAGCCTCTTAGTTTGTGGTAATGAGTTATGGTGGCTCTGGGAAACTAATGCATCAAGGACAGGGGTCTTCAGGCAGGTGTATGGTCCAGCCTGCTTACAGGGAGAAGCAGGGGCCACATAACTGGGAGTTTATCCCTCCTCCTGGTCGCTAATCTCCAACTGTGCCTCCCACTAACCAAAACAAGTTACAAACATGACACTGTACCCCATACAGGCTGTACGATTATTATGTGTCAATCTAAAAAATTAGTATATTTTTAAAAAAAACAAGAAGTGGAGGAGAGTTCCAGTAAAGTGGTTCTAGAATGCCAGGTTTTGGAACATGAAACATAGGGGAAAAATTTTGTGTAGGAAACAGAATATCAGAAAGCAGCAGTGGTACAGTATGTATTCCTTCATAACAAAGCTTCTAAAAGTCAAAACTTTGCAATATCTCATTAGCAATAAAGAGTTTCAAAAAGAAAACTCAAGCTCCCAGTTATCTAGGATTTGGAGAAGACCATTGTCATAAAGAGAAGCCATGGTAGATGTGAATGTTCAGGGTTTGCTTAGAGATCAAGTGAAACTCATCAAAAGACATGCATTTTAAAAGGCTAAAAACAAAAATAATTGAAGTCCTTGAGATAAATAGGAAACCCCAAGCAAACATAGAACTTAAGAAGTTATTAACAAAGTGAATTTTTCTAGTTGCTCTGATTTTTAATGCTCTACCTCTAGTCAATTATCTGCACGTTTTAACAAATTCAGATTTATAATTGTGCCCAATCAAGTAAAGATATGAGCTTCTCTATGAGTCTCAAATTTCTCATGACTAGATACTTCTGGAAGTTGAGAGTTCAGGTGACTTCATCTTAGTTCAGGTGACCTGTTCCCCCTGAATTTCAGAACTTGGAGCCCACAGAGGGACAAAACCATTCCAAGTGTGGTTTCCCAACCCCTACAGACACCTGGTATCCTGAAATCAACTAGTCACTAAGGGAGATACAACAGGAAAATATGACTCGATGCATTATTTTCTGGAATTTAATTTTTTCTTTTACAAAAATTTTACTTGGAACAGTGCTTGCTATCTAGGATATGATGTCTAGTTTAACAATGATGTCTAATGTAACAAAAATTATACATTTTATACATTAATTTCACATTTTCTATATCAGATTTTCAAGGTAGCTCACAACAAAAAGAAAAGGGCTATTTCCACATGCTCCATCATATGAAACTGGAGAAATTTATGTCCTCTTTAAGTTTTCCTTTTGGGAACCTCACAAAAAAATAATATTAAAATGAGCAGCTTCTTTCTCTGGACCTTTATCTCAAAGGGATTTCCCCCAAAGCAATCCATTGTTCTAGCGCAGAACTTTCTATTAAAGTATTGATTTTTAAAAAATTCCCCCACACAGGAGTTAATGTACTACTCTCTCACTATTTTTACTCAGTTGGTATATTAAAAAATGCATGAACTTTGGGGTCAGTCAAATCTGAAATTGAATTATGACTTTGCCACTGCATAGAGGTGGCACTTGGGTTTTTATGAAGCTCAGAGTCCTTCTATATAAAGTAGCTGATCACAAAGGCTTGCTGCAAGGATTAAGCACAATCATGCAAGCACAGTGCTTGGCCCATTTGAGGTGCTGGTAGGAGATTAAATGCTCTGTAGGTTGCTATAAAAGTAGAAAACCCGGAAAGATGAGTGGGAACACAAGGATGTGTCTAACCATGTTTTGTTTGGTCTTATCACTTTGGGTTCTCTGGCACTGCCCTATCTAGCTCCTTCTCCCTGTTTTTACCATCTGTTTTCCTGCTGCTTTGTGTATCTTCATAATTTAACTCTCCTTCCAGCCCCCCATCATTGTGTTTTATTTCCCACCCATCCTTTTCCCTCTTCTGGCTGTTTGGTACCCAAGAGAGAGCCCAGCAGGAGGATTTGGCCAATGTAGTCTCCCCATTTCCCTCCCCAAATTAAATGCAAGCTCTAACTTGGCAGACCAGGTTCATTTTCTCCAGCTCCACAGGACCTGTGTGGGATAAGGAGCTGGCCTGTTGCTAATTAGAATCAATGACCCCGGCCTGATTCCAAGATTTAGAAACAGACAGCGCTACCCCTCCTCACATTGCCTGGTAGTAAATATCATTTCTTTTCCTCTGGCTCCCTTTCCTTCCAAACTGAATGAATCCATTTGCCCAAGCCCTGGAAGTCCATCTCATCAACTGTCTGCTAGGTGGGGTGGAGCAAACACTCTTGAGCTTTGCAGTTTGCTCAAGTTGGCTACAACAGCAATGCTTAAAGTGTGATGGATAAAAACATGAATGATGTGTAGCTCAGAGTCAGGCATTGAGCAAAAGCCAGATGAAAATATTTATCTGTGTCTTCCCTTTGGACAAGTGACACAGTTTCTGTCTCTGTCAAACGCTTTTCTCAGGTAAATTGCTCAATCTTATTAAAGAATCACTTCTGGTGGGGGCAAATTGTCAAATCCAAGACATTTATATTAATCTGGATGCATTCAGCTGTTTATAATTCTGTCATAACAGCCACTTCCTGAAAGAAATGTCTCTTCTAGGGATCTTTACAAAATATAGTAGATGAAGAAACTGCTGATGAAAAATGTATTTTATAAAAGTAAAGAATTAGTTTAAAAAACAAAAGAGCAGGGCACATCTATCTCAGTGACACAGGTAACTGTGATATGGATATTATGGGTTATCATAACTTAAATCCTGTTTGGGGCAAGATATTATGTTCAAGTCACAGGACCAGTGTTCTAAAGGTTGTTTCTTACTCTTTGTTATAACAACATTTAAGGAGAAAGGTTTTCATCAAGAAAATAACCTGCCTTCCATTAGTTTGATATCACTAGAGACAGTCCCTATTGTGGACAAAGGTGTTTCTGTCATAAAATTACTAAAACCTCTGCTCTTTCCTGTGGGAAGAAGCCATTTATAATGACTAGAAAAGTAAATAAAAATATATAACTGATGTTTCAGTCAGCTTTCTGTTATTGTAACAAATATATAGATAATCAACTTATAAAGCAAAAAGGTTATTGTGGCTTATAGTTTTAGAGGTTCCATTCTATTGTATGTTGGAACCATGACTTTTGGGCCTCTGGTGAGGCAGCATAACATGTTGGGGAGTTTGTGGGGGGACTCAGCAGCTCACCTAATGTCCACTAAACAAAAGAGAAAGGAGTAAGGAGTGGAGCTCCCAATATCCTCTTCAGGGGCATTCTCTCAATGACCAGAAGATCTCTTCGTAGGCTCCATCTTGTAAAGGTTTCTACCATTTCCCATTAGCACTACTCTGGGTACCAAGACTTTAATACATGGACCTCTGGGGGTATATTCAGATTCAAACTACAGAAATTGATAAATATGAACATGGAACAAATACCTATATCCACTTAACAAATGATGTTCCTGAAAGTACAGGGATTAGACAAAATTAGAAGGCAGGCTAACTTGTTCTTTTATAGAAAGAAATCCTACAAATGCTCTGTGAAGAGCAACAGCTTCTTCATAACTGCTGCACCTGTACAAGTTTCTCTCTGTGGGGACACATTTGGGATTTTGTTGAATGTGGGGGGTTGATAAGATTGTGAAGGGACGCTTTAGAATATGGAAGTACGTGGAAAGTGGAAGTGTGTGTGTGTGTGTGTGTGTGTGTGTGTCTATGTGTGTGTGTTTCATCCATTTCAAAAGCAACACAAAATAGAGTCAGGCAATCAGTAACAATGAAACCTACCTTCTTATAAAATAAGAAATGGAACTTTCTTAGAGCTGACTCAACTTCCCCTTTTCCACTCCCATAGTCCTACTGTAAGGAGAGTCCTGTGACATGGGAGTTACTTATATTTGTAGAACGAAGGAGTGAACATGTGAATGAATGAGAGTATTCCAGGAACTTGTGGAGTGCTGCACATGTGCTAATCTATCTGACTTTCTGCAGTAGTTTCCTGCAGCTGCTGTAACAAATTATCATAAATGTCATTGTTTTAAAAACAACAGTTTACTCTGTCATGGCTCTGGAGACCAGGAATCCAAAATGAAAGTGACATCAGACTGGACTCCTTCCAGAGGCTTGAAGGAGAAAGCTTTCTTTGCTTTTCCAGTTTCCAGTGGCTCCAGGTGTTGCTTTGGCTTGTGGCTACATCACTCCAGTCCCTGTCTGGTCCTTACATGGCTTTCTCTGTGGGTCTCTCTTCTTGTCCTCAGATCTCCCTCTACCCTTCTCATAAAAGAACACTTGCATTGGGTTCAGGGTCCATCTGGAAGGATAATCCAGGATTATCTCGTTTCAAGATCCTGAATCACATCCCCAAAGTCTTAAAAAAAAAATTAAATAACATTCCCAGTTACTAAGAATGTATGAGATATCTACTAGGGAGGGTGCATACTGAGCCTACCACACATGAATTAGTTATTATGAAAATAACTGCTATTGTGCTTTGCCTCTTTCACAGATGAGAAACTTAGAGGGGATCTCAAATTATTTCGGTAGTTTCCAAGACCCACCTGAAACCCTGGAGAAGAAAAAATAAAAATAAAAAACCCGGAGAAAAATGAACATCCTATTTAAATATATCCTAAAAATTCTTAAAGTATGGCATTCCATCTTGTAAGGCACAAACAGAAATTCAGATCCAAGTAATATGTTCAATACTGTAGTAATAAAAAATAAAAAAACAAAAATGCCCACACACACTTACCACAGGCTCCACAAAATCCAAACTACTTCCCCATTGTTTATGGTAATTGAAACATCTGATATTTTTTCTACATACACCAGGTCTTCTCTTATCTGTTATCTAGTTGCTTCTTCTTGTGGGTTTTCTTTTTCTCTTTCTTTTTTTGTGTGAAGGAGAATTCTCTTTGTGGTTTTGATGGGAAGTCTTCAATTCATTTATTTGTTGACTTTTTTGGTACTGGGGATTGGACCCAGAGGCGCTTAACCACTGAGACACATCCCTATCCCTTTTTATTTTTTATTTACAGGGTCTCACTAAGTTGCTTAGGGCCTCACTAAGTTGCTAAAGGTGTCTTTGAACTTGGGACCCTCCTGACTCAGCCTCCTAAACTGCTGAGATTACAGGTATACATCACCCTGCCTGCCTGATGGAAAGTCTTAATGAAAAGAGGAGAAAGTGTTAGATCTAAACACCAATGATATGTGTCATCACTACATGCTTTATGCTTTGTTAAATATTCACAACTCACTGTGTGCTTGGAACTATGCCAGGTTATGGATTGTATTGGTGAACAAGGTAGAATCTAGTTTAAATTTTTGTGAAGGAGAATAGCAAGGAATCAAAGAACTATGAACAGCAAGAGAGCTGGGTGTCGTGGCACACACCTGTAATCCCAGCAGCTCAGGGGGCTGAGGCAGGAGAATCACAAGGTCAAAGCCAGCCTCAGCAAAAGTGAGGGGCTAAGCTACTCAGTGAGACACTGTCTCTAAATAAAATACAAAATAGGGCTGGGGATGTGACTTAGTGGGCAAATGCCCCTGAGTTCAATCCCCAGTGCTAAAACAAACAAACAAACAAAAAAACAACACAGCAAGACAGTAACCATATTTTTTTTGAGCATTACATACCAGATACAAGTCACCCTGCTTATCATGTGCTAAAGAATTTAATTCTCATGAAGAAGTGTTAATAATGGCCAAAATAGCTGAAATGCAGAGAGCAACTCACCCAGGCTTTGGGGGGCACTGAAGATGCCACACTGAAGGTGAATTTAAAGTAATAGTTAATCAGACTAAAAAAGTGAGAAGTATATTCCAGGCAGGAGGAACCAGAGTAGTAGTATTGCAGGAATTGCAGTATTGCACAATACATATTTGGAACTGAAATTAACTAAAATATGACTAGAGCTAGGTGATGAGGGTCTCAGGGGTAAAACATAAAGCTGGAGCGGTTAAGAAAGATTGCCTGATTTTCCAAAGCTAATGAAATCCTTGGACTAAAAAGAAATCAAATAGAGATTTTTGTCTTTTTCTCCTCCTTCTCCTCTTCACAAGTGCTTGAGTGTCCTCCCTCTCTGATCCAGGCGTACCAGGGTTCTTGAAAGCTAAGGGAGTAGGTTGATCAGAACACTCTCCTGTTCTTGGCATTATCAGATGTGCTATTCTTCTGGCTTGTCTACAGAAAAAGAAAAAAAAAAAAATGGAAATGCCCCAGGCAGATTCTAGCCCCTTTCTCTGGCTGGTTCCTGTGATGGTTTAATGTGCCCTTATCAGTTCCACTGGCTGAATTCTCTCTTGTCCACTTTTCAACGGCTCTCTGCCCAACTTTATCTTAAGATACGTCAGGTTAAGGAGTCAACCACAAATTTCATATGTAACTCAGATATTGAAGGTTCTCCAAAAGTCCCCGTTGGTAAGTGTATCACCTTGTACCTGGAAAATTTAATTATGAATCACATCTTGCTTTTAATATATTTTTCACATTTAATTGTTCTATCATTCCTATCCAAAAAAGTTGTTTCATTCTTTAACATGTGGGCCTAAAATATGAGCATTATGTTGAATGCAAAGAGGACACTCAATAATTACATTTGAAATTGAGAAAGAAATTTTGTTTTTTAGGGAGTAGATAAAGCTGTATGTTGCTTTTGAATTATCTGTAACACATAACAATATATATAAAAGCTCTAACTCATTAGACATTGTATATAAGTGAACTACGTTATTTTATTTATGTTATTAAGATTAATTTGAGGAGATGGTTACATGAATTACCACCCTGTTCATAATTCTTCCACTTTTTAGAGTATAAAAAACAATCGCTCTAAAATGCTAAGCCATAAATGTTTCATGCTGTATTTTATATTTCAAATAACATATGATTTTTGAATATCTGGTCTTTCATGGGTCAAAAATATCTAAAGATTCAGAAAAACCTGGAAAGAGATGGGGAGGACAGTTGAAGTTATTTGAGATACTTACTACATGGAGCAAATGAAGTTCAGGTTTATGTGAAAGAGCTTGTCAGAAAATATTATATGCCCCAAACTGGAGAATGTAAAATTCTTACCTAATATTTCTGTTGCTTCTTGATGGACCTTTATTTTATTTATTTTTATGTGGTACTGAGAATTGAACCCAGTGCCTCACACATGCTGGGCAAGTGCTCTGCCACTGAGCCACAACCCCAGCCCTATTTCTGTTGCTTTTAATCCAATATTTCCAGGATGGGGAGAGAACAATGGGGGGAAAGGAAGTAAATGACTTCAGACTTTCCTGTATCTCAATTGGGAAAAGAGAGAAAAATGTGTCGTCCTCCAGGCTGTTTTCTGAGTTCAAGGGATCAACTATTATTTATTAAAAATCTTTGTTGCAAGTTTCTAAAGAAGAAGGTAAAGAAAGCATTGTCAACAGTGAGTCACAGTGACAGCAAGAAAGATGCTTTTTCACTAGGTTGCTGTTGTGGAATTGCACTTTGAGCATTTGCAAATGTTTCTAGTGGATAAATAGCAATATACTTTGGAATATCAGGCTCTAGAAATTTGGTCACATCCATCCCAAGCAAGCCTAGAAGAAAATGAAATTGGTTAGCTTGAGGGCGATGATCATTTTTTTAAAAAAGATATTCATTTGTGTATACATGAAATGTGTGGAAATTCCACGTGTACCTTTGTCATTGGCCAGATTGAACCATACACTTCATATAGGGGTCCAGGAATTGGGATTTACTTTTTGACTATAGAAACACCGAGATGCTCTGTATTTCAAACCGCAAGAGATGGAACAGGGCCCATTAAAAAGGAAATAAGTGGCCAGAATCAGCCCAGCCACACTAACCAAATGCACATCCTCAGATGGAGACCCACGGTCGTCTCTTTCAGATGCTATTTTCAAAATCTTCACAAAGGACTGCGCCGTGATTATATGTATTCATGATGTGCATATCGTGTGCTCAGCTCAAAGGATATTTGAATGATGCATTGAGAATTATTCCTAAAAAAAGATTCAGCATCTGTAAACTGCTTCGTCTTTGAGAAAGGGAAGGAAAAAAAATATGGCTTGATTTTCTTTAAAAAAAAAAAAATACCAACTCATAAAGCAGAGCAGCTTAAGTGAGTTGGTGTTAATGCCCCATTACACACAGACACACTGAGGCATAATCACACGCATTCACGTCCACACAATCACACACACATAAACAACCATGCGGCATTGCTTTGCCCTGATTATTTCCATCTTGAAATTCACTTTTCAAATCAAGGGAGCCCTCAAGCTCCAGCTCATAGGTTTTTCCCCTTCCCCAAGCTCTCTTGGCCTCCAGAGAGAAAAATGTCTCCAAGAACAAACCCCAGGCCAAAGGCTTCCCACAGTCTATGGATCAGTTCCAGGTATTTGTATGTGTAATGTGCAGGTGATGGGGCTTGTCTACACACATGTTGAAGTATGGACAACTTGGAGCTGTCGATTCTTTCTTATTCCTCACATCTGTCCTTGATGGCACACCTCAGGGAGACCACACAAGTCACATCCCAAATGTTCTCTGTCTTTACTGACCTGGAAATTCAAGGGCCGGAGGAAGTCACCTGACTTGGGGTTTCTGTGCTGGTCTGGGCTTTCAGGTCACTTGTTTCTGAGAGGCTGCTACATCATAGGAGCAGATGCTGTCTTGTGATTAGCAAGGGCCATTAGCTGGTGTGCCAGCTGAGAGGCATCTCTTGCCCCACATGAAAAGAAAAAAAAATAAGGAAAAAAAAAAGAAAAGAGTTATACAGGGGAATAAAGTGTACAAATCAATCTTTCCTGGACAGTTGAATATTCTTCATTTTCTAGCATATTCAAAACACTGATGGAGTGGAGCATGCCTGTAATTTCCGTGGCTTGGGAGGCTGAGACAGGAGGATTGCAAGTTCAAAGCCAGACTCAGCATTGTAGCCAGGCCCTAAGCAACTTAGCAGCACCCTATCTCAAAAAAAAAAAAAAAAAAAAAAGATTAAAAGGGCTGGTGTGTGGCTCAGTGGTTAAGCACATCTGGGTCAAATCCCCAGTACAAAACCAAAACAAAACACTGATGGATCATCACCCAAAGACAATCTAGTGGAGTCCAAGAGAATGTTTTCTGAGAACTTCATATTTTGCTTAGAATTTATCCTATTATTGACTAGGAAATATTTAGTGAGTATCTATTACTATATGCCCCAAACCATTAAGTGATGTTCCACTGCAAACTTTTGATTGTGAATATATGAGAAAATGGCCTATGTCTTAATCATACTTGTTCTCAGTTGGAAGGCTGAAATGCAATAGACAATTGATCCATGTCTATGGAATACATTAATAAATGTTTGTCCCATTTCTTGCCCCTAACATTTTTAGTTTACTTAAAAGGACTAATTGCTTTTTTCTAATTTTGTAACTCCCTTCTTATTTACCTGAATTGTTTTGTTAAATAAGTAAAGGTAGAAATGATAGATTAGAATGATAGTCCTGATTAATGGTATTGTTCTGTGGATTTCCTCTGTGATGAGACTTGGCACCTCTCCTCAGCTGGAGATGGTACATATTGCTTCACCCCTTGAGTTTAGATTGCTCTTGTGACTTTTTGGGCCAGTGAAGAATAATGTAAATGACAGCATGATAGTTCCTTTTCTGAACATAGACTTCAAGAAACCTTGTGTCTTTTTGTTCTCTTTCTCTTGGACTCCAGTCTGTGCCATGAGAATGTTCTCTGATTCATCTTCTGGAGGGAGAGAGATCACAGGGATCAGAAACAGACCATCCAAATCAAATCTCGGCAAGGCCAGGCTGACCTCAGCTGACCCACCAGCCCCCTGCACAGGTATGAGCAAGTCAAGCTCAGATAGGTAGAGCCACCCAAGCACAACATTGATTTACAGCAAAAATATGTATTTATAGTTTTATGTTTCTGTGGTTGTTTGTTCTAATGCATTATTGTGGCAAGAGATAATGGATATAGGTGTCCTCATATCTTCTTCCCTCCTGGCTTTTCTGCACTTTTCAGTGTCTATTAATCACACTTTCTAAAATCTGCTCCTAGGAAAACTTCTGATTTCAGTCACAATTAACAAATAAATGTTAATTAAATAGATTGCTTATTTGCTAGGAATTAATAATACAAGCATGTATTCTGACTGTGGAATGGCAGGTTTTGCATTATCTTAAAGCACTTTACTTACTCTGATAATCAGAGGGGAGAAACGCAATGCTAAAGAAAGTACAGGAGCAGCAATGGGCAATGTGCACCGTTCAACCTCCAAGACTTCTTCTGATCCTGACATATGGTAACTAATCTTCACTTTGTCTAAGAGCAATTAAGATTTCTTCATCATCCCTGCCTTATGGGAGTTTTGAATCTAAACACATCAGTAGGGGCTCAATTAAATAGAGAGGATGATAACCACAACTGTAAAGACATTGACCTATTCATAAAATTATATTTGTTCAAACCTAAAGCATGTTTTTTCAAGCTTTCAGACTCAAAGACAGTTGATCGATAAAATGGCTAACATATACGCCCTATTGACTGCACACGGCATGAATGGACATGAATGGAATGTTGAGAAATGAAGACAACTTGTAGAAAGAAGACAAAACTTCATCTTTAGGTGGAGGATTATCTGTCACAAAAGGAAGAAAACCAGTGAGGGAAAAAACCACTTGTTCATTCATCTAGAAAATCTTCCCAGAGGAAGCAAAAATCCCTAAAAATTTGAAGCCAGAATTGTAATACCCCAGCCAAAGAATGGTGTTATGGGGTTGTAAATAGTTGAGAATGGTGTTATGGTGTTTTGCTCAACTGTGTGTCTGATTAGCCCTTAACAAGAAAAACTGCTGCAGCACTTTGAGAATTGCAGAACTTCTAATGATCCTTTATACTTAGTAAACCTTTGTACTGTTTTTATTTCATTCCATCAATAATCACTATGGAATGAGAGGTAGGATGGAGTTTGCATAATAGAGAAGTAAAGAGGTTAGACCAGAAGGATATATTTCTTCACACAGTTTAATCACTTCCTCACTCAGTCTATCAATCAATCATTCCATCAACCCATGTCCAGCAGGTGTGAAATAGCAGCACCCTGGAATTTGATTTCTCTGTGCCTTAAACATAAGCCCAAAGCCTGCATGTTAGTAGGTGTCTTGTGGATATTTCTTGACCTGATACAAGTGCTCCATACATGTTGACTGACTTATACCTTCCTGGGATTTCCGCCAAGAAATCAGGCAGAAGACACCTGGGCAAAGATTTTATTTGGGGGCAGGGGGTGGTATTGGCGTCTCTCTTTAGAACCAAGTATTTAGGTAAAAATAACAACATGAGTTGAGAGCTCCTTTTAGGTTGTATAATTTGGCTTTTATCCAAAAGCCAGATCCAATGTAACCTATGTGTTTCTCAATTTTTCTGTCTTTATCCTTGTGGTGTTTAATGTGCATATGGAGGTCACAGACAGAGTTGTTTAGAGTAGTTTAGAGAATGGTCTGATCATTGGTTGTGATTTGTTCCAGATTTTCATAGACTCGTTTTTTTTTGTTGTTATATTATTTGTTTTTTAATAACATATTTAGTCAGTGAGCTTTGTCTTCCAATTCATTTTAATTTAGCAAACTTATTTCCTGTAAACTAGCCAGGTGCCCAGTCAAATCAAATATGTGACTTGCAGAGAACTAATGGATTTTTCCATAGATGATTCATAGCTTCTTATTCCATAGTGACCCCTTCTTTGCTTAATGACATTCCAAAGAACAAGGGTGGTATTCTGAAGTGCTCTACACCAAGGACAGATTTTTAGGGATTTGTTGAATTACAATAGATAAGGCATTACATTTACATCCATGGTACAATGAATGAGCCATGTAGAATGAATACATTAAGCAATTCCCACACACAAAAAAATGATAGTGCTCATATATAAATAATTGTGAGTCAATTTTTACATAAACTCTTGGCATCCAATCAGACCATGTCTCTGATTCACCATTCTGTTCAAGTTGAAGGCTTTCTAGTGTAAGCCTCACCTCTCTGCCTGGTACCTTTCTCTGGCTGTTGAAGCATGCCCAGTAGGGTATCGGGCTAGGGCTAGTAAGCCAATGTCTGAGTACATGCTTACCTAATGATAGACAGAAGTCAGTGCATAACAGAGTCAGGTTTTCTGGCTCTCCAGTGGGAGAGCTACACATGCTCCATACTGTCATCCAGTGGTTCTCATCAGGATTGAGTTTCAGTTGACCACAGTGATAATCTGCTCTTTAACATACACTGTGTTGGTTTCTTTACCTTTCCTGTTTTCTTCTTCCCCTATTCCTAGGCCTTTATGGGGTCATTTAGTAAATAAGTCCTTATCTCCAAGTCTACAGCCAGAGGAATTTAATCTATGCAACTCTTAGTCTGGATCCTGCTTTTGGAGAAATCGCATCTTCAGCAAAGCCACGAACGGTTCAAAAATGTTATGGGGATTGTTGCTTCTCTTTCTGCTTAGTTTATTCCATATCTGAATTATAGAACAGCTACTATGAAACATTAAAAAGTACAATTTAAAATATCAAATTTTCCTTCCTTCCTTCTAGATCTTTTATATTTAGTTTCTGGCTTTCAGTCACTAGAATGCATGTCTTACATCCTTGAGATGATCTCAGTACCTTTCTCATTGACCTAGCAAGCTATTTTTTTCCATGATGACAAGCTAAGATCACGCCTCCTAATGACGGCTGCAAGATTGTCTTGTTAGGAGAAGGGCTAAGGTGGGATCGTCTTTAATGACAGCAAAAGCACCTCATAAAACCCGACTCCTCAGTTTTACAGGCATGAGTCTGGAATTTTAGCAGATGTAGACTTACTAAATCAGTCAGTCAAAAATTATATCACTTGAAGTGCAATGTTCCTGGCAGTCCAAAAAACCTGAACATGTAGGTGATTTGGAGGGCATTTCGTTAACTCTTTAATTGGTCGTTTCAGTGCTAGAGGCAGGAGCTAATTGCCTGTAGGTCACTGTAGTCCTGGAGCTTAGGTAAATGTATATTGTCATATGTCACATTTTCATATGGTTCCTTTGCACAGGTTGGTAAAAATGATTGCTGCATAATTAAAATTAAGACAAGGTGGGAAAAGTGATTCAATTAAAGCCCTGAAGCCATTGCACAAATTATCTGATGTACCAAAAACTAATGAATAGTTATAACTAGTTTTTTTTCTTTTGCCTCCTTGTTCTTCAATTCTACGTGCCTCATGGAGTGCCAGGAACCCTTTTCAAGTCCTCTATGGCTGGATATTGAGTGGGCAACTACTGCCAGGAGCAAGTGCATGAGAATCTCAAGCTTTTAAAATATACCTATACAGAAACTTTGTGGATGGGGATTTTAACTGAAACTAACCAGATGAGAAATTCAGAGGGCCTCTCAATAGCCCAATATTATTTTGAAAACATCTGCTATATTTCAGTCTGCATGGAGCAAGTATTATATACCAGGGTGAGTGATGACAGTGAAAATAAATGAGATTTGTCATACCTAAAACATCCCATGTTTTACATCATTTATTTTACAAATCTTCCAAAGTGTCTCAGGAGGCATTAAATGGGGAGCATGGGTGAGAACTCTGAGATGCCACATTTAACAACAATTTTAATTACTTGATGTTGATGTAACAACTGAATATATATTTTGCGTACACAAAATAAAGCCAAAGGGATGTTTAAAAAGCAAAAAAATGTCAGGTTATCAGTTTGTATCTCCTGAATTCTATGTATGCAGAAAATAGTATTCACATTCAGCCCTGACTTAATGCAGATACAAGAAAGAAGCAGGTTTGGTCAATAATGAATAACAACTTGGGATAAGTTTTTTGGTTGTCAGAATGCTGATATGAAATAAAAATCATTTTGGGAATGTGTCAGAAAACTAATAACCTCTAACCACCTACAGTTACTAGCATTTATTAACATCAGTTGCCAGGAATTTGACATATATTATTTCTGTTGCTTACAACAGCTCTGGGAAGTAGTATTATCATCTCCTTTTAGAGTTGCTGAAACTGAGCCTTATGAAGTTCCAACAACTTCATCAAAGTTATCTATGTATAAATGTGGACAATTGGCTCCCATGGGTCTAGACTTTCCATGGGTATTTACATAATGAATTACCCTGAAAATTTATGACTTAAACAATAACCACTCATGATTCTGTAAGATGACCGGGTTGAGCTGAGTTGTTCTTTTCTGTGATATTGACTAAGTCTGCATCACCTGTCTTGTGTCTTGGCTGGACTATTCAGGATGCCTCACACAGGAGAGTGGTGGGTGTGGCTGGAAGACTGAGCTAGCTGGAATGCAAAGGGTGCTGTGGGTTCTCTCCACACAGTTTTAAAATCTTCCCCTCTCCTTCTGACCCTTCCATGGAGTCTCACCAACAGGGTAGTTGGACTACTTATATGGGCACTCAAAGCACCCCCCAAAAACACAAATGAGGACCTGTTAGGTCTTCTTAAGGCTTAGTCCTGAAACTGACACATCCTGCTTTTGCTACATTCTTTTGGTTAAAACAGTTCATTGACTACTTCAGCTCCAATGTTGGGGTGACTGCACAAGGACATGAATACCTGGAACTATGGTTGTCTGGGGACCATCTCTGGAGATTCACCACTGTAATATATGATTCCTAAGGAGATATTTTTGTTAAGTATCTGTATGGATGCTTATCTCTCCATGAGAGCAGACATGCAGACATGTACTTATATTTTTTCTCTCCCAGCCCAGTTGTTACATCTCTAGCACCTAACATATGATCTAAAATATAATAGGTGATCAATCAATATTTTTTTGAATGAACCATTGTTGAAAGGATAAGAGATAATTATACTATGGTTGGCATATGTTTGCAAGATAATTTTCCTGGGTATGAGTTTGGGTAGATCTGAATTAATAAAATGATATAAAATATTACATTGGTGGATAGAGATAGATAGACCAGGAAGGGACAGGCCATTCCTTGTTCTCTGAAGTGTCAATACCAGCAACAACGAGATTCAAAATACTTAGAAAAGAACTTCAATTGAGTTAACTAATTTAACTCTCTAAAACAAGCAATCAAAAAACATGGTCAAGTTAAGTACAGTCATCCTTTGGTATCTGCATGAGTCTGGTTCCAAGACCCCTGCATATACCCAAATCTGCAATTGCTCAAATCCATTCCATACAGTGATGTAGCACTGGAATATAACCTAAGTAGTCCTCCCATGTACCTTAACTAATCTTTAGACTATTTGTAACACCTAGTACCACATAAATAGCTGTTATATTTTTCTGTTTAGGAAACAATGGCAAAAAAAACCCTCTATAATCTGTATAAATTCTATACATACACAATTTTTCACCTAATATTTTCAGTTTTTTGGTTGGTTAGATTCCTGATTACAGAGCTAGCAAATAAAGAGGGCCAACTATACTATCATTTTCCTCCTTTTATAAATAAGAAAACTAGGGGCTGGGGATGTGGCTCAAGCGGTAGCGCGCTCGCCTGGCATGCGTGCGACCCGGGTTCGATCCTCAGCACCACATACAAACAAAGATGTTGTGTACGCCCAAAACTGAAAAATAAATATTGAAATTCTCTCTCTCTCTCTCTCTCTCTCTCTCTCTCTCTCTCCCTCTCTCTCTCTAAAAAATAAAAATAAAAAAGATTTATTAAATAAATAAATAAATAAGAAAACTAATTCACAGAAAAGAAATAAGATATGACATAGGTAGGAATTGAACCACTATACCTCCAGTCATTGTCTGTCATGACTGCATTACGTTCATAGGTGATTTTCCTCTAACTAGATATGCAGAATGGTGTATGTCACTTTCTAGTTAGGAGAGTTGAGCCAAGATGGTGTTTCATTTTGCAGGGTTTAAAGAGATACAACCTTAAAGGAGAGAGAGAAGAAAGAAAAGAAAGAAAAGAAAGATAAAAGTAATGAAAGAAAAAAGAAAAGGAAGAAAGAAAAGAGAAGGAAAATAGAGAGAAAGAAAGAAAGATTAAAAAAAAAAGCTTACAGGAAATAGGTATAGAAGTCTGGGAGGGAAGAAAAACTGCCTCTGAAGTTGCCCCAACAATTCTCAAACGTGTTCTTACCTCAAGAGGAGTCCTTTCTCATACTCAATAGTTAGGGTCCAACACTCCTTGTACTGGAATGTTGGAGATAAAAACCTGCATGCTAAACATGTGACATTTTATTATCTGTATTTTCTTTCATCATTTTCTCATGTGTTTTGGTAAAGCTTTGTTGATAATCCAAGGCTGCCCTTGTGCTGAGAATATTCTGGACTCTGTCTATGCCTGGCTGAGGGAAACGCAGCACTAAGGAACCCCAGTGAGGAGAGCTGGGACCATCAGGATTGAGTGTGATAAAATCCTAGATGGGAGAATACAAGTGCAAGAAAACCCAAGAAAGGATACTTTTTTTCTTCCCAGTTAATTTTCTCAGAGATAATTTAGAAAGGACAGATTTATGCTTCTTTTCCAAAAATGGAAGCAGCTTAGTTGATAACACAGTGACTAACCTAATGATGTGCCTTGTACAAATAGACTGTGTCCATGGGCACAGGGAGGGCTAGTTCCTCATCATTTTGTGACCACTTCTGAAGCAGAAGATATCAAAATGAAGGAAGCAGAGGACATGGGAGGGGGTGTTTTCTAGAACCTTGCCTACCCAGTGATTTCGTACATCTAGTTCAACTCATCTAATCTTAGCATTGAGCATTGCTTTTTCACGTTCCTGAGGAAAAAAGAACAATTTGCCTCTATTGCACATTTTTTTTTTTTTGAGCACTGAGAAGACTGAATGTGAATGGGATACTTCATAATCCTGGAATTGAGACTATCCTTTGAGGTCATCTCAGAGATCTTGAATACCTTAGGCTTGGTTGGTAAGCTGTGGGCAGCGGCCTCGTTCCATTTTGGTAGGAGCAGCCATGAAAATGGAGAAATTGGACAAAAAAGTAGACTATTAAGAAGGTTGAAAATTATGGATGTAAATAATTATGAGTTGGCTTTCTCAGCTCCTTCGGCCAAAAGCAGGAATTTGCTATGAGCCAACCTGGAAGAGCTTGATTGTATAAAATCCACAGGTAAAATTCTCAGTGAAAGAAGATTAGATCTTTGTGTCCTTCTCCCACTGCTAGGGGTGCAAGTTAACCCTTCCCCATCCTCATTTGAGCTTTGCCTCATGGACTTGTAGGCCCACATCATCATTCATTCCAACAGCTAGAGATTAGTGTAAGAAGCCATTCATGTGCAATTAGGTAAATTGAGGGTATGGAAATACATAAGATCGGAGATAGAAACTGGGCATGTTGGTGCATGCAAAGCCTTAGATTCAAGCTTCTTCTCATTTTATACTTTTATAAGGATAGCATGGATAATATGTTTAAACAATGCAATTGGTCCCAAACAAACGATATTAGCAATCATAAATCTTTGTTCTTAAAAAATACTGATACTTTCACCCCAAACAAACATTTTAAAAGTCTATTTCAGTCAACCATATTTATTGACAAGCTCCTATGGGTCTAGCCAAGTTTTAGAATTAGGTACCTAAGCACCTATAAAAAGTGTGAATATCTTACATCATTTTTCCAAGACTTTCTTTTTCTCCTTGACTTTAAAAAAAAAAGAAGCATCTATTTGAAAAATGAAGTTGATTCTTTTATTGCTGATGGTGACAACAGAAAAACAGGCTTCCTATCTATAGATATCTTTCAGAAATGAGTCCTTCCAGAACACTAAGATACACCCCCCAAAAAAAAAATAAGTACTAAAGGTGTGTGGAGAAGGGATAATTTAATTCTTCCTCACAGCTTTGGCACTGAAGCTAAAGTGATGGAAAGGAATTCAGAGTGACTCTGATGAGGGAATTCCAGATCTTTTGATTCACTGGGTAAAGGTCTTTGGAGAATATATTCTAATATATCAAAGCTATACACAGACAAATAAAAATCTAATTCCTTTATCTTGGCTGCCCTTTCCTGTGGTATCTAAAATTCATATATGGGAACCACTGGAAGTCTGATGTTTGTCCATGGTAGGGTGGGCCGTGGGAGGGACAGGTTGCCGCAGTTTGGACACCAAGAAATAATAGCAGTTCTGCGTGATACAATAGAGGCTAAGGCAGAATTTGAAAGAACATCAATCAATTAATCCAGCAATAAATGGAAACATCTTCATGGAGAACATTCTGTGATCACAGAACCATGTCACATGCTTTTGGCAGGAAGAGAGTACAAATGTTTCTAGTTGTCAAGGCAAAACAGAAAAGTGTGAGTGCTAAATAATGGGAAATTTTGATAATCAGAATAAATGGTATAAAGAAACACAAACATTTACCACTTCACTCCTTTTCGTCTTAGAGCACAGGAAGAGAAAGGGTGATAACCCTAATAGAGCAGGTGAACTTTCTAGTGCTAGATATTTCTCTCAGTCCCTTTACCACCTCTTCCCTTCCTCCTTCTTCTTCCTTAAGCAGGAAAAGACTACACTGGATTATTTTGTAAGATTCTTTCTTTGTTGTTAGCACGTTAGTACTTGAAAGAGAGTCCTGGAGTAAATCCAGGAGGAATTCCTGAGGTCTTAATGGATGCCTGATGTTTGCAGTTGAAAACCAGGGTTTTCATAGCTATTGTGAGAATTCTGTATTATGGAATAATTGTGAGAGGGGCTGCCCCTGAGAGCTGTGATTCTGAAATGGGAAACTGGGGTACAGAGAGTACACAACTGATAAACTTTCTGGTGGTCACCATAATGAAGTAGCTGAGTGCAAAGGTATCTTTTGGCCCTGCCATCTCTGAGGCAGTGACAGCAACAATTTCCCAAGGTTCTCTTTGAACCATGTTCCTTTTCAGAAGCAATAGCTTTTGCCTGAAATTAGAGGTATGTGCTGCTTTAATAGCAGTGACTCTTAGCCTCTCAGCTTCAAGTCCACTCTTGATGCTACACATTGGCTGTGTCACTCCCTCTTACCCTCTTGATTAAACTCATATTGTCCCTTAGTGGAGTCTGATAAATTGAGGAATAGAGAAGAGGTTGAGATTCCTTAGACTTGCCTGGCACTTTCAGCCCCCAAGATCCAAGCTCACTGCTCAAACTGGAAAATTATTATCCTCAATTATAATG
Organism: Marmota marmota marmota; assembly: GCF_001458135.2. NCBI lineage: Eukaryota > Metazoa > Chordata > Mammalia > Rodentia > Sciuridae > Marmota > Marmota marmota. The sequence goes on from NW_025999977.1 coordinate 12,404,373, forward strand.
TGACTGCATAATTCGATTTTTTAAACTAAATTTTCTGTTTTCATATTTAGAGAAATAACAAAGGTAACTTCTGGGAAAATAACAAATGATCACGGTCTCATGACTTCAATCCTTGTTAGTTAGACACTCTGTCAATTTACTCAATTAGACAGTACAGCCCCATTAAACCTGATGTTTTATATGTCAAGAATTATATAAATTATTTATCAAAGGTTTCAGATGGCTCTTGAAGCCATCCCACATTTCCTGAATATCTGTAGTTAGAATTTTATACATTTCTTTATGAATCAAGATATCAAATTGTGATAAATGTTGAGTCCAGTTTCTGTCTCCCTTGGGCAGCCTTAGATTTTAATGTCCTCTGACTCCAGATGTTTATTATCAGACGTTAGGTCAAAAAAGCTTTTGAACTCATGCAACTCTGTCAATTATTTGGAGGGAGGTAAAAATACTCATGATAGCATAAAATTTGTTCTTGGTTATTTACTAACATATTTTCAAAAAATGACTTTTGGGGACCTGAAGAACCTTAATTTTATTGAAGACCATTTATAATTTCAGATCCTGAGGCCCAAATCAGGAAAGAACTCTCTCCTATTGATATTACGCTCTACTGAAAAAAAAAAAAACAGAAAATAAACGCATAAGTGAATAATCTCAGATATCCAAAAGTGCTATAGAGAAATCAATCAGAAGAACCAAGAGCTGGGAGGTGGTGTTTTACAGTGGATGGCAGAGGAGGCTTCTGCTACATTTAAGCTGAGAGGTCAGCTAAGCAAAAATGATTTTGGGGGCTGGGGATGTGGCTCAAGTGGTAGCGCACTTGCCTGGCATGCGCCGGGTGCTGGGTTTGATCCTCAGCACCACATAAAAATAAAATAAAGATGTTGTGTCCACCAAAAACTAAAAAAATAAATATTAAAAAATTCTCTCTCTCTCTCTCTCTCTCTCTCTCTCTCTCTCTCTCAAAAAAAAGAAAAGATTTGGGGAAAAGGGAACAGGGCTGATATATGTCTTTACTGACTTTGTTCCATGAGGTCTTTTAACAAAGAAGCCTCAAGTGGACACTAGAGATGAGGTGGTCAGAGGAGAGACTCTGAAGAAAGTCATGGACAATATGAAATAGGAAGAAGAAAGGGCAGGACCTCTGAGGTAGAGTAGGAGTGATGGCAACAGTGCATGACTCCCCGGAACCATTCCCAACCCTTTCTCTCTTGCCTCCTTTAATGGCAGAGAGGAAAAGCCCCAAAGCTATATTCTCAGCCTCCCTTACTGTAGGGATGTCATATAATTCAATTTTGGCCTAAGTGTCAATAACAGAAGTTTTCCAGGTACTTCTAACAAAGGTCTTATGTTCCAATGAAAAATAATTTTTTTAAAAAGAAAACAGTCTAGAATAAGGAGTCTCACCCATCTGCCTCCATTCATTGACTTATTCTATTCAAAATATTAGTTGAGGGCTTACAGTACAAAAAAAAAAGAGTTTTCTAGGCTCTGGACTTAAAGCAGCAAACAAAGCAAAGAGTTGCTGTTTAGAGCTTACATTCTGGTTGAGGGAGATCAAAATAAAATGAAAGAAAGACACATTCACATACCATGAGAGATGAAGAAGAAAGAGAGAAGAGTGGATGTTATTTATTTTTTTAAGCAGTTAGAAAAGCCTATAATGAGACAAAATTTTGGGGGAAAATCCTGAGGGAAGTAAAAGGAAGAAGTGGATCCCTAAAGAAGAGTGTTTTTGGTTTCAGGGACGGACATATGCAGACTCTGAGGATGCTATTCAGCTGTATACTGTGGAAATTATGGAAGGAACTTTGAGGAGTCCACATTGGTGGTCCTAATCCAATTTTGGAAAGCTGACTTAGAGGAAATACATGCACTAAAATAGGACCCAAAGAAAGAAAGGAGATTTGGAAAGAAAAGATGACTTGGATTTCAGACACATGGAGTTATAGTTCTCTATTGGGACATCCAGGTATTACTATTTACTCTCCAGTTGGATGTATAGGACTGGAGTCCCAAGGGATAAATTTTGGCAATGGTTACAGATTTTATAATCCTTAAAACATAAATGGAAGTTGAAACCATATGATGAACAAGATTTTTTTTGAAAATAAGAAGAAAATAAAGAAAAGAGAGCTAAGACTGAACATTTTGTGATTTTAAATATGTCTGTCTCTCCCCAAATCAGATGGTAAACTTGGGCAGGACATAGTTGGGATCTTCTCACCTCTCTATCTCCAGAGATTAAAACAGTGCAGGTCTTTGGAAAATAAAGCCATGACATTGGTATCACACTAGATAAATTGCTGCTTTTCAAACACAAAAATTTGACTTGCCTCTGAAGCCTTTCTTCCATATGTTTTGTTCAGGATGGAAGCAAACAAAAATGGCCTTTTGGGGGCTGGGGATGTGGCTCAAGTGGTAGCACACTCGCCTGGCATGTGTGAGGCGCTGGGTTCGATTCTCAGCACCACATAAAAATAAAATAAAGATGTTGTGACCACCGAAAACTAAAAAATAAATATCAAAAACTCTCTCTCTCTCTCTCTCTTTTTTAAAAAAAGGCCTTTCTGTTGTCCCAGATTTGGGTCATTATCAGTGTGTAGAATAGAAAGGTCATGTAATCTATAAAGATAACTACATGAAAGCCAAATAATAAAGATTGTATGTTTCAGTGCTCATATTTTAATCAACGCCCCTTCAGCTCTCTGACCAGAGAAGTCTCTGGTGGCACTTATGGACTCGGACTATCTCAGGTCAGGGCATTTTGAAGAGGCAGGTTCATCTACATTGCTTGGAGAAGAGTTGAATCATTAGTGCCAGGCTCCATTTGTGCTTGATCAAGGAGACTCTTCCTCTGTAGATAGGAGTATAAAAATCTTCATACCAGGTTAAATCTAGACAATGGGAAATGTATCATTCGATTACAAGGAAGAATTTAGAAGGAGGCTGTCTAAGGCAGTTTCTATATTAATCAGGATAGCCCACGATTTCAGTTGCTCAACACACCCAAAGTTAATTCTTTATAAAGATGGTTCCAGGCAACCTCTTTCCAATAATGGGGTAATCTAGGCTAAATTGGTGTGACTTTGCTGTCTTATAAAAACCCAAAGCTCTTTATATCACACTCACTGTGACCAAGGAGAGAAGTCACAGGGATCTCATACTTCACTCATGTATTCTTAGCTTGGAAGTGATGCGTAAAATTTCCACTCATAATCCATTGGCCAGGAATCCTCACACAGCATGGTGTTCCGTGTGAATGGAAGAAGAGCAAAGCTATATACTTCTGAGCTCAAGTAATGTTTGTCTTCGGCTGAGAAAAAAAGATCATAGAATTCCAGTGCTTATTTAACAAATAGGAAACAAGTACTGAGATTCAGTGACTTGATCAAGATGACAGAGCTATTTAGAGACAGAACTGGACAAACCAGTTTCCTGATTCCTGGCTGAATAAATTCAGAGGAAGCAATTCAGTTGTATAGGGTGGAAATTATGGAAGAAATTTTGAGGAGTCCTCATCCATGGTCCTAATCCAATTTCAGAAAGCTTACTTAGAGGAAATACATGCATGAAAATAGGACCCACAGATTTGGAAATATCAGGGAGGAGGAAGCATGTTTATCTTTAAATTTTTATTAATGTGTAACATAAATACAGAAATGTAGTCAAGCCAATCATAAAGGCTAATGAATTTTCATAAAATGCATACAAGACATGGAATAGTGCCAGTATCCCAGAAGTATATACTTTCTAACTTCTAAAGCTAGAACTAATTTTTCTGGGTTTGAATGTTTTATGTAAATAATTGCATGACACAAACTTTTTTTTTCTTGCATCTTTCTTCAATGTTTAGTTTGTGAGATTTTGTAGAATGACTATTCAACAATTGGATTCCCTATTTTACTATGAAAGGATGTTTGTGTTATTTCCAGACTATAACAATTATGAATAACACTGTATAAATGGTCTTGATGTTTCTTTAGATGCATATACACATGTGTTTCTGTTAATATGGGGAAGATCTTCTTAAAATGTTCATTGACACTATTGCATAGCAGGTAGAAAGCTGCAGGAAACCTTCTCTCTGTCCCTTTCGGTGAAGGCAATCTGGATAAGATGTGAAATTACGGTTTTCTTAGAAGTCAGAAAGCAGAGGATATGGAGAAACGTAAGTTAACTAAACTCCAGAAAGTGAAAAATAAAACAATAAAAGAACTGAGAGTAAGAAAAAGATTAATGAAATCATGAAGTTTCTTATATTGCTTTTGCTTCTGCTTTTCTTTGGTTTGTTTTTTGGTGCTGGAGATTGAACTCGGGGCATTTTACCACTGTGCTACATCTCCAGCCCATTTTTAAAAATTTTTATTTTGAGACAGGGTCTAAGTTACTGAAATTGGCCTTGAACTTGCAATCCTCCTGCCTCAGCCTCCCAAGTAGCTGAGATCATAGGCCTGTGCCACCATAGACAGTTCTTACATTGTTTTTAAGTAACAGAATACTAGTTGATTGTAAACTTCCTAATCATAAGATTCATATTATAAACTCCAGAGCAATCACTAAACATGTGACTCAAATAGATACATCAAAACTGTCCATTGTGTAGTTAAAAATGGAACATAAGGTAATCAAACTTGAGGAGTCATGGGGATTGAATAACTCCAACTGAATATAAAGTTCATACAAAATAGAATGTAAATGGTCTGCACTAGGGTACTCTATTTGATATGAATGGTGCCCCCTGAAGTTATACAATGCACAGTCCTTTGATGCCTAGAGTGGCAAACCACAAAGCAAATCCTGACAGGTCTAAAAATGAGAATCGGACAAATATGCAATTTTATTAGGAGATTTTAAAAATATTTTTGAACGATTGATAAAACAATGAATGAAAATCAATACAATTGTAGAAAAAAATTTTACCTAATTAATATTTAGAATACTATACAAAACATTAGCAGAATATGCCTACTTTTCTCATCCACATGAAACATTCACCAAGCTACACCATATTTGGGCCAGAAAAATATATACCAATAAATGTTAAATGATTAGCACCAATCAGAATATATTCTTGGGAGAGCCACTATAAAATTAGAAAGAAATAGTAATAAGATATCTATAATATTTCTAATAAAGAAAATACTTCTAAAAATCCTGAGGGTCCTAAACATGGTATTCTAGAAAATAACTAGAAAAATCAGACAATATATAAAAGTGATAATAAAAACAAACTTGACATCTGAGAACTGAAGCTAGAGCAGTACTTATAGGTGATTTTTTATTCCACATGATTATATTAGAAAGGAAGGCTAGTTTAAAATTACTGATCTAAGTTTGAGAATGTAGGGGGAAAAAATCTAACCAAAAGTGGATCAAAGGAAGGAAACAATAAATACAAGGGCAGAAATCAATGATATAGGAAAGAAATAAGAAATAGCATTATGGACAAGGCCAATGTCTGTTTTTTAGAAAATATTATTAAATTGGTGAAAGCATACAGATTATTCAAGAGAAAAATAAAGTACTAGTTACTAATAAAAAAGATGTCTATTGCTGCCAATCTACAGATAATAATTAAGTTATAATCATACCATGTCCTGAAAAGCATTTTACCAGCTCAATTGACAACTTACATAATATTGACATATTCTTTCTAAACAGAATTTACACAAATGTTCTTCAGTCTGGATGACTTCTATTGATTTATCTTCATATTCATTCACTGTCTTCTACCTGTTCAAATCTGCTATTGAGCATCTCTGTTGAGTTTTTCATTTCAATTATTTGACTTTTAACTCCCTATTTTCATTTGGCTCTTTTTAAAATAATTTTTTTCTCTTTATTAGCTATATATATATTTGTGTGTGTATCTTACTTTAGTGAGATTTGATCATCTTATTTTAACTCTTCAGATATGATTTCCTTTAGATTGAATAATAAAAAGATAAACCACCTTATTAAAAAATGGCAAACAATTTAAATGGACATTTTCTTAAAAAAGAAACACAATTGGTCAATAAATAAAAAGTTGTTCAATATAATTCATCATTGGAGAAATATAAATATAAATTAAAACTGTGATAATACTCAATTTTACTCCTCTTGGAGAGGACATTTTTAATTATAAGAGGTAAGACCCAGAGGAAAAGATGGCAAGAATGTGGAGCCACCAGAATGGTTCATACACAGCTGATGAAGGTATAATTTGGTAAAACCACTTTTGGCATGGTTTCATTTTTTTTTTAAGTTTCATATAAACATCCCTATGGACCACCAATTTCACTTTTAGGCATCTGCCCAGGAGAATTGTAGACAGTTGTTCAGAAAATAGGCTTATTCAAGACTGTACAAATCTGTGTCATTTGTAAATACTAAAACCTATGTGACCCACACCTGATCAACAGAATAAATTGTTGTGCATCCCCACCATAGAATACTCCTTGGCAATAAAAATGAACAAAATACTGACATTCACAACAAAATTATTGAATTTGTACAACATTATATTAAACAAAAAAAATCATATATGGAAGGTACATAATATATTACATATTGATAAAGTTAGGAACAAGTTCAACTAATTTCAGAAGTAAGAAAGCCCCGCCTCAGAAATGCAGAATGTTGATTAGAAAGGGACAGAAAGGGTTCTTTTGCAGTGATAAGAATAGTCTGTGCCTTATTTTGATAGTTTTGTGGATTGAACTTGTCAAATTCGTAGAATTGAATCTTTGCCTTTTATTCTGTATAAATTACACCTCACTCAAATGTAAAGTTGAAAAGTAAATGAAAACATGTAAAGCAATTTCTCTAATAGCAATAAGATGCTGTTCACATATCTTCAATTACTAATTAAACAAAATATTTTATGCTAAAAACTATCCATTGGGTGGGGTCCTATTTAGCTCTTCACACCCTGGAATCTGAAATGTAAGTATTTTATCTTGTTTAATGTCTTGAAGATCCAGTCAGTACCATGAACAAATGAGGTGAGGTGTTGCTCAGAGACAAAAAACAACTTTAATAGAAAATTTTTTTAAAAATGCAAGAAAACTCAGAAGTTTTTTTCCCCCCATTTTCCTTAAAAAATGTCCAAACAGATTTTTATCTTTCAATTTGTGAAAAGAAGGAAGTCTCTTTTCAGCTGAATCTTATTAAGGCACCAAAGCATTGTGCAGCCAGATGAGAAAGCTGTGAATCAAAGGGTTCATGACACTTGTGCCGACAACCCTCTCTCCCGGGCTCAATGTGGGAAGGGAAAGGTGGTGGAGACCCGCCTCCACATTGTACCCCATCACCCAGCCTTGCTCCTCCAGCCTCCAGTCCCACCCACGGCAGCTCAGATGTACCTTAGAACAAGGTGAAGAATGTGACTTTTTGGGGAGTCCAGTCCATCTCGATTTATAACCTCCAACTGAAGATAAAATTGGCAACTAAGATGCCTTTTTACCTTTGTGAGAGTTGAGTAGATTGAAAATCCCACACACTTCAAACTGTTTGCTGGCCTCTGTAACATCTTCCCAAGATAAAAAGGTGGCATGTATTTTGGACTTGAGTGTCTTGCTTTCATGTATATATTCCACAAATATAATTGAGCACCTACTATGACCAGCCACTGACTTAGCAGTTATGTTTGCTCTGAAGGATGAATTGAGACATGGAAAAGAGATAATGATTGGGTCATTTGGAGAGCATGTTAATGGGGAACAGGGACTTCTTTCTAAATCACATAGGATAACAAGAAGTTGATGGAAGTTCATTAATCCAATTAAAGTGTAGGCAGGGAATCTGTATTATGATAGCACTCTGAAATTATATTATGACACCTACCCAAACTGTCCATGCTACACATTATATAAATCGTATATATTTTAATCCCTTGATAGATAATTTTACTGATAACATATTCGAGACTAAGTTGTAACAGATAGCATTCTTGGAGGTTTGGGTTCTTTCCACGTCTTTAATGGAGACCCATCACTTTTCAGACTGAGTGTACTTAGCCTTGCACTAGAGGCAGGTGTGATTCATTAAATGACTTTATGTAGCACCATTCCAACAATGCCCTGAATTTCATGCTCATTACAATTCAGGTATATATGGACATGTTTCCAGGGATCGAAATTGTCATGGTTTAGATGTGATGTTACCGCCAAAAGCTCATGCATGAGACAATGTAAGAAAAGTCAGAGGTGAGGGCTGGAGTTGTAGCATAGTGGTAGAGCGCGTGTCTTGCATGTGTGAGGCCCTGGGTTCAATCTTCTGCACCACATAAAAGTAAAGATATTGTGTCCATATACAACTAAAAAAAAATAATAAAAAAAGAAAGGTCAGAGGTGGATTGATTGGAATACAAGAGCCTTAACCTAATCAGTGGACTTATCTACTGATGGATTAACTGAGTGGTAACTGTAGGTAGGTAGGGTGTAGCTGGAGGAAGTAGTTTAGATGTTGGGGGTGTGCTTTGGGGGTTTGTATTTTGTTTCTGGTGAGCAGAGTGCTCTCTCTCTCTTTCTCTGTCTCCTTGTTTCCCTTTCTCTCTCTCTCTCTCTCTCTCTCTCTCTCTCTCTCTCTCTCTCTTTCCTGCACTGCTTTTCTCCACCACACCCTTCCACCATGATATTCTGCCTATCCGTAGGCCCAGAACAACGGAATTGACCATTTATATATAGACTGAAACTTCTGAAACTCTGAGCCCCAAATAAACTTTTCCTCCTGTAATTGTTCTTGTCAGGTCTTTTGGTCACAGGGATGAAAAATTTTAACCAAAACAGAAATTTTGTTCACATAGTCCCTAATAATTGTTAGAGAGAACAATAACTAGATGCAACAACTTGCTTTGGGACCAAGATGAAGAGAATTTAGGGAGGGAGAACCTCCCTGAGCTAATCAATGGGCAAGGAAACTACCTCATGGGAAAGAAATCAGAATATTTGAACTTGGGAGAGGGAGTGTAGCTAGTTAAAGGAGAGAATTTATTTAATTTCCATATTGTTCCAAGTCACCCATTTTTTTTTGTCTTTGAGCCCAAATCTTAGAAACTTTATTACAACTGTGTGTTGTTGTAGCTACCAACATCCAGTCAAATGAAGGATTGTATTTTTGAGAATCTGAGGGCTCAAGCACCTCTGTTACTAATCTGCTGACAGAATATGGTTAGAGAGTGTGTTCTCCTTACTTCAATGTGATGTTTATTTAAGCAGAAAAGATGAGGGCCTCCAAATCATAGAGTTTATGGGTACTGCAAAATAAATACTTGTGTACCAGGACCATTTTGTATAGCCCAAAGGAATGATGTCAGTGGATAACTGAGCAACTTTTGGGGGACCCTTTGGGGCAACATAAGACAAAAAAATCTGAACCATAAGCATGAAAGTGATCCCCAAAAAGGCCACTCATGAGAAACCTCAGGTGCTCCTTGGTTCAAAGGTATAGTTTTGTATTCCAAAAATGTCACTGGTTCTATTGTGATTCTGGCTGGTGTGGTCTGAGAAATGAGAACTGGACTTCAGTTACGAGTCCCCAATGCCAGCATGTGCACTATATGGCACTTGCTGCTTCTCCTGGATCCCCCACCCTTAAGCAACAGCCCAGTCCACTACAGGGGCCTCCTGGCAGCTCAGACAAGGCACTTAGCAATCACAGACATGGCACTTAGAAAAATCACTTGTCTCCCAGTTCAGACAAGGCACTTAGGAAACTGTGGGTATCTGTTTTTTCACATCTATAAAAGGAGAGAGGTTACCCCACATACTTCCTATTTGCTGTCATTGGTTTAGACTCTATAGAATGAGAAAGAGGGAAAGGGAGAAGAAAGGAAGGAAACAGGGGAGGAGAGAAGGAGGAGGGATGGCAGGAGCCAATAAAAAGAAGTTTCTCTTAGGCAGTTATTAGGATTAAAGACAGAAATAATGTTTTACTATACATCATACAAAATATTTTCACTATTCAATTACTTGCAGGAAAAGGTCTGTGTTAGTGTGCTTTATGGACTAAAGTGTCTTCTTCCCAAATCCAGCCCTAGCACCACAGAATATAACCAAAGTTGGAAATAGAGCCACAAAGTGGTAATTAATTAAATGAGGCCACATTTATGGGCGCTGATCCACGTGACTATTTGTTGGAGACAGGGTCTTCAAAAAAGCAATAAGTTTAAAATGAGATCAGTAGGGTGTGGGTCCTAACTAGCAAGACTGGTGTCCTTAGAAAAAGAAAAAGGGACATCAAGAATATATTCTAGCGAGACACTGTGGCACACACCTGTAATCCCAGTGGCTCAGGAGGTGAAGCAGGAAAATTGCGAGTTCAAAGCCAGCCTCAGCAATTTAGTGAGGCCCTAAGCAACTCAGCTAGACCCTGTCTCTAAATAAAATACAAAATAGGGCTGGGGATGTGGCTCAGTGGTTGACTACCTCCAAGTTCAATCCCCAGTACCACTCCCCTCCAAAAATAAAGAATGCATTCTAATTGAGAAAAGACCACGTGAAGGCATAGAAGATATCACTCCATGGTAAGATTACATAGGACTAATTTCCTTCTTTATGAATTTCTGGATTTTTACATAATAATATTCAATGATCAAAGGTAACACTGGTAATTATGTTTTTAAATGTCACTGAAATGTAAGTAAAAACTAAACCAAAACAAACACATGCCAAAAATAAATAAATAAAAATAAACTTCACTTGTAACTTTTTTAAGCCACCAAGATTTTTACCTGTGTGCTTCTCAGGTGTATATCTAAATATAAGTTTTTACTGACATAAAAATAATTTTACATGAAATTTTTAAGAATTACATGACTTTCGTAATTTGAGCAAGGCTCACCTTTTTATTTTCATGTAAAAGGAAAACTGTGTCACCATCTTTAGTCACAAAAGGGAAAAAAATGAAAGAGAAAAGAGGAAAATTTTTAAGAAAAAGGGGGAAAATGCTGACAAAACTTGTCAGTTCCAAGCTCAGAGAAATTTAATTTGTAGAGTCTGTATTTTAGTTACATTTTTCATACTTGGTCAATATAAAATATTCTCCAAAGTGCAAATACTACTCAGGACAAGCTTTGCCTCAGAGCCATATTTGTTCTACTTTGGGAAAATTACTTAGTCTCTCTCACCAGTCTTGTATAGGCAAAAAAATAATCATTTTAAGTCACAGATTTCAAGTCACTTCAGCATAACCATGGCTATCTTGCCTGATAGCCTCTATTCTTATGAATGGCATGAATGTTGAGTTTAAGGACTTTGAGAAACTGAAAAATTCCACTTTGAGGTTGGGTGATGTTTCATGGAAAGGTGATGTTGATGAGTGGACAGGACTTATATATGGGACACGGGAGGTGGTCATTCCTGATGCAAGGGAAAACAGAACAAAGGCACACAGGTAAGATAATGTAGGACATTGTTTGGGGAAAAAAATGAAAAAGTTTGGTTTGCTGAAGCAGAAATATATAATGGAATTAGTTAGTAATTAATTTGCAATGATTCATGTGCCACTTTTCCCATTATTTCAAAGGGACTTGGCTATTACTGTAAATTTTCTTCCATGTGGACATAGTAGAATGCCTCTAGCTTCCTCACCACTGCACGGCTACTATGTTATGCAGAATGTAAGTTGATATGTACAAATTTACAAAATATCCTAGCATATTTGGGGTTCTTTTATTGAAACTAGTTACTATTATTTGCATTAATAATATTACTATGTGGCATCTGAACTCAAAATGCCACACTGGCACCATAAAAGAATACCCGAATGCATTTATGCCACCTTTCATTGGAGAATCTCAAAGTGCTTTACAAACATTAATTAATTAAGGTTCAAAATTAATTATCATGCATTAATTTTTCATTGTATAGAATAGACTTTGCAGCTTCATTGATTTTTACGTGCTAATAAGCTCTCCTTGAATCTCTTCATTTTTTTTTTTCACCCTCTGTGACTAAGCAGGTATGAAAAGGAGAAGGAAAAGACTTGTGGCATTTGGGAGAGTGGAGTTTGATTTGAATTTGGACTTTTCATCTGTCTGTGTGATTTTTAAATGCCGGCCCTATCATGGAGAGTGGTTTTGTGGGGTCAGTTCTGACTTCTTTATGTGACACAGAACTGAACCAGGAGGTGCATCTGTGCGCTCCCAATGGCTGTTTTCCCTTTCTGCGTGGCATGCCAGGTTTTTAACAATTTGCTATTGCCTTGACCTAGATTCATATGGAAATAGTGATGCTGATGTCTGGACAGGACATGGACCACTTGTGATTGTGTGGTTTTAAGTGCCTGTAAAATATGGCCTGAGTGTGTGAAAGGGGGAAAATGCTGACAAATCAGATCTTCTCAAACTAAAGGTTGGTTTGAATAAATGCACCTAAGGATTGGGAACTTTTCTCCAGAGACTAAATGGAAAAAAAAAATAAACTACATAAATAAAAAGCAAAGGAATGTTCTATAAGGGTAGTAACAACCAGAGCACCTATCTTAAGGATTGGGTTCCTTCATTTGTTTTAATCATACCAACTTTAGTAGCAGATCAGGATTTGAAGATTGTATTTACAAATGGTGTTTTAGAAGATTCATTATGAAATGTGTGGCTTTTTTTTTTTAAGTGGAAGCTGAGGCCCAGCTGGTGCAGCCGGGCTGGGCTAATGGAGATTCTCCCATCTGCCTTCTGTTAGGGAGAGTGCTGACCCTGCGTGTCTAGGAGCAGGTTGGGGGGTAGTATTGCTTACATGTGTGTCTGGGAGCTGAGCTGGGCCTTGACTTATGAAGGCTTCCTTTTTTAGGGTCAGATTCAGGCCAGGGAAGATTTAGCCTCCTGGCCCTGATGTACTCCACATGGCTCTCTTCTCCATCCGTTCATCTTAGCCATGATGGAACTGCCAACTCCCGTTCATTCCTTCCTGTTCTCCAAGCTGCTCAGTCCTGCTACAGGGAGCGCAGCACATTCCCCAAGCACACACTGCTCTCTAGGAGAATTTTCTTAGACTGGTCATTCCATGGACTTTAACAGAACCAAAGTTTTAGGGATGGGCTTGTTTGCTTGGGAGTTATTGCCCGTCAATGACATTGAAAAAATACTCCTTTGACTAAGGTGGATTTAAGGGAAAAAAGGTAGAAAGGAGATTGGTGTGAAACTGATCTTTTCTTAGGGGAGCCAAAGAGAGAGAAAATGTTAAATTATCTTCTGCAGTCTGGAGCATTTTTTGTTGTCATTTCTTATCCATTAGGCATCTTTCACAGACCAAGATTCTTAGGCATATGGGCTCTAAATGTCCCCCTGCCTAACTGCTTTTGTTCATGGTGCTTGTCACAGAGAGGACTTCTCACTCCGGTCCACCTGTGCAAATCCTAACCATCCCTCAAGCTCCAACCTCTGTCCTCGATCCTTATTGCAGTTTACCTGTCCACCCCGCCCTAGGCTCTCTTCAGCCTCTGAACTCAGGCAGCATTATTGTCTGAACTATTTGGCAATTAATCATGGACAGCCCTGCTTTGTGACATCTCCTATATTATATTATTATTAAATTCAAACAATTTAACTTTTCAGGTGCCAAAGAGCTTCTTATACTTTCTGCAGCAGGAACAAAAAGTTGTACTCTTTGTGTTTTCCTCTGTGCATGTCTCAGAGTATGGGGCACATGCTCTCAGTGATTACCTTTTGATTAATTTAAAATACTAGGACAAGAGGAGTCAATCATTTCAATCACTTATTTATGAAAAAAAAAACCAACATTCTTTACGGAGTTACATTTGTATAATATATGTATACATAAATTCATAGATTTTTTTTATTGCATGTGGGTTTTAAAAAATGATTAATTAAACAGAGAGAGAAGAGAAATTGCTAGAAGCATACTGGATTCTGGAGTATCTCTAGGAAACCAAAGGCAGCTGGGTTTTATGTATCTTAGGCAAAAACAGAACAGTGCAAATAGGGCTCTTCCTGTCCCCTACTCAGGGTCTAATTTCTATTTTACTCTACCTATTTAATTTTTAGTCACTTCATATATAAAATGACTTCCTGTGTTGCTTATGCAAGGGGACAGACAACCCCACAGTTTGAGAATTTATGCTATCTCAATTCTAGCCACACCCAGACACTGACTAGCTATTAATCAGTTCTAATTCCAAATTCCAGGGAAAGAGTCTGTTTGGCTTAAATTGGATTAGAAGAGTATTCCAGACCCCATAGACTATCACTGAGGGACCAGGTTACATAAAATATAGTCACAAGGCGCCCATCTTGGTAAGAGGGAGTCAACTCAGAGTGAGGGGACATTATTATCATCTAGTCATACTCTTCCAAATTTTACCAACTGCAAGTCTTAAATTGGTTTCTTCCCCTGATTTTAAAATTGAATTGATGATATCATCATACATTGAAATGGACATATTAAAAAATCTAAACTGAGACTCTTTCTTCTCTTTCCCTTGCAAATTCTTTGGGTTCCATCTCCTAGCTGCCTTTTTCATCCTCCTTGTGCCCCTTAATGTTGCCTTCACCCAAGTCCACTCCACTTGCTACTGGGATCATTTCATTAGCCTTCGAATTGTTCTCCAGGCTTCAAATCCCACCCGTACATCCCAGTCATACTCCACATACAGATGATTTTAGAGCACAGCAAGATGGGGTTAATCTCCTTTATTAGAAAACAGAGTATATTCCCTATCACCTACATTAATTTATTTATTCAATATAAGTTAATATTTGTTGACCACTTATTATGAGTCAGACACAGCTTTAGAAAATGAAAATAAAAAGAAAATTGAGATACAAAAGGTCCCAGGGCACGTGGGACCTTGAGGGAAGGCAGACCTAACACAGTAAACTACTTTTAGATCAGAATAATTAAAAGCAAGGAAATAAACAGGTTTGTATGAGAGAGTGTGGAGAAATGAGGCCAATTTGGGTAAAGTCTTCAAGAAAATCTTTATGAGATGATATGTGGGATTTAAAATATCATAATATGAGAGAAACTAAGGCTATAAAGATGAGTAGCAAGAATAGTCCAAACAGAAGGAAGAGGCATGAATCAGGTTGATTTGTTCCAAAAAGAGAAAGGTGGTCACTGTGGCTTGAGCACAGTGAGCAAGGGTCAGGATGGCATGGCACATGGTGAGGTCAGAGAGGCACCAAGGGCTTGGCCATTCTTCAAGCCACTATTCTTCCATGTTTAGTAGAAATCAAGAACATGGGGAGGAGTGTCTTAAGAGAGGACTCACTTTGGAAAGTTTCAATCTTTAAACACTTACTCTAGCTGCTATGGAAATGAGTTGCTGAATATCAAGAATGGATCAGTAAGATCAGCTGAGAAATAACTAATGTAGTTTATGAAGAAGATTATGGTCTAAACCATGCTGGAAGTAGAACGCATAGCACTTAATGGAAAACATGTCAAGAAAGAGAGGTAAAAGGAGAAACTAAGGAGACTTCTAAATTAGACAGATCTTCATATCTGTCCTAGTCAGATAATATAAATACTATAAGATGGGTGGCTTATGAACAACAAAAAATTGTTCCCACAATTTTGGAGACTGGGAATCAACCATGAAGGCCCCAGGCCTATCAGTATCTGATGAAGGCCTGGTTTGTAGATAGTGCCTTCTTGCTGTGTCTTCACATGGGCACAGCAGCTCCTTCACACAGGAGAGCACCACTCTCATGACCTTGAACCTTTTGAAGTCCTCACCTCCTAAAATCTTTGGGATTTTAATATGAATTTCAGGAAGACACAAACATTCAAATCACAGCAGTAGCTTTTCCTAACATCAGGACAATTAGGGAAGGAACCCACTAGATGTGGAAGTTGGGGCAGGGCATGAGAAAGACTCAAACATATAAACTCAGAGATGCCTCATATATATCCTGGAAAAGATGTCAGTCAGAAAGCTAAATGTATGAGTCAGAAGAAAATTGAGAACTCAAGAATATGAACTTGAGAATAATCAACAAAGATATGACATTTATAACTTTGGTACCCAGTGATGTCATGAATCTTTAAAACAGAGTTCAGATAGAGATGAGAGAGGACCCTGAACTAAGGTGCCCACAGGCACTCTCCAATTTACCTGTTAGGTAGGGTCTGAATGGGTCTTCCCAAGTTGTCTGTCAACCAAAAAATTCAGTGAGCTCCTGGTCTTGAACTCCATCTATTGCCACAGCTCTTTGTATCTTGTAATGAGGAATCACTTTAGCTTCCTTCTCCTAAAGAATGCAGAAAATTGGCATTTGCACAAAAATGTATGTTTGCAGAACAAGGATAATATAAAGCTGATATCCCCAGCAGTAAGCCTCCCAACTACCCCCCAGGACAGTCTGAATGAAAAAATGATTATGTACTTAATGTCCACTGAGTACCCCAGAGAGAAAAAGAGCATACTATAATTGCAAAGTATTATTTTTACCATTATTAATACATGAATCATTCATTAGGAAAAAAAAAAGAACTAGGAATTGAAAAGTCAGGAGATAATAGGCTGTGTTTATAATGTTGCACAGAAGGAATTGCCCACATAAATCCCCTCCCACTAGGATGTGTAGCCGATTCCCACACGCTGAGTATGTTCTCATCTTAAACACAAACCCTTAGCACTAGCCCTAGAGAACTACATATTTGTAGTCAAGTGAGCATCTATCTTGTGCATCTTATTTTTTTCCCCTTGACCTTGCCTGCCCTACAGGGCTTCTTGATCAAAGGTCCTGAGAGGGAGTTGACTTCTTTTGTAGGATTGCTTAGAAGTATACCATCCTTTCAAATGGTGTGACTCCATTTTAAAAGAATGAAGGAATTTATAGGACTTTGGAAGGACTTCAAGTATACCAAGTATAAGCACCCAAATCTTGGATTATCCACCAAAATAACCCAATACAGCCTGAAAGTTTTATCATGAAGCAAAACAGGAAACACATCAACAAAATCAATTATTGATGTGCATCTGAGTACATTTTTAGAAATGCAAAATAACAGAAGACCCTAAATTTGATATCCATTTCCTTATTGACTAAAATATTTAGAACAAATATGACCAAATTTAACTATGCTATTTCTATCCTCATACATATAAAGTGGAATAATGTGTTTTCTTGGGCAGACTGTCTGGGCAGTAATGATTCAAAGCCCACATTAAATATCTATGGGACATTAAATTTGAAGTGGGTAAATTAATACTGAAATATGCAATGATGAATAAAGACTAAGTTTATTTTTATTTATTTTTTTTCTTTATGGGTAAGAAATAGACAAAAAAGGCAATTGGAATGCCAGATTCCTCTTTGCTGAGAGTACTGGGGGATTGGAAGTGGAGGGTTTGGATGGTGGAAGTTCCATGATTTTATTCAAATATCATACAGCTTTAAAATTAGATTAGCAAAACTCTTGAATACATGTAGTAATGCTAGATGGTTATTCTAGCTCCAGATTATGAAGATGATTTCATTACTGTGTCCTCATTCATAGGATTGTTCTTCCTCTCTCCATGTGAGCTGTGAGTGGCAATTGGAAGGTCCACAATATTGGTAATCACGAGTGAGAGAGGCTATTAAGCAATAATCATTTCCTTTTTAATTGGCTTACAAACCACACATGAAATCAGTCTCATTTTTAACCAAAAATATTATTCCCAGCTTAACCAACCATCTTATTCACCAGACTTTTAGCCAAAATGATCTTTGGCTGCATCAAGGAATCAAATTTACTCTCAAAAAAAAAAAAAAAAAAGTGTCACAGCTGAATGTGTTTAAATAGATTGTGCCCCGGGATTTAAAGGAAAACCTGAAGACAGATACAGAAATTTGGAAGGGAAAGGTACTATTGTTACTGGAATAAGAGTAAAACTTCCCCAGATAATAATTTTTATAGGAATGGCTTTATTTTTATTATTAATAAATTCAGTCCTATTATTTTGATGACATTTAAACTGAATTTCCCATATTGTGTGTGAAGGGAAACCACATTTGAGGTGTTTGAGACACCTGTTTGTTTTCCAGTGTACCTACAAGTATTCTGCTAAATTTATTCTTGACTTATATATTGACTAGCTAGCTAGACAGCAAGTCCTTTTGTCCTACCCTACCCTTCAACGTTAAGATTGCTTCTGAAATCTTTTAAGATTTTTAAACATCTAAGCCTACATTTCTGTTTGTACCCACTGGTGTGCTCTCAGAAGAACTATGCAAATGACACTGTGATCTTTCAAGAGCGGGTTAAGTACCCCTATTCTACTCTGAACCATATCACTCTCACTCACAGGGTAAAAGTCACTCAGGGAACGTGGCAGATGGAATTTGAAACAAAATTTGGGTCAATCCTTACAGACTAGAATATATTTTGGTTCCTGTAGTTTATGCACAATATCCGGCAATGCCAAATTGTTTAATGAATGGAAACTAACAAACTAATTAATTAGTTAATTAATTAATTAATTAATGCAAGTTGACTGGTCCCAGAATTCAAAGTCTTCATCTCATTAAGATCAGTGCCCATTAATTCACAGAGCTGAGGCTCTTGCAGACAACCCTTTTCCCATAAAGGAAATTCAGCCACAAAAGATGATACTCAAGGTGTTAGCTGGGGACAAACGCTGAGGTCAGATGCTCTGAGAGTAGCTGTTTGCCCTATAATAAAGCTTGCTCCTTCTTCTAGACTCAACTGTCTCTAATCCCAAAGTTCATTGGGAATAAACCTTGGGGGGTGGGTGGGAATCCTTCTAAGAGGTCCTTTCTTTTGTCCGTGGGGGCTGTTTCCTGTATTTAGGAGTCTTTTGTGGTCTATCAGTTTCCATCTGTAAATATCTTCCAGATTTCCTAACTGATCACTCATCTAGGACCCTGGCGGACTTCCTACAACGGATATAGATTTAGTCTTATATTTCTGGTGTCATTTTGATGGGATTTGAGGAGGGAGGAGAAGAAAGTCATTTGTTCAGTCAGCCATCTTGATTCAGAGTTGATAACCTTTTATCAGGGCAGGCACAGAGGGACAGAACTCCTGCCCCAGATCCTTTAAAAAGCAATTGTGAGAGACGTTTAGCACGTTCAGAACACCAGCAAGCTGACCTACATTCTTTCAGTATATTGATTTGCAAAATCTGTCTTTCTTTACTTTCATATTTTCTGTGCTTCAATTCTTTAAGAGAAAAAAAAAACAGGGAAAATAAGTTATTCACGGCTTCAACTTTTAACTCTCTATTTTTACTTATGAGAGTATTTATATTTTTATTTATTAGTTCTACAAAACAGAGAAGAACTTACACTTTCCTCTCATGAGGGTTTTTTATGAATTGTTATATCATTGAAATGAGATACAGCATGTTTTATTGTCCTAGAAAAAAGTTGTTTAATAAGTAAACTAATCAACAAAAGGGACACAGTATCCACTCTGAAAGATGAAAACACAAGACAAAATTGTCACTTATTTTAGTCTGAGTGTTGGTAGTAGGGGTGGTGGTGTGTGTGTTTGCATGTGTGCATGCTCTTGCATGTTTAGCTCCCACACAAGACTTCAACTTAAGTTATGCCTTGATCACAGGTTTTCTCACTGAAACCCAATGTGAAGACACATGAGTAGAGGGATGGTGGCTTGTAGAAAAGATTAAGGGCTTCTGGAGGTGGAGGAGAACAGGACAGAAGGACAGGGGGAAATAAAAGAAGAATCTATGCTAGTGGACTCTAGTTCTTCAGTGCTAAGTATCATGACCTATATGCTGTGTGCCTTTCTTTTGAAGCAGTCTTCCTTGATAACTTTTCTCAGTGCCCAGTGGCCTTTTGGAACTAAGCATGTATTCAGAAATCCTACAGTAAGGCTTCCTCTGAGACATTCCTTCCAGGACTGCTCCATGTCCCTGAATTTTCCTTCTTCTCTTTCCCCATTAACCTACTTGAATGATTTTTGCTCTCTTTAAAAAGTCACCTCTCTAGCCAGGCACAGTGGGCCATGCCTGTAATCCCAGCAACTTGGGGGGCTCATGCAGGAGGATCATAAGTTCAAGGTCAGCTCTAGTAATTTAGTGAGGCCCTGAACAACTTAGTGAGACCCTGTTTCAAAAAAAAATAAGGGTTAGGGATGTGGTTCAGTGGTTAAGCACCTCTGGGTTCCAATCCCTGGCAGACAGGGACCTTTAATTTCTTCTGCTTCCATATAGAATTGTCCCTGCTTATTCCTTCTCTCTCTCTCTCTCTCTCTCTTATTCATCTCATAAATTTAGACTCTACTTTTAACAATAAAATTAAATATTTTTTCCTGGTAAAACTATATGAACAAGAAGGAATAGTATGACCATTCAATCTTTGTATGATGCTTTGAGGTTTACGTTTTACTTTGATGTTTTTAATCTCACTGAATTTAATGAAGTCTTTACATGCTATGTAAATAATAAGGAATTAGAAAGAAAAAAGGAGTCAGTAGCCATCGTAGGTTGCTCAGCCATTTTTTGAGTAGTGGAAGTGGGAGAAGAAGGTGATTCAACTCTAAGGCTCACATGAAACTCTTAACTCTCCTTCCATGCAAGTACTCAGGACCCAAGAGCAAAAAATGCTCAGTCCATGTCTGGGCTTTAAACTTACCAGCTCTGTGATTCGAGAAAATCCCTGGTCCACTTTGACCTTCGGTTGTTTTTCCCAAGTTCTACCAGAGCCTGTCATGAAAGGACATGTGAGTTGTAAGAACAGCACATCTCTGTAAAAATATCAGGCACCATAGGACTGTCGTGTTATATAATCCCAGAAGGCACCCTTCTCATAGAATGAAATGCTATGGGGTGTGAGCACATGGTGTTATATTTCAATGGTATTGCACCGGAGTCCTGTGATTCCTGTGGCTTTGCGAATTGCTGTTGTATGAATTTACAAGAAAAGAAAATGAAGATTTGGATATGTGCAAGAATAAGTTGTCCAAAGTCCAGGTCTACACAACGTGCAAGTCTTAACAATCGTTATGTTGTCTATTGTTTCTGCTACTTAAAACAACAAGTATTGTTATCTCACAGATGTGGGGGCTGACAGACTACCTCGGGTTGTCACATGGGGCCCCTCATGTGGTTTTAGTGGATCAACAGCTGCAACCAGAGTAATCTGAAGGCTTTTTCCTCGGCACCAGTGCTAATGTGACTGGAACAGGATTTGACCTATTTGTCACTACTCTTCCAGTGCAGACTTTCCAAATGGAGGAACTGGACTTTATTATAGATTACTGTAGTCTCAATATCTTCACATTTCTTGCATGGAGGCTGGCATCTCCTAGAATAGGAGTTACAAGAAGCCTAAGGGGAAACTGTGCAGCTTCCTAGGATCTAGACTTGGAATCCTGGAATATCATTTCACTGTGTTCAGTTATATAAGCAAGTGATAAATGCCCCTCTATTGAAGAGGAGGGGAGAAGTAGATTCCACTTCTCAGTGAGCCTGGGGTATAGCATAGGGAAAGGAGGAGTTGAGGGAAGTTATCTTAGAGACAAGCTACCACAATGAGCTCTCTCCCATCCTCTATCCATTGGCTGATCAACGTCTCAAAGTGTGTATGTCACCACATTGCCAATGCCCGATCTGTTACTCACCCTAAAACCAAACACATCACTACTCCTTGCTCATCAGGGTTGTGAATGTGCATGTGTGTGTGCACATACATGCACACATACACTGAGCTTCATTGTTTTCCAATGAACATCATTCTTCCACCTGAACTTTTATTTTCAGATTGAATTAAGCGCTACAGAAGATAATCCTATCTATAGATTGTAGCATCAAAGACCCATATAGACAAAAAACTGATTCCTTATTTATACTTGCCTTCCTAATACTAGAAGTCATGACAAAATGTACATGGGTGATCACAAGGAAAAAGAACATAGGCGGCTAGGTCAACATGATTATATCTAAGAAAGTAGCATGTCAGTGTGTGCAAGTATTTGTGGGTTTGTGCACATGTGTGCAAGCCCATAGGAGATGCATGTGTGTATATCATGTGCGTGCACACAAATGCATGTGTAATGTATGTGTATATGTGTGTGTGTTTATCTATATGTAAATACACACACCAGACTGATCAAGGACAGTGGTCTGGGCAACAAAGCAGCATTATCATCTTCATGTAGAAAAATAAATCTTCAAAGTCTGAAGCTCTAATTCTCCCATAGGTCAATATTAGTTTTCACTGGACTTTAGAGTGGTAGGTAACTCCTGATGGCTGTAGTAAAACTACTTTAAATTGTTGCCTAGTTATGGTAGTGTATTTTTGTACATGTCTAATTCTTATAATGAAACAAGGGGGATGCACTTTTCTTCTAAATACTGCGGGTAATAACCCTAATGAATTCAGGCTGTTTCTATATTATGTGTTGGAGAAAACGCGGTGACAGCCATGAAGCTGCCAGGCATATCCTGCCAAGGAAATGTACATAAGGAAAGTATATGGAACCACCATTAGAAAAGCCATAAGAACTCTCCATATCTCCTTAATATGGTATTAAAACGATTTTAATTGTGTGCATACACCCACAGACCTCCAAGGGTTAACTGCACACAATGTAATGAATTCAATAATGATGAGTTAAAAAAGGTCTAATTAGCAAGTAACCACTTTATTATGAAAGAAAATGGTAATGAATTTAATAGCTCAAAATCATTAACAATATTTAGTTTGCTGGTACTTGTTCTCTATTATCCTCATTAATATGAACATTTAATATGTTTTAAAATGGATTTGTAATACTTTCTGTGCCATGAGGTTACACTGACAGAAAGAGTGTAATTATTCTGCTAATTGTTATCACTGTATGTTTGTGCTCCGAATAGAAGTATATTTAGGTGTTAATACCAAAAAAAAAAAAGTAATTAAGAAAGGGAAGATTTAAAACCTAATTAAACAAAAACTAAAAAAATAAAATAAAATAAAATCTTAGGCCACCATAAGAAAAGAATTTCTGAAGTAATTGCATTGGAAAGTTTTTTTTTCCTTCTCTTCTTATTAATTTATTTTTTCTATTGTCCTATTGTGGTGGGGTTTTTGAAGGAGAAAATAAAGTTATCTAAATGCAAACTGGGATAAAAAGAAAGAAACAGAAGAATTTCAAGATTTTTATTCTCAGGGTGAAGTTGGCTCTTCACAACATACCTGACCATAAGGGTCACTGTTAGGAGGACCCTCTGATGGTTGGCAACCAGCCTCTCGCACATGGGGCAGCACGGTGAACTTGCCCTCTCACCTGAACTTAACCTTGTAGCCCCATGCCTCTCTATCTCTGTGATTCTCTAGGATTCTGACACATACCCGTGTGCCTTCACCCATTGAGTGTTATTTCTTCTGAGATCCAGTGCAGTTTTCTTTTTTAGGCATCCTATAGTTGCCAGAGCTGCTAAAGGTTCAAAGAGATTTCAGGCACAAATCCCCACAGACTGAAATATCATAGGGTAAAGAAGACTCATGTTGTATGAACAATATTCAACCTTGTCAGAGACTAATGAGAGTCTCCCAGAACAAGCGAAACCATCCAGAACCCTTCTTCCCAACAAGGTTTCTGAATCAGTCCAACAAGCAGCCCAACATTTCACTGGGAGTTGCTGGTGGAACGTCTTTCTTATTCTGGGCTCCTTGAAGATAATTTGATAGACTCTTGTAATCAGGTTAACCTAATTTGTCATCTTACTGTAATTGGTTCAACCTTGCAACTTTCAAAACTGGACTACATTTAAGGCTCCATTTGTCCTTCTGGAAATAACCCAATCTTGATTCTTTCTGACCTTCACTTTGAGGGCTGATATTCCGTGAACAGGTACCCTTCCGGTCCTCTGCAAACAGCCTTGTTGTTTCAGAAGTCTTCTTTTTGACTCTTATGTGGGGATCCAGACCTTGTCCCCATGCAATGGTGACTCTGGAGGAAGTTGAGTGCTCTGGTGAATGCCCCGATATTCTGGCTTCCACTGCAGATTGCTTCTCCATCCAGCTTGCTGTTGCTTTATCTTTAGGCATTGCCAGCAACAGGATGCCCCCACCTGGTCGTTATATCACTGGGTATAAGTTTTAAAACCTTAAAAGATATAGTAGGCAGAAATTTTGTGTACTTGGGTCTATAAAGATAAGCCATAGCAGGAATAACCCACATAGATCACTTCATTCCACGTACAGGCGAGAGACAACCGAGAGAAGAACTCTCAATAAAACAGTGACCTCTCTGACCTCAAACAGAGTATTCATACTCCTGGGCTGCCTCAAGTCAGATCTCTTCATTTCAATAGCTTTACTCACCTTTTCTCTTTGTTTGGAGAGAATTTTTAGTGTTGTTATCTGATTTTAACTGCCTTTTGATGTCTAACAATCAATTTGGGGACTTAACTACTGGTCAAAAGAGACACAAAGGAAAATCTTACTAATTTTGGAAAGATATGATTGAATTTGCCTGGGGTTTCATAACAACTTTTTTGAATAAGTAGCATACTTTCAATTATTTCTCAATTTATTAGTAGTCATGTAAGGAATGGGGCTACTCATGAACCACCACACAGTTTCTGTTGTTCGAAATTCTTTTTAGTACGACAGTAAAGGTTTAGATACCATGCGAGAAAACAGTAAAGATAAACTATGAAGCCTTCCATTAAGAATATTGACAACTTCCAAAATCCTTTCTCCTACCCACCCCCAGTCTTCCTATTTTGCTTTCCCCAACCTGCCCCAAAGGCACCGACTACTCTCACCACCCACCCTCTCCTCCAACATCCTCCGGTTTTGTTGTCCCACTGATATTCCCCAACCAAATTCCACAGGAAACAGACGAATTTTGAGATTTCCAAAGACCTTTTTGGATTCTACTTGCAAAATACACAGAGAGAATTTAGATTCCCAGAATCAAACAGTTCACACATATCGAGATTTTGAAAGCATTCTCTTGGATGTGTCGAATATAATATCAGGAGTTTGTGGGCTCCAATAAGAGTTGGCTCATTCACTCTTCCTCTCAGTTGCCCTATTAACACCATACGCATTTTCTGCAGAACC
Organism: Marmota marmota marmota; assembly: GCF_001458135.2. Taxonomy (NCBI): domain Eukaryota; kingdom Metazoa; phylum Chordata; class Mammalia; order Rodentia; family Sciuridae; genus Marmota; species Marmota marmota. Next base: position 12,429,349 of record NW_025999977.1, read on the forward strand.
CAAGAATGTATGAACTCTCATTCCTGCTTTCGAGGAACAGATTTGTTCAATATGGAGTATTTAGCCAATGAACAAAGTAAATGGGAATCTGTACTTAGAGTCATCAATTACCTGCAGCCAAACTCTGCTCTGAAATCGTGTCATGCAAATACCTGTACAGAAACATACAGGAGCAAACATCCCAAAGAGTTTGCTAGTAGATCTTGAAAAGATTACCCTCAATTCCCTGAGATTAAAAAAAAAAAAAGAATAGATTTTCTGATTGCCTCAAGGAATAAATCTCTGAAAACAATTTTTAGTTCTCCAGACCAAGAAACCTAATTGCATATAACCTAATTGTATATAACTAAAGTGACAAAAAATCTTGCAAATACTAACAGTCTTGTCAGTCTGTGGAATTTGCCTCTCTAACATGACAGGACTGATAGAGACACTGGACAGTATGCTCTTCTACTTTCCTTTAATTCTTATGTAACAATTTCTCATATTACCCGTTATATATTTATTGGTTTTGATTCTTAACCGTGAATATAACTCATTCTACAATCTTGCTTGTTTTACGTTACCGTAGATCTTGAACATAGTTCTATGCCAATAAATAAAGTTACATGTCATCGTTTTAAATGACTGGATAATATTATTAAAACTTTTGTTGTCATTGTGGTCAATTAAAATCTGAGTTCTATTATAATCTTCCACTTTGTGGGTGGATAAATATCTCCTTGTTAAAATACATACATATATATGTGTGTGTGCATGTGTGTGTGTGCATGTGTGTGTGTGTGTATATATATATATATATATATATATATATATATATATATACACAGAGAGAGAGAGAGAGGGAGAGCGAGAGAGAGAGGTATATTTTGGTACACACAGCAGGTTATGATTATTAGTTTTACTTGTTTCTTTTTTCATTACATAGCATTCCTTTTTATTCTAATTAATGTGCAGTTTTGCCAATGTTTATTTTTTTATATTTTCATTCTGAAATTGTCTGAATTTCTATACAAGCCTTTTTTACAGATGATAGACCTTTATAGATAATATACAAAATATTTCTTTTAATCTGTCATACTGATGAAGCCCTTATGATTCTTAAGTTTTATTCTCATATTCATCCGTTTTCAATGATCCTTTAAGATTTTGCCATATTGTTTAGCTATTTATTTATCATACAAATGAGAAAACTTAATTAATAGTTGTCATCATACTTGCTATTATATTTCTGAATAAATGTAGGATGCAGAGTATCTTGATCTGTCTTTTGAACTAGGCTGCTTGATTTTGGTAAAGTCACAAACTGATTTCCTTCATTCCTTCATTCAACAGTATACGATAAACTCAATGTTCTTTCTGCTTTTTAATCCTCATTTTTCTGAATAACATCTTTGTTTACTTATTTATTTTCGTTTAGTTTTTGAGAAAATCTATTGAATTCCCAACATGCAAAGTGAGAATTTACTGTTTTTAGACTACTACCTCCACCCTACCAAGCACACCCATTCCAATTCTTAAGTTACCTCAATATTTAGTGTTGATGTAATGTCATTATTCACAGTCATGGTGTCTGGTAAAGAATTACTTATGACTTTCTTTCTTATGTAAGCCCCTCAATTGATAATTAGGCCTTATTTTTATTTGTTGAGTTTTCTATGTATTTCTACCTGCCATTTGCCTCTTAGGTCCACTCTCCATTCCTTTTCACCTTCCCTTTTGCTCTCAGAAGCTGATTGATGTGGGAAACATCAAAGACTTTCTTGTTTGTGTTTCCAGTTGGGTTCATAACATTTTAAGCACTATTGAGCGATCAGGGGAAGGAAGGAGACAGTGATTCCTGATTCTGGTTGTCAGCTTGTTGGAATGAAGCTAAGTGTTGAGCCAACTGCTGTGGTGTCAGGCTATAAATCAGATGAATATTATCAGAGGACTCTACCATTCTTGGTTCTGAAGATTGTTTCTCATCAGTTTTGTAAAAATTCAGTGCTATTTCCTCTGTAGATCTGTCTTCTGTCCTATTCTATTTCTGGAGCTCCAGTTAAATGTATATTTGAATGCTTGATATTATCCCACACATCTGAGATGCTCTTTTCCATCAGTTTCATCCTTTTGTATAATTTCTAGCAGCCTGTCTTCAAGTTGTCTGATCTTTCATTTTACATGTCCTGTTATGTGCCCTCTGATCTGGCTAGACTTCAGTTATTTATGAAATGAATTTACAATATCACATGTGGATTTTGTTATTTCTAGAATTTTAATTTGGTTTGTTTTGTAGTTTCGACTTTTATGCTAAAGATTCTTCATCTGTTTATATAGTTATTCACTTTTTATACTGAATCCTTTCACTTATTTAACACCACTATTTCAAAGGCTGTTTCCAAACTGCTCCAACTTGTAAGTTTGATAATGACCAGAGTCTTATGACTAAGTTTCTTCATGGGGTTTTCTTTCTTTTTTCTTTTTCTCCTCCTCCTCCTCCTCCTCCTCCTCCTCCTCCTCCTCCTCCTCCTCCTNTCCTTCTATTTTTTGTTTTGTTTTGTTTTCTTAAGTACTAGGATTGAACCTAGGGGTGCTTAACCTCTGAGCTACATCCCCAACCCTTTTTATTTTGTATTTTATTTTGATACAGCTGCTTAGGGGCTTGCTAAGTTGTTGAGTTTGGCTTCAATCTTGTGATCCTCCTGCCTCAGCCTCCTGCCCTGCAGGGATTCCAGCCACTGAGCCCAGCTTCCTCATGGGTTTCTTTCTTTTTTTTTTTTTTACACCATAAACACAATTTTTTTTTATTGGTTGTTCAAAACATTACAAAGCTCATGACATATCATCTTCCATACATTTGATTCAAGTGGGTTATGAACTCCCATTTTTTACCCCAAATACAAGTTGCAGAATCACATTGTGATTATACTGTAAAACCTTTCGTATAGCAGAATAATGGAGACGGAAATGAATAGTATTTACCCTCAAGGAAGAACACACCTCTCTTTTCTGGAGCCACTAGTGTAGAAGGTTACAGCCACTTTAGTTAATCTGGGTCTGGTTTTCTTACAATCTTAGTTAGATGCAGTGCATTAGTGATTCACCATGACTTGAGGGAAGAAAAATGCTATTCCCCCCATAGGGCTTGAGATCTAGGTACCGGTAAGATTGTGGAGATCTGTTTATGCTTTACAACTGAGCTCCCAGCTTCTCATTTCATGGGTGTTTTCTCTTTTACTTTTGGATGTCATCATTTCAGATTTTTGAGTTTTCTCTGCTTTACATTCCGTCAACTCCATTTTTTTCTGGTCTTTAGGAGATCAAGTTTTGTCTATCTGCCCTCCTTCTTCAGAAACCAACACAGTGAGTGGGGCAGGTTGGCACACACCTGTAATCCCAGCAACTTGGGAGGCTGAGGCAGGAAGATCAGGAGTTCAAAGCCAGCCTCAGCAAAAGCGAGGCACTAAGAACTCAGAGAGACCCTGTCTCTAAATAAAATACAAAATAGGACTGGGAATGTGGTTCAGTGGTCAAGTGCCCCAGAGTTCAATCCCCAGTACCAAAAAACAAAACAAAACAAAACAAAACAAAACAAAACAAAACAAAACAAACCCGGTGCAATCTGTAAAAGCCCCATGTGCCTCTCTGATTTCTCACTACTCCTCTGCCTCATCTTGAGCTTTTGAGAGCATCTGCAGGCTAAGGTTGTGCAGGGCATTGGGCTGGTCTCTCCCAGTTATCAGTCTTCCACAGGAGGATGCTTTGCATTAGGACAATGGCCCATGTACCTCAGTGGGGATTTACCTCATTGATCTTACAGTGGACATACAATTCCCTTGCCTTCTCGGAAGGTCTGTGGGAAAAAGCTTGTATTGGTTAATTTTATGTGTCAACTTGACTAGAACACAAAGTACCCAGGTATTTGGTTAAACATTATTCTGGGTGTATCTGTGAGGGTGTTTCTGGATAAGATTAAAATTTGAATCAGTAAACTGATTAAACAGATGGTCCATCCAATCCATTGGAGGGCTGAATACAACAAAAAGCCAGATAAGGGTGAATTCAATCTTACTGCCGGTGATAGCTAGGACTCGGGTTCTCTCATGCCCTAAAGCTAGGACTTGATGATCAGCACTCCTGGATTTTAGGCCTTTAATCCCAGACAGGTAGCATAACATTGGCATTCCCTGGTTCTCCAACTTACATAGAGCAGAGCATGGGATCTACACGGCTACTTGATCACATGAATAAATTTCTGCAACAAATCTCTTCATATACACATTTCTGTTTTTCTGGAGAACCTTTTATAGATGGGGGCAGATACTCTCTAGCCTGGCTCCTCAATATCTGAATATGATTTTAGTCTCACCATAACAGAGTGACTACTGAAATCTCCATTCTTCCTTTAAGTTATTTTCTATTTGGCTTCTTAGTCTACTGACTAAAGCAATTTATGAACAGCTAAGTACCTTAAGAGGGAATCTGGGATCAAGCTGGAGCTCTCTTTTCTAAACCTTTTATATTTATGGGATCTGACCACTGAAGTCCTGACTACTTTGACAGCCTTGACTTTCAACTTTTGTCTTTGTATCACTGTAAAATTGCCAAAGTCTAAACTGGTTCGCTGTCATCTAGCAGCCGTCTCAGGCAGACCTTGCAGTCTCCCGCCTAGAATCAACTACCTGCACATGTGCAGAATATCTGGGTTCCTCTCACAGTGATTCCTTTCTTTTGGGAATCTTGGCTTCCCAAGTTCTGGTCTCTGTATTTGTAGTTCTCTGATGTATTTAAGTCAGTTTTTCCTTCATAAACTCTAGTTATTCTGAGCTGGAGTTGTCTCATGCCTGTCATATTCCTTCATGTTAGGCAGAAGGTGGGTTCCCCAGTTCCAGCCTGGACCTTTGTTTTATGGATGTGCTGAACCTTACTATCATCTTATGTTTTCCTCTTGCTTTGAATCCCTTCTTTCCTATATTGCATATGCTCCTTTTGTTTTGATTTATTTCTTTGATTTAATGAAATATATTCCATAAAGGATGTTTATAATTTGCGTGTGGTGTGTGCATGTGTGTATGCATGCATGTGTGTGCTCGAGAGCTTGTTTTTGGGGAAGTGTGGCCTTCCAGGTGACTGGAAATGCCTTTCTTTTACCATCGTAGTTCTTTTGGAGTATAATATTATAGGCATGAAATCTGGTTTTTCTTTTCTTTTAAATATGATTTTTTTTCATGGTTTTCCAGCTTCCAGATTTGCTTTTAAGAGGACTGTGTCACTCTAATTTCTGATCTTATTATGCCATCCATTATTCTTTCTGGAAACATTTAGGATTTTTCTATTTATCTTTATGGATCAATAATATCATTGAAGATAGACCCTTGTGTGATGGTGTTCTTATTACTAAAATTTTGCATACTATGTGATGCATCGATATCTTGAGTCTGGAAATATTTTCTCTACAACATTTCTTTTCTCTTTGAGAGTACTATCACTTGGGTACTGAGCTTCCAGATTTTTCTACCTTTTTTCCCCCCATGTCTTAACCTTCTTCCTGCATTTAATTTCTTCTAAGAAGTTGATTTTTTTCTCCACTTTTTCTGATTTTTTTAAAATAAATTTCAGCTAACCTATTTCAGTTTCCAACAGTACTTTCTTCTTAGGCTGTTTGTTCTTCTAGCAGTTTATTATTTCATAGTTTCAGTATCTTCTCCTATGTCTCAGAGGATGTGAATTTAGCTGTTTTTATATTTTCCTCTAATATTTATATTATCTTTGTTTCCCTTATGTTTTTCTGTATTTTGTGTTATTTCTTTGGGTCTCTTTCATGCTTAAGCTGTTTTTTGAACCCCTATGATTGATCTTAGAGCATCCATAAGCTTTAAAAGAAAAATGCTAAAATGTTGACAGGAAACCTGTTTTCTTTCTCTTTTCACAATCCAGTAACACACTGTTTTCATTATTATAGTTTTAGAATACCTTTTAATGTTCTTCCTTTAATTTTTCAATTGGTGCATTATAATTATACATGATGGTGGGGTATATTGTTACATGTTTGTACAGGCATACAAGAACAGTATAATTTGATCTTTGTTCACCAGTATTATTATTCTTTTTAAAAATAATTTTGCCTCTTATCTGTACACACTTAGTCCAGAAGAACTTTTTAAAAATTTACTAATTTAAACTTGATTTAAACTATATACTCACACATACATATATACATATATAAAAGCAAACTAGAGAACTGAGTTGATTATATAACATAATTCTATTTATATATTGTATGTTCCCATGCTCTTATTACTAGCTTTTTTCATTTTGGTGTATTAAATAATTTATTGAAGACAGAGAATTGTTTGGCTTATTGAATTCTTGACTTATTAACCTCATAAAACAAATTGACATCATGGGGAGTGGAGAAGAGGCCAAATATCAAGCTCAGTGGGAAAGAGTAATTTTTCACAATTATTAGATACAATCACATGGATCAACCTGAGAGATTCACCTTGTAGGTTCACGCCTCTTCAGATGGCAATGTCATTCCAAGCCTGCATTGGCTAATCTCTCTTCCTATCATCATTACAACAAACAACTCAGAATAAGCAGCATATCCAGAGATGGATTGGCACCATGGGCCCTCTCTGTGCAGGTGCTATTCCTCGGGACAGTAACCTTTTGACTTGAGTTACATGTAAGGGATCCTGGTGTACTGCAATATGCAGCAGATCCAGTTGGTCTGAGCTCGGAGTTCCATTTGGAGCATGGGTTGATTTGAACTTGTACATCAAGTATGTTTGATCAGACTTTCAGGTGTACACCCTAATTGGTTATCAATAAATGGATAAGGACACATAGCCCTTTCTTTCTTCTTTCTTCCTTCCTTCCTTCCTTCCTTCCTTCCTTCCTTCCTTCCTTCCTTCCTTCCTTCCTTCCTTTTTTTCTTTCTTTCTTAAATATAGACTTTATTTGTAGAGCAGTCTTAGGTTAACAGAAAAATCAAGTAGAAGGTGAAGCTATTTCCCATACATCCTTTGTCCTCACACAGCTTCCCCTAGATCAGCCTCCCCCAGCAGAGGGGTACATTTGTTATACTCAGTGAACCTATATCCACATGTAGCTATCACTTAGAGTCCAGGGTTTAGCTGGGATTCACTCTTGATGTTGCATATTCTATGGATTTGGTTAAATTTAGAATGACATGTATCCTTCATTGCAGTATTTTACAGAATAGTTGCACTTTCTTGAAAATGCTCTGTGCTCTGCATAGACTGTTTTCTAATAAATATTGAGCAGATTTTAAGTTACAATTCTGACATGCTCTAATCACATAGCAAGAAAATCAAACACTTTGAGAGGGAACATAAGTCTTCAATCAGGAGAAGGTTTACTAAAACAAATGGGGCGACTATCCACAGAGCAAAAGATACTGTCCAAGGAGCAAAGGGAGGGGGGAATTCAAAGCAATTGTAAAGAGAAAGGTGACAAATGCTGTAAGGATGGCTCTCGGAGTTGGGTGTGGGTGGCAGTCACCTCAGTTTCTTCAAGAAAACCTCTAGATAACACCGTCCCGACTATATACCTCCATCTACTCCATGGAGTGCCACTCAGTATTCCTCGGAATGAATACAAACCTCACCAAACCTTTTTTTTCTGGCTAAATACAAACTTTAAGTGTATCTCTAGCTATGTATACATCGCTCAGAATTCTGGTTGGCAAAGGTCATTTTATTTCGGAGCTTTAATTTAAATTCCCTTTTCACCCAGTTCTTCTAAAAGAAAGTATTTAGGCAGAGTTTTTGTTGTGGTTGCTGTTGTTGTTTGGGCTTTATTTTTCAGCAGAGCTGTTGCATAACACAATTGGTTTTGCATGCTTCGTGGGAAAGCAGGCCACCTTCCCTCATAAAGGGTGAGGGCACTGACGTGCCTCCCAATCACTTGGTTCTATTGTTCTAAGCAGTCCTTTCAGTGTTTTTGGCAGGCTCAGGCTTCTGTGCTTCATGGCCTTATTTTATTATTGTGTAGAGGGGAGTGCAGTGTGATTATCCATTCTTCCTTCAGGCAGAGCAAGCCATCTGGAATGTTTATGAAACCCGCCGGCTGATCAAGAGGCTAGAACTCTGGCGATATACATGGACGTGGGTTGTTCTACATCATCACGGCTTTGTTCCTCTGATGATGTAGCATGCAGAGAGGGCCACGCTAATGGATTTAGAGCACTTCGCAGTGGAGGTGCCATGAGCTGAATGGAGGAAGAGATATTTTTGGCCTCCGGGTAATTGACTGAAGGATGGTAGAAAAATGTTTCATGTAAAGCAAGAAGGCTTCAAAACTTTTAACTGTTTAATTTGGGGTGGTAGAAGGGCAGGTGATCGGCAAGAGGTTTGAGGAGCGGCCTTTGAAGCCCAAATCTTTGCGATGAGGTCATGCCCCCCTAAGCCTGTCTGACGCTCTGTGTAAAAAGATCAGTCAAGCTTGTCCAGAAATAAAATGCTACTATTCTAATTTTAAAATTTAGGCATTTCCCAGCCTACACTAAGCAGTACTTATATTTCTTTCCTTTTATTAGTGTCACTGCAAAGAAAGAGGAACATTCTTCCTTTGCTATAAATTTTGGTCTGTAATTGTTGAACATATTTTTTGCAGGAAGGCAAACTTTGTCTCTTCATGCTTTCCATGTTTGTAAAATGAGTGTTTGTGGAGCTGGGAAGAATAATTTATAATGAGGGTTTGGGCTTCTTTTCAATTTAATTTGGATTTTACACTGAGTCAACTTTTCAGTCAATTATAGAACTATGATTAGTTACCAGTCACTTAAATAAGCACCTTTTAAAAATAGACCTATAAAAATGATACAGGGACTAATCACTGATGTGAGCAAATCTTGTGCAGGGCCAGCCGTACCATAATAAGAGGAAAGGAAAGATGGGTGAGCAAATAAAACCTGTATTTGGCTAAATTGCAAGATATGTTAGTTACCCAACCTACTGAATAAATCTCCTCTGGCCCAGGCTACATCAGTGCACAGGATCTGCCATTGAGAACACCGTGAATAAATCCCAGATGAGAGAAATGAGTAACTTCTCTTAATATGAAGATGAATATCTCAGGTGGAGGAGCTCTGTGTAAAGCATCTTGTCTGAGTTTACAATTTGTGCTCATTGATCTAGAGACAGGTTAATATATATGTTTAAATGTGGTCGTACCTACAGACCTGTGATTATAAGCACACATATGTATAATCACATCTACCACTCTGTGTGTATACATTATATAGATCAACATACATGTGTGTTTCTTTGTATTCATCTTCTGATATTCATATTTTTATCTCTAGTCAAATTATGGACATCTCATTCACTCCACCAGAAGTCACAGCCACATTAATATTACAGAGGGAGACAAATTCCATCAGACACCAATGTCTCCATATCAGTTGTCTATTGTTGCAATAAGGGGCAATAATCACCACCACTCTGCAGTGGTCTGGCTTAATACAATAGTTATATATCGCTCACGAGGCCATGGGTCTATCAGGCAGCTCTGGGCTATGTTAGGCTCACTCATGCCTCTGACATCATCTTCAGGTCAGTTGGGTAGTTTCACATACTTCGCTGGTTCTTTTGCATGTCTGGGGTCTTGGGTGGGAAACCTGAGCTGATTTGATTTGCTCTTCATGGTCTCTCTTCTTGCAGCCCACTAGAGTAGACTTGTTCTTATAGTGAAAAAGACAGAGAGCAGGGATCCTGAGGTTCAGCCTCTGAAGTGGTATGTTATCTTTCCTGCCATATTCCACTGGGCAAGTCCCCCAAACTAGCTTAGATGGAAGAGGTGGGCAAGTGGATACCACTTTGAGATAGAAGATCTGTAAAGTCAAGGTTATGAATATAAGAACTCAGAGACAGCCAATCCCTCTCTGCAGCTCAGACAGAATGGGAAACAGAATGAATGCTCTTGTCTACTTGCTGTTACTCCAACATCCTTAGCTCTGTCCCTTCTAAATTAAACAACAATGTGTAAATGTTTGTCCTCAAGTCTCTATAAACCATCTACAATGGCAAATATTATTGTTTTCAAAACAACATCCAACCTATATATTGAGTCATCACCAGAATCTTTTTCTTACGCTTGACAGTGTGATTTCAAGGCAGTAAGCCTCCTTATACTAAGATTCCATCATTTTACTGTGAAAGTTGAGACACTTCTCGATTAGCAGTCCTCTTCTGGATTTTTTCCAGGCCTTTCTAACTGTGCTCACCATTCTTCCTCCTCCATGGAATATGTAGAGTGGCACTGATTAGGAATATTGTGTATATAAAAATAAACAACCAACCTTAAAGTGAGTTGTGAACTATTGCAATCTGGCTAAATCTGCAACTGTATATTTGAACTGACAGCAGTGTACCAATTATCCAATTAACATGTAAGCCCGTATATCTGTTTCATACTCAGCGGTGAAGTTCAGCCAACATTCAGTTTATTTTGACTCAATTAAACTCTTTAATTTCAGCTTGATTTTTCTGGAGAGGTGCTCATATAGCTTCCCTTTTCAAAGCTCCACCTAACCTGTTGCTCTTGACTTTCTTTTCTTATGTGTGGTAACTGACAAATATTTATTGAGTGCTTTGACATTCATGTACAAGGCCAGAAGATTAAGAGTTCTATAGTTCAACAATAGAATAAGGGTCAGGTGAGGTTGGACACACCTGTAATCCCAGCAACTCAGGAAGCTGAGACAGGAGGATTATAAGTTCCAAATAAAAAATAAGAAGGGCTGAGGATGTGGCTCTGGGTACAATCCCTCGTACAAAATAAAAAAGAAAAATAGTAGAGTTAGGAATAATCCATATGACTTGTGTTCACTGACCTCACAGGAGTAGATACATGGAATGAAGGAGAAGAAAGAGAGAGGAAGACACACATGCATACTGTTGGAGACTAGATCTCTGTAATACTGTACCGTAAGTGAAGATAAAGTCTAGCCCCAAGCAGGCCCAGTAATAGAGCTTGGCCAGAAGCTACAGTTCTTGATACAACATGGTGATGGTTGCTAGGATTATTCTGTTGCAGCTACTCTGGTGACCTAAGACTCTAACAGTGAAAGATATCAGACTTGAGACTTCCATCTTGTCATGGCAACCTGCCCCTGCTTCTCCAACTCAGACACTCCTACAAAGAGAGGCCAGTGTTTTCCGGACTCTAAATAAGAAGATGCAGATCACAGACCCCTCAAGCTCTAATGACTTTAGTGGCAAGAACGTCCCATGATGGGGAAACTGGCCCCTCCCATTGGTCCTGGCTCTTCCTCCATTGGTGAGACAGTGGGGTGAGTGCCTTAGTCAGTACCTCCTCTCTAATGTGAATGGAGAGAGAAGGGGTTTCTCTTGCAGTATGACCTTTTGGGGCATCTTCTGAGTGTAAGTCTTTGGCCTCTCAGCTGAGCTAATTGTGGCAGAGGTGAAAAATAAGGACAGATCAGCAGAAAGAGGAAAACCACCCGGACTTGGAAAGATTTGAGAAAAAGAACTCTGTCAGTGTAATATGTCTAAAGAAATCAGGCCACTGATTGGGGAACGAGATTTGAGTATTTGTGTTAATGAGTCTGCATTTGTTTGTTAGCTCTTCAACTTTGAGGGTCTTGTGTCACTAGAGTTTCAATATCATCCAACAGATTCCATCACTACCTTCACTTCTCTGGCGAAGAAACGGAGGCTCAGAGAGGCAAGGCAACTTGCCCAAGCCACATGGTGGAGATCTGAGGCCACTGCCCTGTGACTGTGAAGGCTGAACACTCTTAACTGTCCTGTGGAGCCAGAGTCCTCCTCCTTCTCCTTTGGATCATTTTTTTGTAGAGTTCTGAGTCACTTGTCTTGCATCTCTGGTATTCTCTTCACCAGTGTGTGTGTGTGTGTGTGTGTGTGTGTGTGTGTGTGCCTGTGGTGTCAGTCTACCTGCACTTATTAAACTTGACAAAATGTGTCACCGGCTGAATTTGGAACAATGTCTCACCTTTGTTTCCTATTTTGTAATACACGAATATTGGTCTCTAAAATCTGTAGGTCATTTCTCACACTGTAAACTTTCCTCGATTTTCTTTTGTTAATGAAACCAGCCACTTACCCATATAATAGTAATATTTCATTTTCACTTCCATAAAGTCTGAAGAATTTATCCAGAATCCCTATTGGAGGAATTTATCTATGATTTCAACCTCACAGATATGTCTTTCCTCTGTCTATCCTAAAAACCTACTACTAGTCAAGCACAGTGCTAAATACATGAAGCAGACTCCTGCCCTCAAAGAGGTCATAGATCTCACTAGATGCACAGCAAGGCAAGCAGAACTGGGTTTGACTGAATATGCAAATGGCTTGCCAACAAACTACATGCTATTACTTTTCTGAGATGGAAAGTGATTCAAATCTAGAATAGTAACAGACCCAAACAATGGGGCCAACTGATCATGGACTGAAACCTGCAAAATCATAAGCCAGAATAACCCTCTTTATTTATAAGTTGATTATCTCAGGTAATTTATTATATTAATAATAATAACTAACACAAGTCAGTAAAGCTGACTAACACAGTCAGTAAACAGTAAATTCAAGAATAAAAATTTTTCAGCCTATGTAAGAAAAGGTATTGTTGGTTATCAGCCAAAGCCAGAAGGGTTTGTTTGGAACCCAACAATGAGTTGTCCAACATCTACACAGTGAGCAAGCAATGATCAGGTAAAAGAATGCATGACAAAGAGAAGCCTTAATAGCCGAGCACTTGGAATCTCTGTCTTTATGTATTAATTTATGACATAGTAAACCAATGTTTTTGCTTCTAAGGAACCAGAATTTTATAATGAAATACTGTTGACTACCTGCCCAATTAATGAGGGAGTCTTCTAATGCTGCAAATCTCTGTTAAATAGCAAGGAGTATTCTACTTTGGAAAAGGTGAATCTACAGAAAAGAAGTTGAAAGATAGTTAAAACTCTGGGGCTTTGCATTCTAATTAAGCATATATTTACTTCCCAGACATCTCCCTCTTTCTCTACCTCTTCCATTTGTACCCTGCTCTGCAATAAGTACTCTCTAAGTATAGATGCTGTGTGTGTGGAACTGCACTGAAAAATTAAGAGAGACTGACTTCTTTTTCAGGAGCAGTTAATTATTACAAAACATTAGGTTTCCCCTGCTGATCACTATAGGCAGGAAAGATTTAGAGGAGGAGCTCATGTTCTATATCAAGGACAGCCAGATAAATACTATTGATCCGAACTTGTTTGTGGCAATGGGGCATCCACTTGCTGGTTAGATTAACCCCAGGTGTGTATTCCTTCTGTCTATAGGATTTAACCTGACTCATGTTTTCTATGTAAAGGTGGTTATTAAGCCAAGAATTAGTGACTTCTAATGGCTCATAACCTCTTCACTAGGAATTATGAAAAGTTTCCTCTGGCTTGAGAGTGTTTTTGTCAGGATTGAAAAAAATATCAGTGTTGAAGGGCTTCTAAACAATCTCATTGAAAATTTCACTTGGAACAGACAAAGCTATCTCTTTTAAGCTATGTTAATAAGCCAAAAGCATGAAAGTTGAGTAGAAGCCAAAAGCATGGAAGTTTAACCCAGGAAAAAAAGTTTGGAAGTACAGCACACGGATTAGTCGGACATCATAGTAATTGCTTATGTACATTCCCGTGGTTGATGACTATATTTCTTCTAAAAATTATAAAGAAATAAAAATTGGAAAAGGACAGGATCCATATGGAATTTTACCTACTGGAAGCATAAAGGGCTGTGCAGTGGCAATTCTGTGGTGGCAGATCTAGACAAACAATCTTGCTGCATACCTGTCTAAGTCCATCTTGTGTTGCTATTCCAAAATACATGAGGCTGGTTGTTTTATTAGGAAAGAGCTTTACTGAGCTCACAGTTCTAGAGGTTTCAGAGCATGGCACCAGTACCTGCTTGGCTCCAAAGAGGGCCTCATGGATAATGGCATCACTGAGGTGGCACCATGCATGGAGCAGTCAGCAGCACCTATGGAAGAGTAATGTAGGGAGTCTCTAGGCTTGCTGCTAACAACCCATTCTCACAAGAAAGAATCCAGTCCCATGAGACATGACCCACCAATCCATTCATGAAGATAGAGCCCTTACGACCTAACTACCTCCCACTAGGCTCCACCTAGGACCCACCACTTGTGGTATGGATATTTTCAAGGTGTCCCTCAACCATCAGTCCTAAACAAGATTGAAGATATACTTGTCGTTCTGGATCATTCTAAGCTTCTCAAAGAGCAAACCCAAAGTGATGAGGAAGCCAGAGAAGCAAATCTCAGGGAGAAACAATTTCTTTAAAGAGGTAGAGCTGTGATCACGGTGGAAATCTTGAGGCTGGATGTGACCTACCTTAGCCTGAGTACCTACAGGATGGACCGTTCTGCCTCCTCTTCAGACCAACCATGAAATTGCAGAGATTAAAAAGAAAAAAAATTATATTATCTTTACAGGCAAATAAAATTCAAAAGATATGGATCTCTGAACAGATTCTATAGTCATTAATAGACTTCAGGGTGAGCTGCCTATATTTCCTCTCACCACTGAATTCAATCTGCTGTGAAAAATTTTCACTGTCTCAAAGTCATCATGAAAACATCCTCAGCTAATTGAGACATTCCCAAACAATTAAGATAACCAGATGCGTCTGTTATTTGTAATTACCTGAACATGCATTCCTTTCTTTGAGAAGAGTTCCATTTTTTGAGATTTTTGAACTACTCCAGATAATGAAAATGAAGATTACTGTGTGTGCATTTTTCACTTGGCCTAATTTTGACATGGAATTACCTCTTTCCAAAATTAAGCAGCAAAACTGGAAACATGTGTGCAAAAAAGAGCTTTTTTCACTTCTCTTTGTCCTAAAATAATAGTTTCTCTTTTTATACCAATCACATCTCAGACAGTTTCTGAGATTTAAGTTAAGCCAGATTCGAATGTAAAAGATGGAAACCAATAGTTATGGAAAAAAATAAAGTTTATAATTGCCACTCATGACCTGCCACATTTAATCTTTAATATTCATTCTGAGTCTGGAATACTGTATGAAGTTTTTGGCATGTAAATACAGTAGGTTTTCCATAAGTGGTAACTACAATCATAGCTATTTCTTTAACTATTACTAGCCTTCACTATTTTCCCTACTACTCTTGATAACGATATCCGATTTCTCCAGATGGAAATCTTCATTAGTGCTTTGGAGTTTTATTAGGACATTTTGTTATTGACTTGAATAACATGCAATTGATCAGAATGATTTAAAACTTTAACCCAACAATAATTCTGCATTTTCAGTTCTCCAACGATAAAATTCCTTACAAATTTTTCAGAATAGACCTGCAATTCCATCTATGTCTTGTTACAACTCTGCATTTGTCTTCACTATATTTACAAAACTAGTCTTATATTACCTTTTATTATAATCGCCTCAAACAATTATTTAGCTTGCATTATAATTTGAAGTTTTGTGTGTCCAATCTGAAGACAAAGCCTGCCCTATTCTCATTTTTATTCCCTACCTATAAATCTAGCCCTTGCATGTGGTAGGTGCTCAATAAATATTTTATTTGCTTTCATTGAAAAAGGTCTTATCTCTTCCTGATGTACTTTTGCCTTCCAGAAAATACTGTAAATTCAGTATTAAACAACTTTGGATTCTCGGGGGTTGGAGTTTTATATTCACCTATGAATGAGTGGAATATTCTTCTCCTACCCTAGTGGTGGAACTGATATCACTCTATGTCATACTATGAAGACAAAACTTTTTGCTTGGAAGATCAAAATAGGAAAAATGTCTCTAGAGATGGACAAAGACATCAGGAGACATGTGACATGGGAGAAAGGGACAGAACCTAAAAATGAAGGAGAAGGTAGAAGAGACAGAGAAGTTAAGAAAGAAGAGCACACAGAAGAAAAACAAACATTTTTTCTTATAAATTACATCTTTTGATAATGAACATTAATATTTCATTAAAAGTAGAGGATGAGTTATATTTATGCATCAATTGCTAAAACATTTTCCATTTTTATGAGTCCTTCTGAGCTAGTATAGAATGCTTTCTATTCTTATTCAAGCGACCTTTTATCATTATGATTAGCTGTAACTTAATTAGATTCCTCCTTCTTATTGTACAATTACTGTCAAAGAATAGGGACTCCAGGTCAACTTTCCACAACTGAAACTCATTATTTTTGTTAACTGCCCCTCTGTATTTTGTTGTTTTGAAAAAACAGAAATTGCAACCATGTATATTCTACTTCTCATAGTTATTCTGTTATTTTGTAATTTTATGACTATGGACAAGTCATTTATTCTGTCAGAAGCTGTACTTTTATTTATTTTTATTTTTTATTTGATAGTATTTTATTTTGGTGTATCAGAAATTGAATACACGGGCACTTAACTGCTGAGTCACATCCTCATCCATTTTACTTTTTATTTTGATACAGGGTCTCACTAAGTTGCTTTGGGCCTCACTAAATTGCTGAGGCTGGCTTTGAATTTTTAATTCTCCTGACTCAGCCTCCTGAGCTGCTGGGATTACAAGCATGTAGCACCATGCCCCGCAAGAAGATATATTTTTGTTTTTAAAGTGAGAATAATAGTTCTTATTCAATACCTAATGATGTATGTGTAGCAAGTATTCTATGTTAAATTTCACTTCTAAAACTTTTATTCATGGAAAAGAAAATCTTATATAGTACTGGAGCAAAATGAAGAAATTGCATTGGAAAATAAACATTACCATAAGCTTTCATTGTGGTCTCAAATTTTTTTGTATTACATTTTACCTAAGTATGTGAAAATGTGATTATAATTTTTATATTGTGAGGTATCTAAACAAAGCTTCACATTATATACAAATAAAAATATGTAGCCAAAACTCTTCAAAAAAATTTAATGTGACAGATGATGTTTTGTTATTTTGCTAAAACTAAATGATCTATGTGAATTTAATTGTATAAAAAAGTACATATAGTCGTTTATTTCACTTCCTGTCAACTTGTGTATTTGTTACGTCGAGCCCGGTAGATCATTCCTTGAATCATAGCCATCATTGTAATAATTTTCCTTTTTTAAAAATAATTAGTTTAAGACATAACTCATGGTTTTCATGACCCATTTGCGTGGCAGTCCAGCCTCCCCAAAAATAAACTAAAAGTGACTTTGAAGCGTGATTTAATGAAAAAATGTTCATTGTCTATTTCTGTGTAATCCTCACAAACCTCTGTAAATTGTGTGTACAAAGATTTTTCACAGACACCCATGAGCAACATGGATGGGATTTGCTGCTTTCCTTGGATTTCCTGGCATTAGGTATGATTATACCACTGTGTGATGTGCCCTGTGATCATTTAATTATTCAATCATAATTCTTTACTTGAACTATAAAACCTGGGTAATTTTTTTTACCATGTTCTGTGATGTCACTTACTGTTCATTTGATACAAAAACCCCATTTATATATTAAGTCTGCTCTGTTCTTTTCTCATTAGCCTGTGACAATTAATGTGGAACATTATTCCACCACACTGTCATTTTCATGATGTCAAAACATTCTGGATTTATTAAATAAATTATGAAGCTAAAATTCTAGTCTGTGAAAATATCTTTCAATTATAGCTGATCACTGTAAAAGAGAAGTTTTGTCTTCATAATTAGTAAAAGAATCCAACAAGAGTACAATAGCAGACACATGATGATCGCTGTCTCATTAACAGTAGGACATGATCACCTAACGCATTTCTGGCTGGATGTGATCATTTGGTACCAATGTGTAAACTCACATATAATCCTCAGCAGTGAAATCATGTGGCCGTTCCCAGGCATAAGATGGCTTTCTAGATGGTTCAAAATGTGTTCTCTCCTTTTGTATTTTAAATATTGCAATCAATCTGAAAATTGTCATTGAAAACCTAAGATGTTCAAACTAAAAACCTGCCATAGGGATCTCATTCACTTTTCACAGACTCCCGTGGGTGAACAGACATAGGCAACGAATACATCCAACACGGATATTCATTGGATGTCCACTGGAGAGTACACAATAAGTTTGTAATGTTGTATTCTATGGGTGCTTTCCTTTTTGTGATCTTTATTAATTTATTGTATTATTACTGAGGTAAGCATTTGATTATATCTGCTTTAAGAATTTTCTTTTTTTTAAGATGGAGTGCATTTGCTTATAAACAATTCTAGATTGAGTGCTTCCCACAAATTTATGTTACAGACATACTTTGCTGGTTTAAGGATTGTGTTGCTTTTAAGATCTATCAGTATATATTTGGTTGTGTGCATCTATTTGTGTGAAAAGCAGAATCAACAGCTTTTCTGCTTTAAGAATTTTCTAAACTAATATTATTATGGCCTTGCCCAACATCAAGGACACCAGGGTCTTGACTGGGCTTTTTTTTTCTGTGAGTCAGAAGTGATGCCAAACTACTTCAAGAGGAGTTTGTCCTTGTTGGTGGCTCCTGAAACCTTCTTCCAAGGAAAGGAAAGATGGTCTTCAATTCAGTCAAGCATCCTTGCCAGACTCTTTTAATGCTTATAGAATATGTGTCAGCTTGAGAAGCTGCTGGGTCTTAAGTTTCTTCATGAACATGAAGCAAGGAAGAGTGACACACTGCATCCTGTTGGCGCGTCCAAATGTGGGTTCTTTGCCTCTCTAGATTTATCAGAAGAAAAACATCAATGGAGAAATTCCAAAGGACTGGAATTCATCCATTCTTTAAGATCAAGTTCTATGAAACTTTTCTTTTTTACCATTTATGAAAGATGTCCTTCATGCACACAATATACTACCATGAATAAGTGCAGATTTTGATGACATCAAGAGAGAAAACACAACTAAGATGGTAAATTGAAACACTGTAGTAATTAATAATTCATAATCTCACTAACTCTGTTCAAAATGGTAGATGGTATTATGTCCATTTCCAGGGGAAGAAACTGAAGCTCCAAGAGGCTAAGTCACAATTTACCGAGGGGTAAATACCTCCATAATTGTTAGCCCCACATGCTCCTTTCCTCTGTCCACTGTCTCTCATCATTTCAAACCATTTTAAGGAGGATTTTTATAGCCTTACAAGGAGATTGATCAAAGATGAGTGCAGCATTACTTGAGAGCAGGAATTGTACAGGAGAGAATGGCTGGGTCACACCTCTTGCAGAGAAAGATACAGATTTGACTCCTTTTCACTTCTCAATCTAGATCTAAAAAGGGAAGCTCTGGATATAGTCTAGATTCATGCAAGGGAGGGTTGAAATTCGTTCAACTGGTTTTGCCTTTCTAAAGATGATAAAAACATTAAGTTGACATTGAGAAACCATGGTAGGAAAAAAAAGTGCAAACATGTGCAAAAAAAAAAAGACAATTCAGAGTGTGACTTTAGAAAAAACCTCTGATAGTACATACTTGGGTACAAACAGAATTCAAGCAAAACCAATGGAAGGGCTGCTTGTCATTTAATATATCTGAAATATCCACCCCCACCCACCCCGCCCCGCTACTTTCAATCCCTTCTAAAGTACTGATGACATGTTGGTACTCTTCTACATCATTTATACGTGTTTTCTCATTTAATCCTCATAATGACCCTATGAGTAGACAGTATCATTGTCATCTTTTTACACATAGGGAGACTGGGACCTTGAGAGTCTATGTAAGTGGCCCGAGATTGTTCATTGTACCATGGGGCACACATGGTGCTCAGTCCCAGATGGTTGTCCCCCAGAGTACATCTTGGCTTCAGAACAATCTGCTTTCTTCTTCCTTCAAACTTCTCATGGCCATCTCCACTTGGCCTTTATTCTGAAGTTGGTTGTTGGTTGTGGGCTAACCAACTTCTGTGATGATGGGAGACAAGAAGGACCACCGCTCCTTCCCACTCTCCGATCTTCCACTGGGAAGGGTTATGTATTCTCACTTGTTAGAGATCGACATTTATCATAGATCCACACATGCCAGCCATCTCCTCCCACTGTCCAATCTCCAATGCCTTTGATAAAATTTCATAGGAAAGCCATTAGGTAGTTCTGAAGTATAACAAGAGGAAGGCGCAAAGGTGATACAGGGGACACACGGTGCTTACTCTGTGGTCATTACTAGAATAAATCCATTACCAGGACCAAGCCATTCATTTCTCTCAACAATGCTTTGAGATAGGTGTTATTGTTACCATCATTGGACAAATAATCAAAGACAGGCCAGAGAGCTTGCAAAACAGAGTCTTATTCTAGGGCCTATCATTGCTGCAATTATATGGGGAAAATCTTGATGATATGCACTGGAAATATCTCCAGGATACATAAAGAACTCAAAAAAACTTAACAATGAATAAAACAAATAACCCAATCAATAAATGGGCTAAGGAACTGAACAGATACTTAACAAAAGAATAAATATGATCAGTCAACAAGTATTTGAAAAAATGCTCAACATCTCTAGCAGTTAAAGAAATTAAATTAAAACTACACTGAAATTTTATTTCACTCTACTCAGAATGGTGATCATCAAGAATTCAAGCAACAATGAATGTTGTCGAGGATGTGGGGGGAAAAGTACACTCATACATCACTGGTGGGACAACAAATTGGTACAGTATGGAGATTCCTCAGAAAACTTGGAATGGAACCACCATTTGACTTAGTTATCCCACTCTTCAGTTTATACATAAAGGATACCATAATGACTTTCCACATCAATGTTTATGGTAGCTCAATACCAATAGCTAAACTATGTGCCCTTCAACAGATGAATGGATAAAAAAATGTGGTATTTATACACAATAGAATATTACTCAGCTATAAAGAATAATGAAATTATGATATTTGCTGGTAAATGGATGGAACTGGAGAATATCATCCTAAGTGAAATACACTAACCCCCCCAAAAAATAAAGGCCAAATGTTTTCTCTGATATGCTGATGCTAATTCACAATAAGGCAAGAGGAGTTAGGGAAGAATAGAAGTATTTTGGATGAGACAAAGGGGTGTGAAGGAAAGGAAGGGAGAATGGGAATAGGAAAGACAGTAGAATGAATTGGGCATTACTATCCTATACGCATATATGATTACACCACTTATGTAATTCTACATTATGTACAATCAAAAGAAGAACTCTCTCTCTCTCTCTCTCTCTCTATATATATATATATATATATATGTGTGTGTGTGTGTGTGTGTGTGTGTGTCAAAATACATTCTATATCATGTATAACTAATTAGAAAAAATAAAAATATTTTTAAAAAATAGATAAATTTTTAAAATAAGGATATTAGCCAGGTATAGTAGTGTATGCCAGGTACTTGGGAGGCTGAGGCAGGAGGATCACAAGGTAGATGCCAGCTTCAGAAACTTAGCAAGACCCCATCTCAAAGCAAACAATAAATAATTAAGGGCTGAGGATGTAGCTCAGTGATAGAACACCCCTAAGTTTGATTCCCATGACCACATAAATAATATCATGTAGGTACACTTAAACTCTTAACCTCTTTTATGAGGCTTTCTTCCCACTGTGAGAACATGGATTCATTATTCTGAGCAACTTGCTTCTAGAGAACATTTGGAAGACAACCTATTCATAATTTGGGGGTCCTCAGCTCAGGACATCATCATTGAACCCTTGTATTGTGTGTTCTATTTTATTATCACCAGAGCACAGTGATGTTTAGTCTCTCTCACTGCAACAGGGAAACCTCAGAACCATGGGCTTGTCCTTGGCCAGTTTTAAGCAGGGGTCTCTGCAAAGAAAAAAATGTGCTGTACTCCACCATCCCTGTTTCTTTTTTCCATTTTCTTTTTGACCCTTTGACAGTTGCAAAACAATAAGATAAAACAAAGTATACAATAAGTGTTGGAGGCTGGGGATAAAGTTTACCATAATTCTTTACTGTATATGCAGTATCTGAAACTGAAATTGGCTTCTCTAAACAACAGCTGTGATGGAAGAGGAAGCTGTTTTGAAGCAAAAAATGACTTTGGACTAGGAATCAGGGGGTCCAAGGTTGAGTCCTGAATCTGCCCTAGCTTTGTGATGCAGCTATTAGACTCCTTGGTGGTCAGTTACATCATCTGCAGAATGGGAATAATTCTGTCCCACAGGATGAGATATTACATATCTATATGTAGAAACCATGAGTCTGTTCATAAAGAACTACTTTATAAACTACTGAATGAATAAGATCTCTTAAAATTGTTAAGTTGTAAGAGTTGCAAACTCTAATGGGTTAGGTTAGAAGAAAGTATTTCTCTAAATAAAAGATTCAACTGCATTTGACCCCTCCTCGGCCTTTTCCTCTTCTTCTTCTTCTTCAAAAAACTCATATAAAAATGAAGCCCAGTAAGTGCATGTAAAGCTTTTCAAAGCTTTAGGCACAGGTTGGGAGAAAAGACAAATTGTTGGTAATGCCATAAAAAGCTACAGAGCAATAAAACTGCATCGTGACCATACCAAGAAAACATCTGTTTCTTAAAGATGCTCACCAGCATGAGGGCTCAGTTTAAGGCATCTCCTTTCAGAACAAATGCACAGAACAGCAGTGAGAGGAACTTTAGGCAAGAGCAGCAAGATGATAAAGCCCATAGAACAATCCAGGTATCTGGGGAGATTAGAGAAAATGGATAATTCATTGAAACCATTGCCAAGATGGAGAATAATTATAATCCACAAAAATTTCAAAGTTAAAAAAGCAAAGGAAGGAGAAGAGTTATTTAATTTGATCCAGAAGATGATGTAAAAATGAGAGAAAAGAAAATTTGGGAAAATGATTTTTGGTAATTAGATAATTAGCATGAAGAATTCCTAAAGGACCCCAAAGATTTTGATAGGGGCAGAGTGTCCGCAGAGCATTGACATACGATCCATTAAAAAATCTTCAGCTACAGGTTCCCACTCCTATTGCAAGAGAGAACCCTCTGGTCTTAGAAACTTCACTGGATATAAAGGTCAATGGATTTGCTTTCCTTCTTGGCTTCTTTTTGCATTGCCAGAGATCAACCCCAGGGCCTGGCATATACTAGGCAATTGCCCTACTACAGAGTGACATCCATAGCCCTGGACTTTATCATTCTTATGATTATTTGTAAACCTACATATGAAATAAGAAGTCAGTTTTCCAGGAAGAAAAACGTTTGAGAATCCTCAAGCCTCATACTCGTGAATGGAGATCCAAATATATGATAGCTGAGAGCCATCATCTTCTCGGCTACAGAAAATATTTATTCAGTCATTTAACCAATGTTTGCTAAGCGCCTAGTAGGATCCATGTGGAGTGCTAAGTACTTCATTATATCATGAAATACAGCAACTCTAATTTCTCTACCATTTCCTATGTTTCCACGAATTAAATCTTTTGTTGTATTTATCTACTATCAAAAAGTTAACAGCAAGCTTCATGAGGGTAATGATAAAGACAGGGCTTCTCCAGCACAGCAGCCAGCCCCTGCCCTGACTTTATGTATGACTACTAAATATATGTCCAACATGATGCCAAGAAGAGACACAGGTGGCAAGATGTATGAGTTCTAGAAAACATTTATTCTTACTGCTTCAAAACGTCATGAACTCCCAATGTCTCTCAGATTCCCAAACATGTCATGTCATAATATTCATTTAAAAATGTAAATGCATTTTTTTTCTTGGATAAATAGTCATCAAATCCTTAAGGAGCAAACAGCGTCAAAGTCAAATATGTACAATGGAGACAATCCCAGGGCTATTCAGGTACAGACATATCTAAATAATGAAAGACAGAGTCATTAGCCAAGCTGACTTCAGGTGTGTTAGTTAAATCCTCATGACATCTGAGTAAGGACAGAAAATGTTGATAGATTTCCCTGTTCCTCCTTTCCTTATTTTTATGTGCTCAAGACTTCTTTATTTCTAACAGTAGATCAACTGTAAGCATCTATAATGTGGTAAATACCAGAAAAGAGACATCATTAATTCTGTCTTTTAGTCTAGAAAAGACCAGCTAAAGAGAAGTTATTTCATTAGTACTTTCCGCTCTATGCCAAATACCTACACATGTTCTCGTCAGTGTGTGCTTTAAATTACTTACTGAAATGGATATTTGTCTTTACAAAGAAATAATGGTTTCCTCGTGTCTCTCAGTAACAGGAAAAATTTCCATCCTTACTCGGGTAAGATTAAAAAGCTAATCAGCGCTGTGGTCTCTTCGAGTCTGCAGATGTGCGCTCCTGAAATCCACAGTGGATTTGGATTACCTGGTGATATTTGAACTGCCCCTTCAGCTCTGCTTGTTCGTTTGTTTAACTCTTTGTTCAGCTTTATTTTTAAGTGACTCTGACAGCTCCTAACTAAGGAACAACATGCTCCGGCTAGCTGTTTGGGCCAAGGGGTTTAATGATTTAAAAATTATCTCATTCACTTTGGTTTTAATGTAGAAATGTCTGCAGATGGGAGGAGGGCCAAATTAAGAGCAAAGGGTGTCTATTCTGGAAGCTGGGCCAATGTTTGCAGAGAGCTATGGGCTTCCCTGAGAAGAGTTTAGCACATTCAGCCACCTACACCCCCCCCCCCATTAAAGAGAGGGGATATTTGGATTATAGTCATCCATTTACATATGTTTGAAAAGCTAACTCTTCTGGGGGAAGCATAACCCATGTCGAATTCTTCCTTTCAATCCCTAGTACTCACTGTGATGCCTGGCACACAGTAGGCATGTAAAGAAAAAAAAAATCGAAGGATGAAATTCCTTTTCTCACTGCCTTGCTAATTGGCTGAGGTCAAATCTCTGACAGGAACTGATGTCCTGAGCATTGCTGTAGGTCCTCAACCAAGACTTGCTGAGTGATTGAAAGACCAACCTGTTTCTCATTCTACTGGATGCCAAGCCATAGAGGAGAAGTAAACAGACTTAACAGGAGATGAAAGAAGGATTGCTGAGCCACAGTGAGAGGTTAGAGAACACGCATTTGTGGCAGAGACAATCAGCATGTTTTCAAAAATATCTCTAACAAAACTTGGCAGCCTGGGAGACAGAGAGAAAGTGAGAGAGAGTAAAGCAATAAAGGAAACAAGTGAAAGAAAAAAAGAGAAACCCAAGACATTAAAACAAACAAACAAAAAAAGCAGATGGCAGTGGTCAGGGGTTCCTGGGTGGGGCTTTGTGCAATAGATAGAGTCACAAATCCCCGGTCCTTTCTCTCATTTATCCTTATGGTATCCTGGCTGGTCAACAGGCTTCTCTTAGAATAACTTTTCTAGAGTTGGACAAACTCAGAGTATCCAAAAGCAGCCCTGCATTTGACCATGACTACCGGTCTGAAATAGGCCTTCATCTTCAGTTTACTTTAGGTTTAGCTTTTCTGTCTGCCCACCTCTCCTTACTTCTATTTTCTTTCTCATATTCAGGAATACCATACCATTTTATAATGAAAACCAAAATATTTTTTGAGAAGTGACAGAAAAGGTAGCTACTAATGGTTGCAGCCGGGGCTGCTGTTTGACTGTTATAAGTTTTCCTCCAGAAAAACACATTCAAAATTATATCTTATGACTTGCATTAATATAATATAATCTGGGCTATCATATAATCCAGGCCAGATTCAATATAGCAGAGCATGCACATTGTTTTTCCTTCTGACTTAAAAGAAATTCAAACAGCTTTGAGGGTCCCTAATATCACACACTCTGGACCCACTGCGTGCTGTGCCTGGTGGAGAAGACAGCTCCAATTGCCCCAGGGCTTAGAAGTACAAGGGGTCTGTTCTGGGGACAGTCACTCTGTAGGTTATAGAGTTCTGTTAATGAAAGTTACACTCACGTGGAATCCTGATTCCCTGAGACTCAGCTTCTGGCCCATTCAAAAAGTAATAAAGTACCTGAGCAATTATAATCACCAACTTTGAATAAACAAGAAAAAGATGACATAATGACACATGGGAGCAGGCCTGGTTGTCATAGACAGAGGCTTGGTGTGGGGTGGGCTGTGTGGAAAGCAGATGCAGATTCCAAAAGGCTTTGCTGAAAATTCTTTCAGTGGCAGGCAGTAGGGGAGGGAGGTTTGTTGATGGCCAGGACTGTGCTTCTCTAAGTCTCCCTAAGAGTGAGCTAAGGGTGCTGGCCTACAGTGCCACTAGGAAAGACATCTAGCTAAATAGTGAGCTGGTTAGGGAACCAGCTTGGTGGCAGTGACATTAGGTAATTTGGATTTTTGTCAAAAAAACATGAGCATGAGAGCTTCTTCATTTACCTATCATGAAAGGTGGTGACCTTAGCATGGATTCGTTTAGTGTGGAGTTCCCATCCTGTGATACATCTATAATGAGATTTGCCTTGCTACTCACATCTGAACAGTCTTCCATCCTTAGTCACTTCTATTGGTGACTCCTTTTGTACAATATATTAGCTTACCTCTCCAACTTAGATGTAAACATCTGTGAAAACTCTATCTTAGATCTAATCGTAAATAAGTCATCACAGACTCCAAATACCTCATTTATTTTTTCTTTTTAAAATCTTTAATCAATCAATAATACTAAAGTACTATCCATATATGTACATCGAATAAAATGATCAAATCAAGCTAATTAACAAATGGCACTTTGCATACTTATTTTTTGATATAAAATATTAAAATTTTCTATTAATTATGAAATATACAATAGATTATAATCAACTCAAGTCACCATGTAGTACAATAGATCTCAAAAGCTGGTCATTCTATGTAACCAAAACTTTGTACCCTTTGGCATCTCCCTGATTGCCCTGAACCACTCTGCTCTCTGGTAACCACTGTTCTGCTTCTCACTGTAAGACGGAATTTTCAAGAATCCACGTGAAAGTGAGATCCTGTCTATTTAGGAAACCCCGAAGCTAGTTTGTGGTAAAGCCGTCATGCTTCAGACTCACATCCTTTGGGTCCCAGCTTCTTATGTTAAGTCTTTGTTAGAAATTTTATATTTTTCATCTTTGAAAGCCTCCTCACAGCTTTGGAACTGTTACCTAACCAATATCCTCCTCTTTCTTCCATGAAATTCTATTGCAATTGTTACATTACATTATTCTTCCTCACTTCCATCAGCCAATATTCCAAGACTTTCCATTGGTTTCCAAAATCATACCCACCATAAAATTTCCATAATCCCTTCAATTCCTATGGCATTGATATTGATGCACTTCTGCCAACCTTTTACTTCTACAGTTCTGGGCTCATCTTTTCTTAAGACTGAACAAAATTCAATAATCCATATTGTAGAGTATCTGTGTCTTGATACGACCACTGTGTCTTTTCTCTGCTCTTTCCCCTGCCTCGGACTTCTGCCTTTATCCTGGTTGCTGTGGCCTCAACTTCACCTCAGGCTGTCCCTCTTTGTAATGGTTAATTTGAATTGTGAACCTGACTGGAGTAACAGATGCCTATGATTAAGAGGCTTATGGGTGTGTCAGTGAGGGTGTGTCTATGAATGATTGGCATGTAGGATAGCCAACTGAAATGGAGACCCTCCCTAAGTGTGGGCAGCACCGCCCAACGGGTTGATGGCTTGGATGGAATAAAAATTGGAAAAACAAGGAAGCATCAGTAAATGCAACCTTCATCATTCTTGAATGCAAACTCTAGCTTCTTAACTCTTCCATAGCGGACTCTGCCAGTGATTCTCCAGAAGCCTTTAGTCTTCTACTGGAGTAGCACCGTTAATCCCTCTTGTTCTGGGGCTTCAGCCTCTTGGACTGTTCAGCTACTGGTTCTTCCAATCCTCCAGCTTGCGACAGCCATTGGACTATCCAGCTTCTGGTTGTACAGGTCAACCTAATGAATCTCCTTTTTATAATTATACTTCCTGCTGATTCTGTTCCTTTAGAGAATCCTGACTAAATACACACTTCTTCACTCTACCTTCAGCTTCAGAAGTCTTCCCTGGGTCCCAAGACTCTACAGCAGGCACTTCCTAACTGTCCTTTCTCACACACTAGAATCACTCTTTAGAGATCCTGAAATCTTGCCAAACCTCCACTATTAGTTGCCCACCATTTGTTAGCTGGTCATTCACTCCTAAGTGCCAAGCTTTACTGGATAAATTCATGAGAAAGTTCCCATTGAGTCTGCTCTGCTCTTGTTCCCTAACCTCACTTTTAGACATCTTATTGCTCAGGATCTCAGGATCTTATGCCTCTTTGAACTTTATATCCATTTCCTCTCAAGAAAAAAAAAAAAAGATGTTCTAACATTTTTTCCTCCGTTTTTGATGCCTCATCTCAGCCGTGCCGTCCTCACTCTGAGCAGATGACCTTCCTTCCTACTTCACTGAAAAAGCAGAGGCCATCTGGTACAACCTCCCTAATCTTTCCTCCTCTATCTGTCACCCTGCTTCACTTCTGAAACTTTCTCTGGTATCTTCATCTTTACTTCTCTTCCCTCCTGTTTCTATCTCCTTTCCAAAAAAAAATCTGAGCTTTAAAAAATAATATAACTAAGCTAGACTTGACATTAGCTGTATGTCTAGCTCTGGTGATATTTAGAAGTAAATATCTCATGTGCTGTATCAGGAAACCAGGAACTGCTGAGTTAGCAATGCTTCCTCCCACTCCTGAGGTCACCAGCACCACTGGGCTCTTGGTCCCCTACTGCTTGGTTTCTCCTGAAGCTACAGAAGGTACCTCTTCCTTCTTCAGTCATGCCAGGTTTTTCTCTAAATGTTTTTGGTTGCATATACATACACAAGAGCTGCCGATTTTCCAAACAAAATTATTTTCATCTTTTATAATCAGTAGGCTATCTTGCTATTTTTCCCTTTGCATCAAAAAAAAAAAAAAAGCTATGTATACTCTCTGTTTCTATTTATTGATGTTTGTAATTCACAGAAAATTATCTCATGGCTCCAAATCCTGATGATGAAGTTGAAATGGAATTTTCTGATTCTTCCCTAACTTTGCCCTCTATGTAGTATTTTGAACTATCTTTAATGACCTCTACCTCCTTTTTGTATTCTCTTTTACCTTTCTTTGGTTCTGTAGACTGGCAGTATCCCATTTTTTTCCTCCATTTTTTACGTTTTTTTTTTCTCTCTCTCTCTCTCTCTGTTGTTTTCTAACCCTGAAATATAATCACTCCTTGAAGGTCGACCTTTATCCCCTTCCCTTGAACCCCCTTCTCCTGCTATCATTTATATACTTGCCTTCAAGTATTATTTCTAGGCTAGTAGGTTCAAAAATTACACCCCTCACCTTCCCATTAGACACAGTCTTGAATTTACAAAAAAGTATCAGCCAAATATTTGCAGCTGTTTACAACACTTGCTTCTCAGTATAAACTTAAAATATGGTATAAAATAGAATGTATTGGATTATCTGTCCCCAAATTCTGCTCTTCTTCTTGCCTTTCTTCTTTATTCTCTTACTCCTGACTCAAGAAACTATGAATCCACTTTTAAATTCCCTTTTTTTCTTTAACCATCATAACTGAACTGTGACCAAATCCCTTCCATCTGTGGCTTCCAAGATATAGGTATCTGGTAGCAATAAAGAGCTAGAATCTTAGGACCCTATCAAACACTCCTCTTAAAAGATTGTCATTTACCATCTTTTCCTACAATTCTGATGGTTAGAAGTTCATCCCTGTGTGAAGCAGTACATTTCATTTGATAGAATGTTCTCATTTTCTCTTTCTCAGAGTGAGAAAGTTTTTTTTTAAAACTTGCCTAAGAGTTTTCATGAATTAGTATTAAAAATTGTCAAATATTCTTCTGCATTAGTCAAGATATACGTATTTTGTCTCCTTTACTTATTAATATTGTGAAATATATTAATTGATATTAAAATATTAAACTAATTTTGCAAATGTGTAATAATTTCCCTTTGAAATAATACTAGATTTTAGTTACTGGGGTATTTTTAGGTATTTTTATGCCAATGATCATTAGGGATATTATTCTCTAGTTTCTTTTTATAATCGTATTTTTATCTGTTGCTACTATTAGAGTAATGTTTATCCAATAAAATGAGCTAGGAAGTGTGACTTCATCCTCTATTTTCTGAAATAGTTTTTATTTTTATTTATTTATTTATTTATTTTGGCAAGAAACTCTTTTATTTATTTTTTTTTAAATTTTTTATTGTTGGTTGTTCAAAACATTACATAGTTCTTGATATATCATATTTCACACTTTGATTCAAGTGGGTTATGAACTCCCATTTTTACCCGGTATACAGATTGCAGAATCACATCAGTTACACATCCATTGATTTACATATTGCCATACTAGTGTCTGTTGTATTCTGCTGCCTTTCCTATCCTCTACTATCCCCCCTCCTCTCCCCTCCCCTCCCCTCTTCTCTCTCTACCCCCTCTACTGTCATTCATTTCTCCCCCTTGTATTATTTTTCCCTTTCCCCTCACTTCCTCTTGTATGTAATTTTGTATAACCCTGAGGGTCTCCTTCCATTTCCATGCAATTTCCCTTCTCTCTCCCTTTCCCTCCCACCTCTCATCCCTGTTTAATGTTAATCTTCTTCTCATGCTCTTCGTCCCTACTCTGTTCTTAGTTACTCTCCTTATATCAAAGAAGACATTTGGCATTTGTTTTTTAGGGATTGGCTAGCTTCACTTAGCATAATCTGCTCTAATGCCATCCATTTCCCTGCAAATTCTATGATTTTGTCATTTTTTAATGCAGAGTAATACTCCATTGTGTATAAATGCCACATTTTTTTTATCCATTCGTCTATTGAAGGGCATCTAGGTTGGTTCCACAGTCTTGCTATTGTGAATTGTGCTGCTATGAACATCGATGTAGCAGTGTCCCTGTAGCATGCTCTTTTTAGGTCTTTAGGGAATAGACCGAGAAGGGGAATAGCTGGGTCAAATGGTGGTTCCATTCCCAGCTTTCCAAGAAATCTCCATACTGCTTTCCAAATTGGCTGCACCAATTTGCAGTCCCACCAGCAATGTCCAAGTGTACCCTTTTCCCCACATCCTCGCCAGCACTTGTTGTTGTTTGACTTCATAACTCGTCGTTCTCCTGCACAGTGACGCGGTACACGGGGGTAATGCTCTCCCTTCGCCGCCATCTTCCCAGACCTTGAAGTAGTTTTTAGATAGACTTATTTATTTTCCCTTAAGTATTTCAAAGAATTTACCAGTGCAAGTCATTTGAGTCTGGAAATCATAAATAAATATGATTCTTCTTCAGCTTTGCTTCTTTTTATTTCTTCTTGTGTTAATTCTGATAATATGTTTTATAGAATGTGTTATTTTCATTTTCTTGTTGAATTTATGGTCCAAAGTCTTTTGCAATCTCTCCCTCCAATATCTTAATATTTGTAGGAACTCTAGTTTTGTTTTGCAAATCTGTCTTCTCTTTTTTACTTTATAAATCTAAGTATTTATCAAATTCATTGCTCTTTTAATAGGCCAGTTTTTTTTATTTTTTAAATTTCTTTTTGCTTTCATGTTTTCTGTTTCTTTTATTTTTACTCTAAACTGTACTATTTCCTTCCTTCTACTTCATTTGGTTCTATTTTGTTCTTTTTCTTAAGTTTAATTGTTCTGTTCCTTAACAGATAATTTACATCTTTCTTGTTTTCTAATTTAAACACTCTGAGCAAAAAATTCCGCCCATTTACTACTTTAGATGCATCCAATATGTTTGATATGTTGTGCTTTATTTCATTCACAATATTTTCTAGTTTCCCTTGTAATGTTTTCTTAAGTAACTTAAAAATATTTTTTCCCAATTCTTGTGGATTTTTTATAATTTTCCAAAATTTAAATACTATTTTAAGTCTCCTATAACTGGATAACATATTCAGCATCCTCAGATATTCATGGAATGTTCTTTTGTGGTACAGTTTATGGCATATCTTGAGTAAATAATTCATATGTGTATGAAAAGAATGTCAATTAGTTCATATTAGTTGATACATTTTGCCATCTACTTCTTTTATTAAATGAAGAGGAGGCACTGAAACTTCAATTAGGGCTGTGGATTTGTTTCTTGCTGTAGTTTTGTGATTTTATATTTCATATATTTAAAAGATCTGTTGTAATAGTTAATACATATAGGAGTCTTAAGTCATCTTAATGAATTAACCACTTAAGAAACATCCTTTTTTATTCCTTGACTACTCTTGAAGTATTGTTCATACAGATACTCCTGTTTTCCTTAAAGTAATGATAGTATAATATAACTTTTTCTGACTTTTAAATTTTATTCTCTCTCCATTTGTATGGTTGATATCTATTTCCTGTACATGGCATAGCATTGTGTTTAGCTTTGGTCATCTAATCTGTCAATCTGTGTATTATAATCATAGTGCCAAGCCATTTATATTTAGTGTAATTATTGGTGTAGCCAAGGCCAACTTTGTGCTATTTTTGCATTTTGTATCATCTGTTTTTTGTTCCCTTTTCCCCTTTTCCTGGTTTCTTTTTCTGTACATCCACATAATTTTTAGTATTCTATTCTTTCTTTAACTTTTTAGCTATATCTACTTATTTCATTTTTTAATTGGTGGATATTCTAGAGTTTTAACTTATTAAAGTCTACATTTGACTACTAAGTACAATTAAAGTGTTCTCACTTGAATATAAATACATTGCCACAAAAATTTTTATTTCT
Organism: Marmota marmota marmota; assembly: GCF_001458135.2. NCBI lineage: Eukaryota > Metazoa > Chordata > Mammalia > Rodentia > Sciuridae > Marmota > Marmota marmota. Next base: position 12,461,963 of record NW_025999977.1, read on the forward strand.
TTTTTTTTCAAGAATTTTATGTATATACATCTACAGTTCTCAAGGTACTCTTATTTTTGCATCAGTTGGTAAATTATGTTTTAAATAAATAAGAGAAAAGGCCTTTTGTATTTACTTATATTTTCTTTTAAAATCTTTTTCACTGTTTTCCATAGATTTGAATTTCTATCTTGTATTATTTTTTCTTTCATATAAAAATTCTTTTAACACATCTGTAGTTTAAGTTTGATGATGATGGATTTTTGATGGAAAAAAATCCTTCTTAAATCTCCATTTTTAAAGACACTTTTGCTGGATGTAGAGTTTTTGTTTAGCAGTGTTATTCTCTCTCTTTTTTAACTTAACATATTGTTCTCTATTATTTTCGAATTGCATTTCTTACAAAAATTTAGTCTTTATTTTTATCTTTGATCTCCTGTAGTTAATATATTTTTTTCAGGTTGTTTTTAAGATTTTTTTCCTTATTGGTTTAAAACTATTTTGTTGCAATGTGTCTTGGTGTTGTTTTATTTGTGTTTATCTTTCTTGGAATCATTGAACTTCTTAGAACTTTGAGTTTAAATTGTTTACACCAATTTTAGATAATCTTGTATTATCTCTTCAAAGTTTTTTATTTTCTGATTCTCTTTTTGGATTCTACTACCATTTATATCAAACACTTAAAAATGGTCTGCAGATTACTTATTACAATTTGTAGGTTTTCCTTGGCTGTTTTTCCTTTCACATGTAGTTTTTCTTTTGCTATGTCATCAAATTTATGATCTCTTTTTCTTTAGTGATTAATCTGCTATTAAACTCATCTCATATTTTTTTATACCCAATATTATGCATTATGACTTTAGAACTTCTATTTTATTCTATTTTATATCTTCCACTTTTTCTCAACATATTCGTATTTTCCTTTAAATACTAAAATATATTCAGAAAGCTGATTTGCAATCTTTGTCTGATGATTTCATCATTTCCATAATCGTAGAGTCTGCTTCTATTTAGTAAGTTCTATCCTGATTGTTGGTCAGGTTTTCCTGCTTCTTCATGTTTAGTGATTTCTTCCTGAGTGCTGAAAATTATCAGTGCTATTTCTTTGTAGTGTATGGATTTTGAAGTCTTCTTTTAAAGCATGTTGATTTATTTATTTCTTCTTTTTTCTTTTGTATCAGTTTGATTTTTTTTCAAGGTATGTGTTTAAGCTCTTTCATGACCAATCTAAATAAAACTTTTCCTAGGGGTAGCTTATGGCCTGGCTCTTGTGAGGTCTCTGCTGTGTTCATTATTCAAGACCTTTTAATATTGTACCCCAAACTTCCATTCCAATACTATCAGCTATTGCCCTTCCAATGTGAATCATGTTCTAGTCAATCAGGCCCCTTGTTTTGCTTATTCTGATGGTTCCCATTGTCTACAATTGCATAATTTTTTTTCTCTATCTATTTAAGTTATATCCTTTATTCTACACATGGGTTATACATCACCACCTCCATGGAGCATTCATTAATCACCTACATGAGAATTAATTTATTTTTCTTCTGAGCTACTAATTTTCTTGATTTGGCTCTAATTTGTTAAACTTTGCATAGTAACTATTTGTAGCCAAATCATTTCACCTATTCTCAGCCTTAGCTTTCTCTTCTGTAAAATGGGAGAACAGAGTGTCTAGATTTCTCAGCTAACTTGTAAGTTGTGTCTGTGAAAATGAAGTGAAATCCTGTCTATGCAAAAGTGCCAGTGGTTTTTTTTTTTTTTTTTTTTTTTTGTTATTACTGTTCTGGTGATGGTCATGTCAACCTTATAATCCTGAAATCTGCTTGGGAGCCAACAACAGGTTGTTTTCAGCATTTTGTAACTATTTTGGCCTTCATCTTCAGATATCACCAGTCTTTCATCTGTCCACTCTGAATCTTCCAGGTCATGTCAATTCAGTTATTCTCTATATATGAAAAAATGTAAACAAAATAATTACCTACCTAATGTTTCCCAACACGGATTCCTCAAGAATTATGATATGTTAGGTGAGCTATGTTTTAATTTATTTAGACACTTATCTTAATAAGTTTAAACTTTTCTGGTAGATGATGTGGGTTAATAGTTGAATGACCCAAAGCTATCAGGCAATATTCATTTGTTAAGTGCTTGTTGGGTTTCCAATAGCATGTTAGGTACTCTAGGCCAAATAATAATACTAACACTGGCTGGGAGTACATTCTGGACTAGCCACTGTGCTCAAGGCTTTTATACACATGAGCATGAATTTAATCCTCTAAGAAATAGGTGGTTACAATTTTATCCCCATTTCTTGCATAATGAAATCAAGGCTTAGGAATGTTAAGTAATCTGCCCAAGATGAGACTCTCAATCCTGGCTGCACATTAGAATCACTCGGGGAGCTTTTAATAAATTACCATATCCCTTTGTACCCTATACCACTTAAATCAGAATCTCCAGGGGTGCAATCCAGGCATCCATATTTTAAAATATCTTCCCAGGTGATCCTAATACACAACTGGGATTGAGAACCACTGCTCCAGAGCATCTCTGCTCTCCTTCATAAGCGTGTGTAAGTTTCTGCCCAATACAACCTTATGTACTAATTAGATAGATACACAGGGATGAAACAATAAAGAACCAGTACAAAGGAACCAGGAGGTTACCAAAGTAAACACTGAATTACATAGCCTACTGTAAGAGCAGCAGAATTTGAGAGAATGTAATTCAATTATAATTCCTAAGTACGAAAAGGTTTGAATATAAAGGACGACCAAATGCTTTCTCCCTAGCAGAACAGGAGAGGCTTTTAAATTGCAGACGAGATCATGCCTAGTCTAAGAAAGGGTTTCTGCATTCAGCTGGACTGAGGGGCATAGGTTGTCTTCAAGACTCTTAACATAGGGTGTTTTAAAAATGATTCTAGTCAAAGGCAGGGCCTCAGACCGAGTGACCCCTCACAGCCTCTCTCAGCCCAGGAATTTTGTGACATGCATTGGAATGCAGACAGCTCATCACTGTGAGGAAAATGAAACAGCCATTGTGTCTTACTAACTCAGGCTGCTTGCCTCCTCCAGCCATCTCCACAAAGTTACCCTAAGCCATCAGAGCACATTGCAGTTCTGGTCCTCAACAGTAAAATCCTGAGAACAATAGTGCAGTATCTGAGAATAGCAGAAAAACTTACTCTATCCAGTGCTCATCAAAGCAAAACCATCTGTTTAAACATTCGACATTATTACAAGTTTGCACCCCATCAGAATAAATAAGCTAAGCCAGAGAGCCTGCGTAATCCGTGCCCCATAAACGAGTTGATAGAAAAGGGTTCAAAATGAATGGTAGGGATTCAGGCATGTTGGGGATGCATCCAGCCCACTAGGAGTGATGGAGAAACCAAAGGAGGTGCTCTGTGAATAAAAATTATCAGCACTGTGGACATCCTGCAAAGAGCCGGCAAGAGTGTGAGGCTTCATGATGCTCACCTTCGCCAACACTGACCCTATCATCACTGAGTCCTTGGCACCCTCCATCTCTCTCTGCCATCCTCTCCCCTATAAAAGCTGGCCACCTAGTGCCAAATGTGCTAAGAACACACAGGAAGGGTGGCAATGACTGCCGAAGGAAAGCGTGGGAGGCAGAAGATGAGGAATATGTATAGGAAATGACTGTAGACACATCTGATCAAAATGTAAAATCTGACATTTATCTGTTTGCAATGCTGCAGAAAGGTGGTCTTGCCAACCATGGATGGGCCAGGAAGCAGTGGTTTTTCTATTAAGGGTAAATAAAATGAGGGTAAAATTTTAAGTTGAGAAATTTTTCTGTTGCTAGAAGGCAAATTACTACATGCAGTAGTACAAAAGAACAGGGGTAAACAATACAATATGCTGTGAATTGCGAATGCATGTGTGGTAATGTCATGAATATATTAACTTCCTTCATTGTCAAGGCAAGTGACAGAGGCTGCCTGAAATTCAGAGAGGAGCCGGCTGTCACTCTGCAGCTCAGACAGTTGGAGTCACATCTCTCCTAATAACAAAGTCTATTCTGTTTACATTTGACATGGTGAGCAAGAAGTGGTGGGTTGCTTTTTTTTTTTTATAAGGAAATGAATGAAAGCTTGAATGAATGAAGGAGTGAATGAATAGATGGAGCCTCTTCACCCAGTCCTTCTTCAAGCTATCAGTCTTCCCTATTTGGATAAAAACAAATCATCTCTGACAGGAGCACATTTAGATGAATTTTTTAATATTCCTGGCAATGGGTTGTATTTATTTATTTTAACTATGTCAACATACTGCATATTTCTGAATCTAGGTCCCAGTGGTGTTTAATAAAAGAAACCTGAACAGCACTACAGTGTCAGAATCGAGGAGGGAGGAGGCTCCAGATGAACTAATGAACAGAAGGGGACTTAAGGCTGATGCCAGCGAGGGTTGGTGACAGGTTAACATTAGTTCTGCTTGGGTTGGGGGTGGGGGTCTGGTTATCTCGATGCTCCCCCATTCTAGGGCATAACTGAGGCAAGGAGGTAAATATCCCATTGTGCTTAATAGCAGGATCCTGAGAAATGTTCTCAGAGTGAGGGAGGAAAAAGAGCCGGAGGCAGATTATTAGGTTGGAATTAAAATGCAGACGAGATTCATTAAATTGTTGACCCTCCTCCCCACTCCAAAAAAAAAAAAAATCAGGTTGCCATCTTAAATTGACAGCATTAGAGAGGAATTATGTGCGCTGATTAATAAGTGAATGTTTTTACCATTATGATCGCGGCACCTGCTAGTTATGTCGACATTGAAGAGGCTCTCAAACTACAGTGTTTCCAATAATAGAGGTACCATGAGCTGAAAGTTGTGCACAAGTGTCAGTGCAGGGACACATCATTTTCTTACACAGTTGTGATGTTTAAAAATATTGCTGCTATTCCTCTTGCCAGTCTCTTCTTCGCCCTCCCCCTCTCCCATTCTTACCTGCACATTGTGCGCAAAAGCACATCGTTTACTCCCATCAGTAAAGTGAAAGGGAATTTAGAGTCAAATCAGAAAATGCCAAAGAGAGTGAATTCCAGAGCAAGACAAGCATGCAACTCACCATTTAGAACCACATGATATAAAGTGATTTGAAAACATGTGTTATTCTTTCCAGGTTCCAAGAAAAATGGCAATTTTATCCAATTTGGGTGTTTGCCAAAGGTGCCATTTCACCAAATGTAGCTACGGTCATAAAAAAGGAAGCTTCAGAGTAGATTAACTGGCTTTGCTGTACTATAATGGTGCTTTAAATGAGCAATTTGAGACAATTAACCTGGAACAGGCACTTCTGAGTGCTTTATCCCTTTAACAGTTTTGGTTCTTCAAACAAGAACAGAGAAAATGAAAATTGGCTCCTTCCTATCGTAGAATCTTCTGTATAACTTTGTGAATATGCATATGATCCATAAGGAGCGTGTAATGGGAAATCTAAACTATGTAATTTGGAGATGTAATACTCCATCAACCAAATAAAATCATTTAAAAAATTAATGGGTATTTATGTGGCTGACTTAAGATAAAACTGTGCTCCATCTTTTAGTAATACTTACTAGCTCTTCCCTTGGATACAAAACACATATTTTTCATCTATGTATTTATTATTTACTGTAATGTATAGGAGAGGAATCATTTGGAATTACATGGAATTATTAAAGTATTAAAATGCTTTCCCACACTATCTGGAGATACTATTCTCTCCTTATATTTAAAAAATAGCTACTCAGAAGAGAACAAAATAGAATCAATCTTGCTAATCAAAAGGAAGGAAGAGTTCTAAGAATGTATTTAGATGAATATCTAATTTGAAACCAAATAAGAAATATTTGAGTGCCTACTACGTGCATGAAATTATGACAGATAATATGGAGATGATTTATCGTAGCTATTATGATTTTGAACATACTATTTTGAAAAGGATAATACAGATATGGTGCAGAGGAGGGAGCAGAGTCAGAGAGATAAGAGTCTTTTACACTGATTGAGGTGCCCTCATTGTCTTGTAGGGGTAAACCAAGCTAAAGAGAATGGTCCTAAGGAAAACTACTGTTAAAAAAAAAAAAATCATTGCTGGGAGATTTGGAATTCTTAATAGAAACTCCCAGAAGCCAGAGGCATCTTTGTAATATGGAAATGGGAGAAAAGAAAACACATATTTCTGCCTGGGAATTGAACTTTCCTTAATGATGTGTGACCCTTGCTTCAGACGCTTGAGGTTTAAGCCCCTCCCCCAAGAAGACTGGCAAGTCTCTGTGCTGCACAGTACTGGAGACAGCAAGCCCCAGAGCCTGGAAGAATGATCTATCAACTTACACAAACAAAGTCAACAAACATCTTGTGTCCTGGAAAAAGTAAATAAAGGTAATTTTAAATTTCAGAAATGTATTTTTCCACATTGCTAAATCTAGTATTTCTTTTTCAGACTTGATCTCATTTGATATTTCTGCAACATTTGCCATGGCTGATCACTCTTTTTTGGAACCTTCTACACTCAGTTTTCTGAATATCCCATTCTTCCTGCTTTAGTGGGTGATTCTTAGATTTCTCTCTTGGGGTTTTCTCTTCTTCTTGATCTCTAACTTCTGCAAATGCTCCATCTCAGTGCTGCAAATCTCCTTTGTCTTCAAGCATTCTCTAAGCCCCCAGGTCTCTAAACTTGACCTCTCCTAGAGCCTTGGATGCGTGTCTCTCACTGCCAACACAGTACCTCCCCTTAATTTGGATACAAAACCACATATATGTATTTATTATTTACTGCAAACTATGGGAAGAAAAAATCATTTGGAATTCTACGTAATTACTAAAATATCAAAATGCTTTCACCAGAGGAGATGCTGTTCTCTCATTAAATATCTAACACGGGGTCTCAAAATGAACAAGGTCAAATATAACTGAACCCAACCATGTTTCTTATAACCTTTTCATCTTAGAAAATATTGCTACCTACTCTCAGTTATTTGAGATGAAAACCTCCCAGTTAGATTTTCATCCCTTAGAGTCCTGTTTTTGTTCTGAATATGGAAAGATAAGAAGCCAAGATTATTCTTTGCATAAGGGGAATGTGAAATGTCACCCGTACTGTTGTGGTTTGGTGTCCCTGTGTTAATGCAGGAATGTTTTGAGATTAAGTGATTGGATTATGAGAGCCGGAACCTAATCAGTCCATCCTAATTTGGCAGATGGATCATGGTTGGAGGAGGTGGGTCACTGGGTGTGTGCCCTGGAAGGATTCATCTTCCCTGTGCCTCTCCTGATTCCCTCCTGCATCCTGGCCACCATGAGGTGAACTGATTTATTCTATACTCCCCTTCGGCCATAATTTTGTTACTCACCTTCAGGCCTCAGAGCAATGGACTAGGCTTTCCATGGACTGAGACCTCTGAAAACATAAGCCCCAAGTAAACCTTTCCTCTTCTAAGTTGTTCTTGGGTATATTGGTTGCAGTTGTGCAGCTGATTAAATACCTGCCTTGCAGGTTATTCTTGTTCCTCCTCCCCTAAAGAGTTGCTTAACCGACCCACTGATTTGACAAATAATTGTTGGGCATAATGCACATGGTAGGTTCAGATCTTGATGCATTAGACACATCTTGTTTTCAAGTGTTTAGAATTGCAATATCTGAAGAGACAACAGTATGCATTGCAAATTCAAGGTCTAGCAAGAACACTCATGAATCTTCCAACTAACTTAAAAAAATCCAGTTCCTACTCAAATTAATACCTTAAAGATAATGGTTGATCTCTAGTTGTAATCCCCTCAGGTTCTAAAGCATGGGAACCGAGTGTTTACCTTCCGGTTTGTTAAATCACTTGGAGGAAAGTGGAGGTGACCAAAAGTTTGTTGTCTAAACTGCTTAGTTTAAATAAGCAGGGAAGACATGGTGGCTCAACTGACTGACATTTTCCAGATTATGAGGTCAGCAAGGTAGGGTGGAGTTTTCTTTCTTCTTCCCCTGGTACTCTTATAAATTATAATTTATTTCTTCTCATCTTCTACATTTCTCAACATTCAATGAGTACTTATTTGCATGGACCTGGGTGCAAGAGATAAAGCTTCCTTTAGGGCAGATTCTCTATTCTGTAGAAGTTGAAAAGTCTAAGCGTGGGAGAAAACCAAGGGAAAAACTTGCAAAACCAGGGCTCAGATGCTTGGAGTGGAGTTGAGGACACAAGTTGGCAGTGTGGACTGTGCCACCTGGTGGGCTCAAGGCAGGTCTATGAACAGAAGGAAACAACATTCGTTCTCCACTCCAGACAGTGTGGAAAATAAGGGCAAAGGCAAGAAGGTGCAAAGCAGCAGATTCTAAGCATTCACCACTTGAAAGGAAGCTGGTGAAAAAGGCATGTTCACAGGAAAGAAGACCATGTGGTCACAGTGATCAGTATGGTAGGCCAAAGAACTTGGCCTTTATCATATATAAGTGGGGAAGCTTGTGAGGTTTTCATGGAAAATATAATGCAATTAGATTGGCAGTTATGCAGATTATCATGACAGCTGTGTGCAGGTGAACTGGACATGATTAGTAGGCGCTAATCTTTCTCACAATGTGACAGAGATGAGCCAAACCTGGGACTGGTTAGCATTTTTACATACATAATAGGCCTTCTTCGTATTTGTCTGTTTGCTTTGAGGTCTTTAAATGTTTTCACATTATTAGCTTGCTCATCAGATTTAAAAGTCTGTAGCCTTTTATTTATGGTTTGATTTTTTAAGCAAGTTGCTTAACCTGTTTGGTTTGATTTACTTATTATAAAATGAAGAAAAGAAAATAGTACCTGTTAGAAAGTTCTGGAGAGATTTAAATTCTTCTACATGTGAAAGGTTTAGCTATGGTACCCCTATCTTGCACAATTAAACATAAATGAATATTGATATTATTTTAACAAAACAATGAGGCTGATAAATAAGCATACTTTCAACATCCAGGGCTAGGAATATGACTGTCATTATATTTTTCAAGTCACCTGATGTCTTAGTACTACAGTAGTAGTACTGAGGAGAAAAAAAATGACACATTATTAGCATTGTAAAATCTCCATCTTAATGCTCAGCCCTGAGCTGGGAGAAAAAGTCCCCACTGAAATTTTTAAATGCTGTTAATAATGAAGTGCAATTCTGGATTGGCTTGATCATGACTTCGACCGTGAATTACAGGGAGACAGGTCTTATGTTATGGGCACACTCAAAGTCACCGAATGACTGCCCCTGGGAGTTATTCAAGTCAGATATCTTCTTATAAGGCATCTTGCCATTTCTTCCTATTCCAGACATTTATTATGAAGTACGTTTTCCAATAATAACAACTCTCGCTGTTTTTTTTTTTTTTGATGCTTACTTCAGCAGTCACGATATTGTGCTGTCATGTCTATTAATTTAGATCTCATTATCATCCAGTGGTAAGATTACATAGGTAAAAGACCTATTCCCATTTTACAGAGGAGAAACTGAGACAGAATAGAAATTCTGATGCCCGACCATCTGACTCCAAGTGCCTCACTAAAAGAATGTTAGACTCATCTACTGGTTCTTCAAAATTCATACATTATTCCCTTTATGGATTAATTGAATAAAACATGGTTGACTTTCCTTTGAACATCTAGACAACCATTTGCACTTTATAAAAAAAAACCACTTAGTTAAAAAGATAGTGTGCTTTAAAAACACCAGAGTGTAGCCAAATATCAAAATTAGAGGTATTCATATGCTAAGTTGACCCACCCCTTAACCTATTAATTACTAAAACAGAGGAAAACAGCACCTTTTCAAGTCCCCCCACCCCTTTCAGAGTAATTGGATTCAAACTCACATCTGTAGCATTAAACCAGTGTTTTCAACCTTTTTTTTTTTCCCTCCTCCCAATTGTTTAACCTCCATCTACATCTCTGGCATAAATTTAAGCCTTTATTTGTGAATATTCGGATAAGCACTTTGCCTCCAATGGTATTGTTCAGGGCTCGGCATCATTGTTACAGCTGTAATTGTAACTATCAAGACACAGTTCTTTGTAATTAGAAAGTCAAGATGGTATTCAGCAGTATGGCAGCACAGACTTACATTTGTTAGGCTATTAGAAAAAAATGTTTACAGAGAAAACAGTGTCATTGTTTAGTGCTCTTAATTGACCATCTGCCTGGTAAAGAAATGTCCAAAGAAGGATAAATAAGACTATAGTACACTTATTTATTTATTTTCTTTGTGCAGTGAGGAAATTAGGAAAAGCAACAGCGGAGGCAAACTCGATAAGACATTGCTAAATCAGGCTGCAAGTGAAATCATGCCAGGAATACCGTTTCTTTCTTTCTTTCTTCTTCTTCTTATTTTTTTTTAATTGCTTTCAGTGTGGAGACAAAGACCCATGGCCTCCTCAAAGTGTGTTTAAGAGAAATCTCTTGGATGGCCCTGGAGCTCCTGGTATAGGGTTCTGGCCTCCCTTTGCCTTATTCTCTTCTTTTGCCAATCCTCCTTGCTCTGGCAAACACTGGTCTCTAACCACCCTGCTTTGTTCTCCAATGCACAGTTTCTGCAGATTAATGCTCCCTTCCATGTTTTTGCTTAAACAACTCTATATTCCTGTCCCTCCTCCCCTCCAGCTATATAAATCTCATCCATCCTTCCAGTGTTGGCTCATGTATCTCTCCCCAACCTCCATTCCATGTCTTTTTCTGACCATCCAGGAAGATGAAACTCTCTCCCTGCTCTGAACTTCTGTAGCAGTTATTATTTTCCCATCCACTTGGCAGTGGAAGGTAACCTGCCTGGCGATGTTCTTCTGTCACACTGGAACTGTTATTCAAATTCAGCCCTTGCCATTTGCATCCTCATATGCTCTTGTTTTGACTCTCCCCTTAGATTGTAAAGTTCTCTTCCTAGAATCCCATCTTATTCTTCTTTGAATTTCCCCCAAAATGCCCATCACTTTTTCCTATGTCTCTTTTCTTCTTTACTTGATCCAAAAAAACAGACTAGCACTTGGGGTCCTAGGAAATGTCTATCATTCATCTTTTGACAAAGCCAAACAGACCCAAGCTGATTTGACCCTCAACACATGAATTCTCTTCCATAAACATACCAGGCACCTATTTCATGCCAACTTTTTGGGAAGCATTGGGTATGCAGGGAAGGATCAGCTGTGGCCCCTAGTCCAGAGGAACGTACCTTTGGGGAATGAATGGACGCTGGTAAAATCACATGTTGGGGAGATGCAGGACATACAGCAAGATCAGACAGTATGCCTCTTGGAATTTGGTTCAGAGTAATAAGAGTTAATTTGTCACCAAAAACCCAGGATCCCATTAATGGGCCTGTTCTGTTGTGTCACACTGGTGCACATCTTGTAGAAAAGGCTACATCAGTGTTCTTGCCAGGAGCAAAAACAATATGTGGCACCCAGGACAGAGCTGGTCCTGGATTCCGTAATTTGGGTCCTATTGCATGTCCAAAAAGCAAAGAGCAGCTGGTCTTGAGAAGATTATCTGTCGTGCTATGTGAATGTCCTTCTGTCCAGAGTCTGAATTGAGTTTCCTCCAAAGACTGTGAGTGACCAGGCTTATGTTCAGAGACCTGTCTCTTCCAGGATCACAGATGGAAACCCCCATTACAGCCATGCACAGATTCACCACAATATGGAAACCCCTAAAGCAGAATTGGAACCAAAACACAAAATATGACCTGACCTAATACCAGCCTCAATTTTTTATGGATAATGTTTATTTCCTCACTGTAGATTCCTTTTTCCTTTTTTCTTTTTTAAAATATTTTTTTAGTTGTTGATGGACCTTTATTTTATTTATTTATTTAAATGTGATGCTGAGAATCAAACCCAATGTCTCACACATGCCAGGCAAGTGCTTTACCATTGAGCCACAAACCCAGCCCCTCACTGTAGTTTTCTAGAGACAACATATGCCTGCCTGGTTCCCTACCAGATACTCTTCAAGACTCCTGCAAACATCTTTCTAACACCTTTTCTGTCTCATCCTTTCCAACTCAGTAATTCTCAGAGCATTTTATATAACATGCTTTTATTTATTTATATATTTATTTTTATGCGGTGCTGAGGCTTGAATCCAGTGCCTTACACATGCTAGGCAAGCACTCTGCCACTGAGCTACAGTCCCAGCCCACCTGATGCATTTTCTAATGTTTCATGGATAATGCTTCTACCAGTACTAGCCTTATAGCTGAACTGAACACACCTTGTGCCTAAGAATTACTATTGCAAATAGGTTTATATTTCCCTGTTGCTCCATTATCATAAAAAGGGGCAAAGACCAAAGAGCTTCTGCTCTTGCTGTTATGGCTCCTTGAAATGTTCTTCCCAGGATTTTCTCATAGCTCCTTTATTTTACATATCTCCTTAAATTCTGCCTTATCATTTAGTTCTTTTGAACTTCCTTACATGAAGGGCAGCCCTCACCCCAAACAACCCTAGCTCATCAAATGTTACATACCCTGGCTTAAATTGTGTCCATATCTGAGATCATCAAGGTGATGTTTATTCTCACTCCTCGCCAAACATACACACACACTGTAATATTTTCAAGGAATGTCACAGGGACTCAACAAACATACAATTAATAAAGTATCACATTTTTAGAGATTCTTGGAACCCTTACAGTGATTGCACAGAGGAAAGAGTTCTACAGAATTCTTGAGTTTTGACATCCACGTCCCATTGTTGGGTTTAGAGCCCACATTGGTCATTTAGCAACTGTGAGACCATGAGAAAGTTTCACTTCCTAAGCCTGCTTGCTGAACCTCCAAGTACAGATAATAATACTGACCTCTTTAGAGTCATGGTGAGGAAGGGATAAGTTTTATAAAGGTTTGTGTCCACAGGGGAAGATATCCAGCATACATAGATTATTTTTCTACCTTCATTTGCTGTTTTCTTCCTTCCTCCCTCTCCTAATCTCTTTCTCACATTGTTCTTTATTTTCTCCTTCCATTCCTTACTTAAAAAGAAAAATGCTTTCTTTTTCTTCTTTCCCTCTATCCCTTCCAACCCTTCATACTGGGAGTGGAAAACAACCCAAGAACTCTTCTTCTATATGTTCCCCAGGAGCCCTTTCAAAGTATACACACATACACATACACCCTGCTTCTGTTCCTAACTTTTCAGAAGATTTGAACTAAACCATTAACTCATTCAACATATCTTCAAAAATACAGTTGCCTTTAAATTTTCACTGTTTTTTTTTTCTGAAACTTTTTTCAGACCCATAATTTTTCTTAGCCATCTAAGAACGCTCTAAGAACCTTAGCCATAGTAGAACCCTCCTTTGGGGCATTCACAGACAGGAGCTACTTCTGGGCAGGAGCTGTTCTCTTTTTCATTCTTTTGTGCCACATCAGAATAGATAGTCTAAATGTTTGTATGAAATCAGAACCTCCACTTGCATTCAGGTAGAGACTGCCATTGCTTTTGACATTAGAGAAATTTAACACAAGAGTTTTTCAGTATTATATTAATCCTAGCCCAGGTATAAGCTCTTATTTCATTGGGCAATGAAAAGGCATAAACATAATTTCTAACATTTTAGGATTGGAAAACTGAAGCAAATTGAGGCAACAGATTGGCTCATACTGAAATATAGTAGGAAAAACCTTAAGGCCTGGAATGTAGTTGATACTGGCTTTAATCGGGATTATAGAGAAACTAAGCTGCACTGCACTGTCTTAACGAATGGGGTCCTATGGCTACCCTAGCCTTGATGGGGGCTGGGAAAGAAGCACTTTTACTACAGCCTCTGTTATAGGCTGACATAAAAGGCAGTTGTTGGAGTAGATAGTGAGCTCATCTATTGACGGTACCTACAGCAAAAATAATGAGACATAAATAATTGAGAATAAATGAGTTAACATTTGGAAAAAATGAGCTCTGCACTTGCTAGAGCTAAAAGATCACGTATACCTACTTCATTATTTTATCAGAAAAAAAAATTCTGATGAGTAGGTAGGGATTCTTTTTAAGATCATTTAGAAAGTTCAAATCCCAGATAGAAACCTAGGTCAGCAAACTGTGGGCCACACCCCTTTTCCAGGACAATAGCAGCCACCTACTGGTCACATACCTCTCTTTTATCATGGCAAGGTATTTCTGAGGTGGAAGAAGTAGGAGATCACAGCAGGCTCTGTAAAAAGCCAAAATAACTCCATCTCCCTTGTTACACTCATTACAGAGCTTTCTGCTTTGGCCATTAGAAAAAAAAGAAAGAATGAAATGAAAATAGTAAGACACATTGGAGTTCCGAAAATTAAGTTACTTACAGTTTACTCAACTAGTAACAAATTAAGTCAAGATTTATTTATTTTTTTTTGTTTGTTTATTGCAGTGCTGGGGATTGAACCAAAGGGTTTTGCACATACTAGGCAAAAGTGTACTGCTGAGCTATGCTCCCAGCCCCTCCCCTTTTGTTAAATTAAGGATTTAAATTCAAAAGTTTTGCAACACACAAACACTAAAGAGCCAAAACATCCTCCCAAAAAACAATATCGTAGTTCAAAGAACATTACCATATATGAAACATAATCAGAGGATTTTTGTTACCTCGTTTTAATGTCAGTTAATCAGATTTTATAATTCACTTATTATTATTGAAACATCTGTTTTACTGTTATAGACCAATGTTATTTATTTAAACTTATTATTATTATCATCACCATCATCATCATCATCATTTAACCAGGACTTATTCTTTTCTAAACAAACTGAAAGAGTGATGTCATACAAATAACCCCACATTGGACAACAAATATGCCTTTCACAGATGAAAGAAACTATTTATCTGTGGACTCTTAGCCTGAGTGTCCTATAGATCTAAGAGACTTGGATAGAAAAAGAAACTCCATTTATTTCCTCCCACTATTACTCCATTCCCATCTTATCAGCATTAGAGAGAGGAGTAGTCAAATTCATGCCTAAAGATGCCAAGTCCAAAATAGACTGACTATAGAGGTATGCCCTCATAAACTTCAAAGCTTGTGTGCAATACTCTAGAACCTGCCCTGATTAGCAGAGTTTTTGTGGGACCTTACATTGTGTATTTCTGTTAAGTTCCTAGATGATGCTAATGCTCCTGGTCCTCAGACCACTTAAGGATTCCAGTTGTTCTCTCTCATCATATCTGGAGTAGCAAGCGCCTAATCTACCACTGCTACAGCTGGGGATCTGGTCCAAAACTGACTCGTGAGAGAAAACTCCTTGATCTCACGTTGGATGTGTTATTATTAAACCTGCTGAATGGGTCCAGTTTGTTAAGTGGTCAGAACATTCTTTTAGTAAAATGATAACACTGAAATTAACATGAGGGCCACTGGCAAAGGAAAGGACATGCTTCCATTAGATAGTAAGCCAGAAGAAAAATCATCAGCAAGTGTTAGAGAGTTCACCGCAAGTGCCCAGAGCTCTGCCAGTGGGCCATGTCCTGAAGATTTCCTGAAGGAAAAACCTAGACGTGGTGCCCTCTTCCACTGCTAACCTACAGGTACACAACAGCAGTATAATACACTCTTCTTTCCAGTGGTCCCTATCTAGTCAAGATGGTTACTTCACTGTTACTTCAGGCAGATGTCTGTCCCCTACCATGTGACTTTGTTCACTTGAATCCTTAATCTTCTAGTCCTGATCTTATCTACATCTCTTCCACCCTGAGTGAGATTCCACCATTTGCAAGAAGTCCTAAGTTCCTAAACAGTTTACTATTAGATCCTCAAAACTATCACAGAGCTGCAAAATCAGTTCCTGCTACATGTTTGTGAAATCAATGAACAGTGAATTAATGACAAGGATGAGCCATGCTCTGACATCCACAACATGTGAACCAATTGACTCTTCATTCTCTCCTCATCCCTGCAAAGTGTTTCACTAAATTGAAGAAAAGAGAAATAATCTTAAAAGCAAGATGGATTCTGTATAACTTTTCCACAAGTATCACTGGAATGAATAAAAGTTAAAGGACCCCCCAAGAAGCTCTGGCACTAACATTTACAAAGCCTCTAACATTGATAGATTTGTTCCCTTTGTTTGAGGCATTATATCAAACCATGGAAATCGTTTCATTTAACTCCTTTAAGAATCCTAGGAGACAGGTGCTATTACACCATTAGTATGCTTGAAGGAATCTGTAGGTCATACAGAACTCATTGCAATTAGAACACAGATTCCAAAACAGGGCCGTTTACACACATGCTCTGTGTGCTTTATCAGTGGGTCTTGTCCACAGCTTTCTGTTCCCCCAGCATCCCACATGCAGACTGCATTACCCTTATAGATAGATAATACTCCAAAGGGAAATGAAGAAAGGAGAGAAGAAATGAATGGATAGCTTTCTAGAAGGCGTGTGTACAAGTGACACCTTACAATTTAATATCCCAATAAAAGCATCTGTCCCATTCACTTTGGGGTTTCAACAGAAGTTGAAATTTCTGTCCACTTAATCATCAGGTTCTAATGTATCCCCCAAGATTTTTCAGACCTGGCAGCTGTATGCAAATAACCAAAGGGGTATTTTCTCCTGCCAGGGAATTTGATGCCTCTTCTGAGGAGATTGAAGATAGCCTACAACCATGTCTGAATCAAGACCAAAAGAGATAGTGAAATCAGTAAAGATGAAGTAATTCTGACATTCTCAGAGGTCTTTAATACTTGTCTCTGGAAGCCTGGCTGGAGGCTGAAGACTGGAGGCTGAATAAAACAGCAATCCCAACATGCAGTTCTCACCTTAGCCTTTGCTTTTCTGTTCTCTGTTCAGGGAATGCTCTTCCTCTACATTCCCACCAGGATCTGATTGATTTCTCTCTGCACTGTGCTACACGGTCCAGTGTCACCTCATCCAAAGCCCTTCCAGATCTAAAAGAAGCCCCTCTGTTGCTTTTTTCCATCTTATAATTTTGTTTTATATTTATTCTTCAAGACAGTAATTATCCCCTGAAATATTAAGTAAGCATTGATATATAAATCCTATCTCCTCCACAGTAGAATCTCAGATCTTGGAAGCAGATCTGCGTCAGTGTTGATCCCTTCTAAATTCCCAAACTCAGATTAGCGGTTAGTGTGTACAGGATGCTTCCCAAATATCCACTAAATAAATGAATTCATCTTCACCAAACATCTTAAGCAAGTTGCCAACCATCCTACCTTTGTGCTATATCTCAACGAGAACAACTACCACAGCACCCCCCTACTGAAGGTAACACCATCGTACTTCTGTCCAAGAAGCATCTGGCTTCCTTCCAGACAGACCTTGCTTCTTCCCTCCACCTCATCTCATCTTGAATTTAAGATGGTATCCATCTCTCCAGGACCATCAGCATTTTCATGGGGTAGATTAGATTTAGGGAAATATTCTGATATGCACAAAAGTATGCATTAGGAGTGGGGAAGGATCTTCCTTCCTTCTCTGGGTGATGGCATAAGATCTTTATTAGGTCAGCGCCTCACATGAACCACAAGCTTCTTAGGGAGCTAATCTGCCCAGCTCATCCTGTCATCCTTCGACTTAGTGCCACTCAGTAATGATGTGTTCTGGCTGTCATCACTGTCATCCCTGTGCAGTAAGAGCAGCTGCCTCCTTCCGCCTTCAGTGTGTGGAGTCCACTCAGTATCCTCACTTGGAATTGTCTGGTAATTGCTTCTGAGAACCCAGGAAGGACTCACCCCTCCTGACTTCCAGATGGACCTGGCATGAGAGTTAGTAACAAATACTACTTCTGATTTTCATATGAGGACAAACTTGATATCACAACCACCACCACAATCTGGTTGCATCGTTTGGGAAAGGTTGTGAGATTTATATACTTGTATAGTCGAAACCACTTTCACACAATGAGATGCTGACCTCCCCCAAATCTCTTTTATCCTACAATAGATCTTGTTTTAAAGGTACCTGCCCATTTATTGTAGATGACAGACTAATAAAATGAAGTCATTTTAATAAACGCCGTATCAGAATATCCCATCTTCTAATGTGGCAATGTGAAATTTCACCACTGGAGGAAGCATTTAACATTCTGACTATTTTAATACTTTTAATAAATATTTGCAATTCCTATGATAAAGCATCCCAGTAGAAAGTGCATTTCCTCCGAAATTTATGTGGCTGCTGGCAGGTGGCCATTTTCTAATTTTCTGTCTCACTTACATACATTTATTACAGATTTCTAAGTACCCCTTTTTGCTCTTTGGCTTCAAGCATGCTGTTTCTTCCGAGTAGGAATGTGTGTGGTTAAAACTGAGGGTGGTAAACAAGAGCTTCTGGTTTGCAAATTTGAGGGTTGGTCCTATCCCCTTGGGGGGTCCTTCAACATCTATTTTATTCAACCCTACAATACATTTTGCATCCAATCTTCATGATCTCCATGGAACTTGAGAATCCTCTCTCAGTTCCACAATGCTGTGAAAGGCTGGGGGCAGGCATATTTTGATCTATTAAGCCTTGAGCTTACTAATGGAATGCTGCAGAATTTGTGAAATATTTCTTAGAGTAATAAGATTTAGGGAGAGAGAGAGTAATATCCAGGTTAAGTAAACTATATTTCAAGTTCAAAGCAAAGGGTGTTAAGAAATTTCTGTCGTAAATCTTCTTGTAGAATTTTTTAAAAAATAACTTCTTAAAGTGTATCATCAACTGTTATTGTGTATTTCCAACCTTGGTTAGACATGATATAAAATTAGTAAATGCACCTCAAACACCCTGGTACTTCCTGTTTTCTTCCTTCTTTCATGTTCAAAATCTGCATGCTTGATTGCTCTTAAAATTCTGGTCCAACCAGAAGAGAAATCAGAGTCTTTTTCAGGCATTGCCTTTCTATGCTACCCCAAGGCCTTCTGGGCCTGTATGTTCAATGTCTCTTTAGTCATTTTTTTCCTTCAAGTCCCACTGACACTGTCCTGGAATATTTACTAATTGTCACTAATGAGCACAGTCATTCATGAATCATTTCATCAAGGCATTATCTCATCTAAGCCATCTGACCATCCCATGAGCCAGATAATATCATCCCCAATTACAGACAAAAGGAGAGGCAGAAAGTCACAGTGACTTGTTCCAGGTCACCACTGAGGAAATCTTAGCTCTGGGATATGAAACCTGACAGTCTGACCCCAGAAACGAGACTGAACCCTGAGGCTCTTCACCAGCACGGATTATAAAAACTTGGTCACTCTTCTTCCTGCTTCTCCATCTCATCTTGGCTGTTCCTCTTCACATTTCTGTCACAGCCTGCTTACAAAACGATGTGCTCATATTACAACGCACAAAACCTCTGGTGGCAACTCTATGCCCACCATTTATTCACCTGGCCATTTGTTTATCATTGATTGCTTTATTTCATTCATTCAACAAATATTTGCAGGCCACACGTAATATATCAGGTGGAGTCTTAGCACTGAGGTTGTGGTAAAGATGAAAATCATCCCCAGTCTTGTCCAGTGGATGATAGGTGTGGAGATAATGATATAAATAAACTGGAGTAGTGGTGAGTAGTGTGGAGAAAGATAATGCAGAGGAAAAAGTAGGGATGGAAGATATATTTAGACAAGATAATTAGGAAAAGGCTCTACAATGAGTAACATTTATATGTAGACCCAAGCAATGAGAGGGAGGATGATTCCAGATCAAAAAAGTGGCTAATTCATCATGGAAGGAGGATAGCCAGTCCAGGGTGCTTAAAGCAGGACTATGCTGAGCCTGCTCAGGAGTAGCATGGTGACCAGGATACCTGGAGGAGGAGAGAGTCCTGAGACAACACAGACTTGGAAGTCTGATAGACCATATTTGGAGTGATATTGCTCTCCCTTTCACTTATATGTCTGTATTTCAAACATCTTCTGAAAATAGGTGTTTTTTTTTTTTTTTTTTTGGCAACAATGTACTCCTTGGTATATCCAAAATGGAGCATTCTTCTAGACACTTCTCAAATGATGAAAACTAAGGTCCTTCTTTGTCTTCTAAAACCTTCACATCCTTAAGGCCTCTACAATGGCATTGCCTGAGTCAATGTTGCTCTTGTGGCTGGCCCTGCTACAGTGTGCTCCCTCTTCTTCCTCCAGTGGAAGAGGCCTACTATGGGGTCAGGTAACCTCAGATCAAACCTCACCATACACCTCATGGATAGGGTTCCCTAGAGTCAGTGAAGACATTTTTCCAAATTTCAGTTTGGTCTTGCTGTTTTCAAATACAGTACTATAGGAACGATCTCTTACAATTTACAGTGGAATAAGTGAGATTATCTTCACAGATAGTGAAAATCCATTAAGTTCAGTTTTAAATTTTTTAAAGGGATGTCATATCCCATGTCCTTTCTTATGACCCTAGTAATATGCCCTAGTATTATGAGTCCACCCCCCTTGCTTTCCTGGAGTAGACTTCAAGCATCTTGAAAGCAAGAACCACATATAGTTCATCTTAGTTGTTCCTTCAATAGATGCTAATAAAATGATTTAAAAGAACCCTTTAACCCAAATCACTAGTTTATATACTTCATTTAAAACAAAATTAGGATATAAACGAGTGAAGAATTTTGAAAAATCTAAACATAAATAATTTTTTTCCTTATAGCCACATTGAAATAATTTAGGTTTAGAAAATTCAACACATGGAAAGTATCTCTATGTCCTGAGGTGGGTGTTGGGGAGCAGGAAAGAATTTTTCAACGCAACACAAAAAGTAATAAATTTAGAGAAAACTTGATAAATTCAATTAAGATTATTCAATTCTTAATAATCAAATTAAGATTTAAAATTTTGGTGCATCAAGTGTGAGTAAAATGGCAAGATACAAGTTAAAAGAAGATAGTTGCAATATATTTATCAGGAAAGATTTTGTGTCTAAAATGTGCATAAAGTGTCTATAACAAACTTTAAAAGACACAAGCATACCGAAAAATAAGTGAAATAGGATGAACTAGAAATTTTATAGAAAATAAGACAAATTCAGAAATTATAGAAATTTTAGCTTTTATGTCTTCGGAGATGTGTGCATGGATCTTTACAGAAACATTGATTATCAGAGCAAAAACCTTTGAACAACCCTAGTGTTTTCCAACTGGATCATTATGTATTATGGAGTGAATTTTATCCACCCAAATCCATTTGCTGAAGCCCTAACACTCAATGTGACTACATTTGGATGCCTTTAAAGAGGTAAGACCAATGTTCTTATAAGAAGTAGAATAGGGTGTGCACAGAAAAAAGGCCATGCAAGAGCTGGGGGAGAAGGCAGTTGTCTGCAAACTAGGAAAAGAGACCTCACCAGGAACCAGGCCTCTCTGTACCTGGATCTTGAACTTCTAGCTGCCAGCTTGTGAGAAAATAAATTTATGTTTTTTAAGCCACCAAAATTGTGGTATTTTGTTATGGCAGCCCTAGAAGATAATTTCATACATAAATTATTTATGGTGTATACATTTATTTTATACACACATACACACACACATAATAGAACAATGAATAAACAGTGAATAAAAAGCAGCTATACCCAACAAGGGAATGAATCTTAGAAAATTTACTGATAAAATAAGGTTATAAGAGACTATATTCAATACTACACAATTTTTATAGACCTTAAAAACAAAAAAAAATTATATAGTATCCATTCATATGGATGGAGACTTTAAAAAAAACAGAATTATGAACGTAAAATTCAGCGTGCTGGGAAGACTGGGAAGCAAGATGATGAAGATTCTCATGCAGAAGCCAAGAAATTAGAAATGTTCTATGGAACATAGTAACACAATAAATATTAATTGTGTTATTATGTTCCAAATTTGTTTATAGAGAAAACGATATTGTTCTTAAGAACCAACTGTTGTTTAAAAGATACCAGAAACTGTGAGGTTTTGTTTTTGTTTTTGTTTTTTATAGTGGGCGTGACCTTTCCCCCATAGGCAATTGTCTTTGGCCATTTGGGCTGCTATAACAAAACATCAAAAACTAGGCGACTTAAAACAACCAAAATTTATTTCTCATGGTATTAGAGGCTGGGATGTTCAAGATCAAGTTTCAGTGTCTTGTGAGGCTCTGCTTTATGGTTCATAGGTGAAGTCTTGTCATTGTGTCTTTACCTGTGAAAGAGGCAAGGGACCGTTCCCAAACCTCTTCTGGAGAGGGCAAATCCCATGAAATTAATGTGTAGAAAATCAATTATGATGAAAGCACCATACTTGTGATCTATTCGCCATCCAATGGTCCCCCCTTTTCATATTATCAGCATGGTGATTAGGATTTAACATATAAATTTTGAGGAGGACTCAAACATTCAAGACCATAGCAGTAAACATGGCTTCCAATTTTTTAAATTGCAGTTACTTTCTTCTCCCTTTCTTTGATAGCCTTGACCCTTCTCTTTCCATATAACTGCCTCCTTTATACATTTTAAAATTGGGGAAATAGCCAATTTCATTAAATTTTTGTTATAAAAAATATCCTACTAATATATCAGGTATGTGAGAGTATAATACTCAGAATTGATTCCAGTATAAAATTAATTCTCAGTTACTTATAATATTTAATTTGTGTATGCAAAATACCCCAGTCACTGAGAAGATAATTGGCTTTTCTCTGAAGTCTCTCAGCTTACATATTAATTTCATCTTCTCTCTCAGACCCATACACTCATCAGAACTCATTGGTATTATCTGTGTGTACTTAGAGGAGTTTCAATGCCAATAAGTTTGTCAAACATCATCATATCTGGTCTGTTGGGCAGAATTTGTTTATGTTATCCCAATTCTACAACATTGAACAATTGCCTTCCAACACTTTGTGGATTCTTTTCTATTTTACAGGTCACGTTGGCTGTTGAAAGTTAAGGACTCCTTTGAAATAGCTACATTAAAATATTAAAGCATAGTCTTCAGCTGCCAAGGGAGCAGAGTTTTGTGATCTCTCATATTTTTCTTTAAATTTACATTCTAAATTTTTTTTAATAAATTAGTATATTCCTTATAGAGTTGGAAGATCACAGCACATACAGAGTAGGCAAAGTAGAGGTTTCTGATGTATATTTTGATAAGAGATGGGACTGTTGCTGGGATGAGTTGTGATAGCTTCATCCACTAAAAAATAGCATTTGGGTGATAGTTCATTGCCACTTTTCCCATCCTAAAATCTTCAAAACAAACTGTCAATCTTACCACATGGAACGTCTCACGACAGTCACTGACACATTTGGCTTTCATCAGAAATTTTTGTGCAAGATATCCCCAAAGCAGGTTGGGCTGTTGGATTATTACTATCATTTTATGCCTTTCTTGAGAAAATGTGTTAACTGTGAAATATGATTTCAGCATTAAACATTCAGAGTAACACCCATCACCAGCTTGGAAAACTTGATGATTGAAAGTTAAGTTTCTTCTCCCAAACACCAATCCATTTCTTTGGCTGTCTGTGTCTGAGGGGGAAACTGAGGAAATGAAGGAATATTCATCTCACTAGAGGGATCATAAGAAGAAGATTTTCTCTTGCAGATGATTCTAAAACTTCAGCTGCATCTGTTTCCCTTTTAAAATCTAGTTCCCCCTAGGCCTTCATTGAGTGAAGTTCATTTTCCTTCTGATGCTAAGTCAGTACATCCCCAAAGCAGATTTCTGTGTCCTTCCTATCTTTGGTGGAATTAGTATCATCAAAGAAAACCCAGAGACATCAACTGACATAAGTAGGTATGTCACTTAAAAAGCAGTATGTCACTTAAAAAGTCACCTGACCTTGAGGCCCACCCACAGGGGCTCC
The DNA here is from genome assembly GCF_001458135.2 of Marmota marmota marmota. Lineage (NCBI taxonomy): Eukaryota > Metazoa > Chordata > Mammalia > Rodentia > Sciuridae > Marmota > Marmota marmota. The sequence continues at coordinate 12,485,702 of NW_025999977.1, forward strand.
AGGATAGGGGCTGGTACCCTCTCCTAGAGATTGTACCAAGAGATGTTGGGAAAGTAGGTTAAGTGGGTCCTACCCACTCTCCTAATTGTCCCAGTGACAGTGCTGTTGTCACTCTGGCACAGTGGTCTGGGTTGTACTTGGCATTTTGATATATCTGTGCTCAAAGAACCACCACTTTTAGTCTCAGATTTACAAATCTTGGCATTTGGCTTGAGGCCTGCGTTTCCTGTGGAAGCACTTAAGTGCTATTGTGCAATATTGGGTTAGGTGGCGATTGGAGTTTCTCCTTCCCTGAAAATTGACCGCCATCATTTTGGGGGTCCCAGCAGGCCTTTTATGTTCTCTTGTAATGAATTTCCATTTAATTTTTACTTTTGTTGGGTGGACTGGAATCCATAAATATAAATGGGAGGGCTGCTGGCCATTATGGGAGCTGTAATTCAGTCCACCGGAGGCTCTGATAAAATGTACACTGTTAGAACCCGATTCCTGCAGCTTACGTTTATCAGAAACCTTCTATCGAATTACAACCTGGTAATGTCTATTTTCTCATGCATTTCCCTATCTGTAATGATAACAAAATCAGGCTAATCCATTCCGATGATGATGATTATTGTTTTTTTGGTGACACCGAAGCTGAATAGCCCCTCCAGCCAGACTCTTACATCAAAGTGCTTCTTTCCTATTATGCCTCTTAAGAACAAAACTGTATTCCACTCTTTGGCACACTCTAATCTTTCCATGTCTATTACAATACTTCATTAATTTGCCTACCTCGTTGCTTTGTAGCTTTGAAGAAGGGAAGAAGTGGAAAACACTTGAATTCATAGTAACCTCTGGCAGGGTCTGCTCTTCCAAATATTTCAGCTATTTCCTCCCTGCTGGCTCTCTCTCACATGTCTGAGTTCCTGTGAGGAGCAGATAGGAATCCATGCCCTCCCACCTTAGGCATCATAAATATCTTTCAGATAATAGATAATTCACCCGATTGTACGCGTTCCTCTGCACTTAAGAGATTCTCAGTGGGAAGAGAAAAATGCATTTTGATTTGAGGCATTCCTAGGTTTTATAGGGATGCTAAATTATATCCCTATAATGGTGGGGGAACTAAAAACTTTTCCCATTATTGAATGTCAGCTTTATCTCTTTCCTTTTTTCCTTCCCCAATCTCAAAAGAAACATCTGCAAAGCTCTTCAACCCAATGAAGAGCAATATTCCCCTGACTGTGCCCCATGTTTCTGATATTAAACAAGTGTGTGGGCATGTGCATATATACAGTAAGGGAACATTATTTACTTTAAATTGTTGAAAGGAAATGTAAACCTCTGAACAAAGCAGTCCAGTGCATTTTGGTATGCTCTAAAAGATTAACAAATGTGTCCTTACATTGATCCTACATCTGCCAGGGTCAAATATACTGGGCTTAATTTTGGCCTCTGAGGAGACCTGACAGTTGTATCTTTTTCTGCAAGACATTTTTTCTCCAAATTTGATGATTTTTATCAGACTTATCCTATGTCTCCTCTACATGGCCCCCATATATTTTCCTTCTATGACATGAATTCTGGAGCCAGTTCTCATAGCGTCTTATCTATTGGGATCACTTCACAGTAGCGAAGATTTAAATGTGGTCTTAGGTTGGTTTCCTCTGAAGCAACCTGAGTCAAAACCTTGGTGTACATAATTTATTTGGGAGACAATCTCAGGAAGTTCAAGTGAGGAAGAGTGGAAAGTTAGAGAAGGGAGAAATTTAATAAATTATGTGCGAATGAGCAGATTACTGCTGTGGGCAATGGGACTCCATTGCACTGGGCACCCATGCATAACTACATGAACACACCTCAAAATCATTCCATGGGTATTATACGGGGAGGCTAAGGTGTGTATCTACCAATATCCTTCCTCTGATTTGGAGAAGGGTGCACCTAGGTATGTAAATATCTAGCACATCTTTGTGCCTTGACCTAGAAAAAAAAATCATAAAGGTGGTGAGAAATCTCCACAAGAGAAGAAATTGAGAGTCTTTTGAGGTGGAGGACTGTAAGCCTGCTGCAAGCTTGTGCACCTGGGCATCAGGGGCCTTCTGGTGAGCTGAAGGGTTATAGGGCAGACTCTCAGGGAGGGCTACTGTAGAGTGCAGCCTGCTAACCTATATAAGCTGGTGAATCTGTCCAGGTAGAAAGCAAATAAGGAAGGCTGAGCCTGTAGGAATCACAGAGTTTATGTCCTACCCAGAAGCATTATAATCTAAAATAATAATAATGGTAATAATTCAGAGACTATGCTAGGTAAACCAAATATGTCTGTCAGCTTGCAACCCTTCCAATAATGGAAGGAGGCACAGTCGCAAATTTCAGTGCATGTCCTACCTAAATGAGGCTGTCTCTCCTCAGCTCCAGCCAATGGTTTCCATTCAAGAATAAAAGATGATATTGCTAGATTGTGATTTTTTCTCCATGAGATTCTAAAATTCCAGATTTTATAGAAAATGTCTTGTTTTTTTTTTTTTTTTTTTTTTTTGAGCACAATGTAAACTGAAGTTGCTGGGGCTTTGTGAAGACCTTCTTGGGGTGTCCACCTCCCATGCACAGCCTCTGCTGTCACAGAAGCCATAGCACAGGGACCGTGGGAGCTCAGGACCTCAGAAGCATGTAAGTGGCTCCTTTGTGCCTCTCCGGGTAAACTTGTTTCACTAGTGTAAGCTTATTCCACAGAAGTCCCATTTCTGAAAGAGTTAACACAAAAACAGATTAAGGACATGCAATGACAGCAGAAGTCGAGCAGTCTCTTTCATTAAATAAATTTCATTTATTTTGAGCTTAACACTACCTTTGGGGTGGAGTTTGGGGGGGGCGGTGTTCCAAAATAGGTGAATAGATTTTTACCCTGTTAATGTAACCCAGGTTAAAGCTGCATTGCTTTGCAGCAAGAAAATTTAAGGTAGAGCTTTGATCTCTTTCCTATTAAAATAAAGTAATGCATTATCCTGACCTCAAAAAAGTAGTCTTAATTAGGGGCCTTGAATGAGATAATTGACCTTGACATTGCCTTCAGCTCAAGGCACAAAGCTGTTATCAAAATGACTTATCGAGAAGTAAGACATGCTGCAATAAGGACCATTTATTTAATAATTCTACATTTCAGAATTTTAAACTCCCAGAATCTTTATGCCACAAGGACAAACACTAGCTTTGTAGTGTCCAATAAGGAGACAGCACTGTGTTGAAGTGAAATCTACATTAAGATTATGCTTTGGTAAGAAATATAGACTTTGTTTAATATGCATATTTTTATAATTTTGACCTAATTGTTTGCATCTTAACAAAATTATCTGATTATGAAATGTCTCTTCTGTGTATTGCAGGATATCTTTTTAAGCATCAGCATAAAGATTAGAAACAAAGAAGCACAGAAAGAACACAGGAGTCAAGAGGTGTCCTCCTTGGTTCCTATTTCAGTACCAGCCATGTGGCCAAGGAAAAAAAAATATTTTGTAGAATCATCTTTAAACTCCTTAAAGCTTTATTATCTCATAAGGTTAATATAATTATTGTCCTACTTCATCCTTTGACCTTTCTTCGTTTCATCTTTTGCCTAAAAATCAAGCTATGATCAATTCCTCTTACTTAGGCAAACTCTGGGTAAAATTATAAAGATGAAAAACTCCTTTGTAGTTTCTAAGACCTTCTTTCTGGTTCTTATTTCTAGTCCATGAGCTGAGTTTTCCTTAGCATCCCAAGCCCACATTCCACTTTGTTTCATGATTAAACTCTTACTCTCTGACCCAGCTATGTTCTCTCTCAAGATCTCCAATCTACTCTACCCTCCCCACCCAGTAAAAGTTAACCTGTTACTGTTCCCTGTTACATTTGCATCTATTTCTGGTTGAAGAGTTAAGGTTCCACTCTTTTGTTAGAGAAATTTGAGAAATAAGTATCCAAATGGGAGAAATTTTAGAATGCTAGAAAAGAATGATTTTTACTGTCCCCCTAGGCCAGGAAATGGGATATATATACCAATGTGGAAACCCCAGTCTCAATTTTAGTACAGATTATAGACACAGACTCTTATAGGGCCAGGAAAAGAGTTCAGGTCTTCTGTACATGTCACATGCAAACATTAAGCATTATTAGATGACTGCCTAGTAGACTAGGGGCACAGAAATGGATGTAGTAGTGTTTGCCCTTTAGGAATTCATAGGCTAATGAAAGAGATGAAAGGAGGTATAGATTGGCAGGTGGGTCTGGGAAGATGGTGTCCAATTCAAGATAATAGACCTTATTTTGCTTTTCAACGCCTTTTCAGATAACATCCATCCACAATAATCCAACCTGAACATGTGGTACATTTTTTCAAATCTTTGTCTTCTAATAAATCATCTTTCTTTTCCAACTCTTAATATTTTATCCTTGGTGCCAAATCACTACCATTGCTCTGGTGGGTCCCTCCTCCTCCAACTCACATACCACAGTATTTATCTCAGATTTGAACTCCTCAAAGTCATTCCTGGATCTTCCTTGTGCCCACCAAAGACATAAAGACATTTCTCCAGCTGTTTTTTGCCCGTGAGCTTGATTTCAGTGTACCTGACCTGTTGCCTCATGCCCCAGTAATAAAGATATACCAAAACATCCTCCGAAAATCCATAAGATAAAATATTTCATGAAAACAGAAGAATTGGAAACATCTCCCTCCAGGAGGCACTATTTCCTCTGGTCTCCAAGAGTGAGCTGAAACCTGACAGGAAGAGAAGGGAGTTATTTAAGCAGAGAGTTCAACATGCCAAAAGAATCCAGGGAAACTTGACAAGTTTGGGATGTTTGGAGGAGAACAAGATGTTTCATGAAGTTACATCTGCATCCACCTGAACTGTCTCGTGCCTATTTCATAACTGGATATTGACACCCACATAAAAAGGGCAAGGTTTATTTGTCTCTTTAGGCCTAGAGTGCATACTCCACAATGTACATATGGAAATGATAGAAACGGCCTTGAAGAAGAGAAAGTTTTAGAAAGAGCCTTGCTATTTTTCTATACCATTCAGTATAAGAGTTATTGGTAGAAACAACTATATAGCTATCTAGGCCCTCAAACCTTCATTTTCTTGATCCTGAAATCTAACACACATTCTCTCTCTCTTTCTCTTTCTCTCTCTCTCTCTCTCTCTCTCTCTCTCTCTCTCTCTCTCTCTCACACACACACACACACACACCTCTCCCTGCACTCTCCACTTACCACCTGGCTCCAAGTCAGCCCCTCTTATTTTGCATTTGGCCCTGAGATTTCCTCTTTACAATAGATGGGGCCCATCTTTCTGATTTTAACTTCTCCCCACCAGGAGGTAGAGATTTATCTTGACAAACCCTTTGGAATTGCTAGGGGAATATTAATAAAATTTGAGCGTGCATCCCACAGCAGTGAAGAGAATCCCTGAGAAGTTTGAAAGCTTCCGTGGGAGATTAGAGGTGGCTGGGAGCAAATGTGCTCCCGGGTAGTGAGCTCCCAGCGCGGATCTCTCACTATCCAGGAATCTCTAATTACTAATACAGTACATGAACAGTATGATATGTCCTTACAATTGCAGACGCCTTTTCAAAGATAATCTTTAATAGTTTATTTGACAACCTGTAAAATTATAGAAAATTATTAGTCTTGGGAATTACAAAAATCCCTGTAGTACAGTCAAACAATAAAATTATAATTACCTGTGGGTAATTGAAATTTAACTGTTTTTTTATTGTATATTACACATCAATAGCAACATAAGTTCAAGAGGATTTTTTCTTCTTTCCTTTTTTGTTACAGAACCTGAGAAAATGGACAGCATTGTTGGGGGCTTGTGAGTTCCTGTCACAGTACTGAGCTTGAACAATTTCGATTAAAGCCCCATGTTTGAGACTGTCATTAGACCTGCATTAAATTACATATCTGGAGTGTTAAAAAATAAAGAGCACAGTAGCTTTTTCTCAGCTACCTAAGGTAGGTAGTTAAGGCCCTGATTATCTTTAAAGGTCTATTTTTTTCCCCTCTACTGAAAGTCCTTGTTTCTTTCATTAAACATAAAACACATTTAAGAATACTAAACTGTGCAGACAGGAATATTAGGGATGGCATATTCCAAAGTACTTTTGTTCTGTATTCATTGCTCAGGGTTGACTTCTGCATTGTATAATGTGATTTTTTTATTATTTAGCTCTTGCATGGGTGAACTAAACAGGACTGGCATTGTTTGGGTCCTCTAACTCCCTAGGTGTTAGATAAAGTGTATACTTTCCTTTCTCCTCTTCTTCCTTCAACTGCCCCCTCCAGTACCCTCCCAGAAAAAAAATAACTAAAAAAACAAAACATGAAGACATGTATCTTCCAACCAAAGCAAGGTGCTGGCATTTAAATTGTGTCCCATGGCTTCTCCTTGGAATGACAAAGAAGGCCTCAGCCCTCTGTTTCCTTTGTTTAAAAGGAACTCCAGGTTCCTCCCTGCTGGAATCCTGGTTTAACTGAGTGGAAAGAAAGTAATGGACCCACATAGGGTTAAAAAAAAAGGGTCACCTGGTTTCTGTTCAAAAATCATCTCCAAGATTTGCTGCCCCTCCTTGCCCAGCTCCCTCGTCTGCCCCTGTCTCAGAGTCCCACCATTTCCTGTCTGCCAACATCACTGCAAGGACTTTGGAGAACCATGAACCTCAGGACAGCCTTTTGAAGCCTTTATCCAGAGGTAACAGCTTCAGGCCAAGTGGTCTGACCCAGTTCCTCTCTGTGGTTTGGAGAGCAATGAGAATTTAAATCTGCTTTTATTTTACCCGGTACTGTCTGATTTTCACCTCTTTGTCTGAAAATAAAGAAACAGGGTCAAAGTATGTTGAATGTTCAGGACTGATATAAGAAAATTCGCCAGCAGGCTAGTGCCAGCCTTTTTCTGTGAATAGTCTGAGGGGTCTGGTGTGAGAGGACAGGAGGCCTTCATCTCCCATGGCCATCGCTGGTGATTTCATGACACATGAGGCAGAAGGAGGAGCTGCTCTTTCCAGACTTTTGCCTTAATTATATTAAGGAAGCTGAGAGAGAGAGAAGATGAAAGAAAATTAAGTTTAGAAACAACAGTAGCTCATTTTTTTTTCTTGTGTCCTCCTTCATGAATTCATTAAAATATGTGATGGAAAAACTGAAGTGAATACACACACACTTTTTTCTTTCTTTCTTTCTTTTTTTTTTTTGATAAGATATCATCAAGATTTCCAATCTGCCATGACTGAAAGATATTCTCCCAAATTCAAATACTGAAACCTTAACTTCGAGTGTGATGGTATTTGGAGATGGACCTTCAAGAGGTAATTAGGTTTATATGATTAATGAGAGTGGTGTCCTGATGCTGGACTTAGTGTCCTTACAAGAAAAGACACCGAAGAGTTTGTTCATTCCTCCATTGCATGTGTGTACAAAGAAGAGCACACAGAGCAAGATAGTAGCCATATGGAAGCCAAGAAAAACGTCCCAAGTGCCCGACTATGCATGCCGTGAGCACCCTAATCTCTGACTTCTGGAAGTCAGAACGGTAAGAAAATAGACTTCTGTTGTTTCACTGCCCAGTCTATTGTAGTTTGTTATGGCAGCCCTAGTGGACTAATGCACCATCTGATAGCTGAGGTCATGGCTTCATTAACATTAAGAGTCAATGTTGAAAAGCAATCATAAATAGAGCATTTCTTTTGAGAAAAGTTAGTCTTAAAATTAATCCAATATAATGATTTCATGAAGCCCCCTAAAGCACCAAATAATATCTTCTCTCCAAAGGTAGGTGAGAAATTTTGTATACCATCGAATCCCTGTTGTGAAGTGATGAAAAGCTAACAGATTACCCTCATGCAGTTCACTGTGGATAATGTCCCCCTACAGATTGAGGGAAACTCAGCAGTTTGGGGCACCATCAAGTCACACTTTTGTAAAATATTAATTTGGTAGGATCTTTTCAAACACAACCCAGTTCACTTCTGGTTTACCCATTAGTCATTGTTCTTTTCCCACTGGAACCCAAGTTCCACGTAGCTGAGAATTCAATCATGTTTATCACTTTTACTCTCATGGCTCTCCATGGGTCTCCAACTTAAAACAGATTCCAAGAGTGGGTGTTCCTGCCCCTTCCTGCTTCCTTCTTCCTGGTCCTTTCTCTTCCACCAACTCCTCGCCTCACTTCCCCCCAGCCACCATGATGGCTGTTCATGCTCACACCCATCCTGCGTTTGTCCACTTTTTTAAAAAAATTATTATTTATTTCTCCTCTTCCCTTTTCAGAGAGGAGAAGACTACTCTTCTAAAACTCAGTTACTTTCAAAGCAGGCAATTGGCTCCTTAGTCTGCTTTATTTTTTCCTCATAATATTTGTCACCATTTAGAAAGAGATTTTAGCACTGATATATTTGGCTCTCAATATTTGTTGAATAGGTAGAATTTAAAGCAAGTGAAAAACATCCCAGACTGAGAATTGGGTGTGGAGGTCAAAGTTACTCCCTGTGGTCCCCAGGGTCATTCACCATTCACCGAAACCGTCTACAAGAAGGGCTTATCAAGGGAGGGGGGAGAATAATGAATCACTGATGAATTATTTTGATTTTTATATAGGCATTTGTCATTTCTCATTTCTAAAATGGAAACAGGTGATCTATGCAGCGTTAAATATTCTGCATTGGGTCCAACAGTTCAACATTACATTGAGGAGATAAATGTGGAAACTATCAAATTCATAATAAGGTAAAACCTGGTTTCCACCAATTTAATCTCTATTAAAAGCCTCATAAACCACATTTTGGTAAGAGGGACTAATATCTAACTCACAGCTATGCCCAGCTTCTAACTCAATTGGCATATGTTTCTTCATATTCCTCTTTAGAAAGTCAATGGTTTATGAAATTATCCAAATATCTGAATCCCTCCCTAGCCAGAAAGAGTCGCTAAATGCAAAAGAATTTAAATTGCCCACACTCCATAATCTCCTCCAACTCTCCCCCCACCCCTGTGGGCAAGCTTTAATTTTCAGAAAGGAAATACATATAAAAGAGTGAATTTTGGGTGGGTGGCTCCATGATTTTGATTCAATGCCCTGAATTTAATTCAAGCTGTTGAAAGGTAAGGCTTAAAAATAGTTCAATGCTAGTCTTCCCACACTGTCCTCAAACCTTCCTTAATTCCTCTTTCTACTTTCAGAGACATGAATGTGGAAGGCTTTCCTCATTCAGCAGAGGTCCCCACTTGTCGGATCCTGTAAAAGGGCAAGTGGGGTGCTTTTAAGACAAAATTCTAGAAAGACATTTTTTTTTAACCTGAAGCCTCCTCAGAATCCTTCCTGTGTTCAAGATGCCAACCTCAATTGGGGGTGTTAGGGCCAAAGGTCACTATACCCAAAAGATATATCCATCTGGACAGTGTCCTTTGTGCAATGCAGCTAAAGGCTCTTATCTGGTGGGAGGTTTGAGATGTGTCAAAAGAAAGACAAAGTCCCAGCTTCTGGCTTTCTGAAAGAGTCTCATCTCTCGCTGTCTGCTTTAAAATGGCCATCTTCTTCCAACACTCCTGCACCACTTGGGAATCTCTTCAAGGCTTTGCAATGTGTACCATGCAGAGGTCAAAGTCTCTCCCTCGATTTCACATCCTACAGGCAACAAATTCCTAAGGAATCAAGGTTATACATGGAGTGGATTTTCCTTCAGTCTGCAGGGGACCTCAGCCTATTTTAAGTTTCACGCACTTGTTAAGTATTCCTGACTGAAATCAGAGGCCTAGTTGACAGGAGTCTTCGAATATCCCTTCCAGTTCTAGGAGTCCGGGTTTTAGCTCCGTCCCAGACAGTTCTTATAGTGAAAAAGTGAAACTTCTGTTCTATCTAATTCAGTCTTCTGCACATTTGCTACTGTTTTTTAGAAGCCAGAGGCGATTTACAAGAGAACTTGCAAAGCCATTTTGCCTGAACAAATTCTCCATCTGGTGATTCTCTGAACATTATTTTATGTTTCTTAAAGGAAGAAATGAGGAATGGACTTAGAGGGCCTCAGGTTGACGTTTACCTGCCAAGAGACCTTACTCTGCCTACTCTCCAGGAACATTTGAACATTTACATTGAAAAACACTCTTTGGGCATAATTTCTCACTATTTCTTTGTTCCTAGCGTTCTTAGGTCAGTAAAGTTGCCACTTGGGGCCCTATCCACATATATGTATTAGAATAGCTGAGATAGGAGAAATCTGAAAAAAAAATAAAAATAAAAAGGAAGGCTCTGCTTTTTTAGTTCATGAAACCCACACATAAGTTTGAGTGTTTTTAGTCAGTTGTGTGGTACCTGAGAACAGTGCTGTTGTTGAGACATCTCACATCACCTCTTCAGGAAAACAATGAGTGCAGGGAGCTTCTTGGCATTTAAATGGAAAAACAGGGTCTGCAGTTGTGGTCAGGTGGGGGATATGAGACCAGGAGGGCTCTGTTACTCTTTCTGAATACTTGAAATTTCCCAAACCTCCTCTCACAAAGTTACACCTTTGCCTCCCTCTCTGTTAGCCACATGGTCCTGACAGTTTGCTTTGACCCTGTTCATTTCTCTGCTTTCCCCCAATTTCCTAAAGCCAGATGTGCTTCCCATCTGAAGATGGCTTTTCCTCCTTCACGTGCTGATTGCATCATTTTCTGTTTCTGTCCCCTTTCTTTCCCTCGAGATAGCATCTCCTGGTCAACCTGGTTTGCTTTCCAGCCATCTGTGCCTAGGAAAAGAGAAAGGGCCCTGGTTCTGGCCTCTTCTCAGACATCCCTTTCTTAAGGCCACATTCTGGTTCTCATTCAGCTGATCTTCTTTGTGTTTCCACTCTTTAATTTGTCATTCCCCCTCTGTGACCCTGGCTGCTGTTCGACTTTGAATCTGGCCTTCTTTTTTACTGGCCTCCCACACTGTTAACTCTGGGGGCAAATATCTGGGCCAGGCTCATGTCGAAAGAGAGCCAGGGAGAAGAAAAAAGACGGATTGGATTACAAAAGGGTGTAAGGTTCACGGGGCTCAGGAAGTTGGAAATGCAATGTGGCACTCTCCCTTAGCTGAGGAAGTAGTCCAAGTGCACTCATTCACTTATACATGCATCATTTCTTCATCAATTCAACACCTCCCTGGAATAAACACTCTGTCTCTTAGTTGTCTCTTTTATGAGGTTGGTCGTGATTATCTCTGCACAGAAATCCTAAACTTACACAGCCTGCATCCAACATTGATGTGAACTATCCCTTTTCTGAGCCAGAGACATGTGATTCAGGTACTCTCGTTCCTCACACTGTCCCTAGCAAAACACAGGGACCGGATCTAAGACACAGCATGACAGATTTGAGACTCTCACTTAGGGGATCATAAAACATTCATCCCTTCATTGATTCATCCAATCAATCATTTAAATGACACTTATTGAGCAAGACAAGAACCTAGAATATGCCATGTAGTGTTGTTGGTACTCAGGAGACAGCAGTGACTAAAATAAAGTTCCTGGTCTCATGCAACCTACTTGTTAAGAGAAGTATTTTGAGGGGAGACATACATATTCTTTCAGGGATTGGTGAATTCTACAAAGACAAATGAGGCAAGGAGAATAGAGAAAGGTATGGGGAGAGAAGTTGCATCATTAGGTGCAACGACAGGGAAAGCCTCTGTCACTAACATGTCATTTGAATCAAGAAAATGTGGAAATGGATATCTAGAGGAGAGCCTTAGATAAAGGGAACAGGGAATCAGAAACCCTCAAGCAGAACAGCACTTGTCATATTAGAAAATAGCAAAAGTTGGAGTCATCTAATAGGTCTATTTCCTATGAGCACCCATAGATTTTTGCATTTCATCAAAAATAATACCCACATAATTATAAGCACTTCTTTAGTCCTTATATTTCCCTCAAGGCAACATGAGATATGAAGCAGAGAATATGACTGCTTGGTTTACCCCCCCCCCCATTCTGGTATTTCTTCAATATCTACTATGTCTCAGGTATACCATAAATAGTAATCAAATGAATGAGTGGATGTCTGAATAAACTGCCCTATAAAATGAGATAATGCACATAAATCTTTTGGCTCAGTGCCAGACATATACTATACATTGAATGGATTTCAGAGACAATATGTTGCTGTTGATGCAGGTGATGATGATGAACCCAGGAAAGAAGCACTTTGTCCTAAAAATGGAAAGACCGCTCTGGACTGGTGTTAGCCTAGCCTATGCAACAAAGGGGTCACTTCGATGCTTCTTCTTGCATTTGGCTTGTTCTCTGTATGACTCCAGTGATAGTAAGAAATGTGTCTACAATGACATAGACATGTACAGTTTCTTTCAGTATCTGTGACGGATTGGTTCCAGAACCCCTGTGAATACTAAAATCCAGGGATGTTCGAGTCTCTTACATAAAATGATGCAGTATTTGAATAGAACCTACCTACTCCCCATGCATATTTCAAATCATTTCTAGATTGCATATATTACCTAATAATATGTAAATGCTAGATAAATAAGAGTTATATTGTGTTGTTTAGGAAAGAATGACAAGAAAATAAAATCTAAGTCGCTGCAGATGCAATTTTTTTTAAAAAATATATTTTTCATTTGAAGTTGGTTGAATTCACAGAGATGGAACCCTCTGATAGGGAAGACCAACTATAATAACACCCAAAGAAGGCAGAATTATTTGACTCTTCATTGGCTATGCCCTTCTGAACAGGAGCAAAGTCTTCAAAGGGGAAACAGTTGAAGGATGTAAAATGAAGATTACTGTCTCACTGAAGGGTTAATAAAGCAGAACAAAGCTACTTATGTAAGATCCACTCTTGGTCAGGTAGAATTAACAGACATTGTTTCAAAGGTTCAACCATCACAACTTTGAAAGTATCACAAGAGCAGAAGTCCCACTATTGACATACAGGAGGATTTGCATCTTAGAACCAGAGACAAGTTCATGGAACATTTTGGGTCTGACTGTTAACAAATCAATAAGTGATGATCAAATTGTGGGTATGTGGCAAGTTAGAGTTAGGAAGCACTGGAGAAGTTATTGCACAAAGCTCCATAAATCTTCATTTTGTAGATAAAGGGATCCTGTTATTGGGCTAAAATGTCTTCCAGGTTCACCACAAGCACAGCAAGGTATAAGACTAGATCTTCTGTCCCCAAGATCCATGATTCTTCAATCAATATCAGTAATCCCATGACTAGTATCCTACTTCCATTCTTGCACTTTTATAACTGACTCTGCGCCTAATAGCAAAGTGATCTTTGAAAACTGATCTGTACCTAAGAAGATCTCTAATGGTTTCTGATTGCAATTAAGATCCAAATTCCCTTAGTGGTCTATAATATATCTGAGCATATGTTGATGCCTGGCTCATAGTAGACATCAATAAATATTTGTTGAACAATAAATCAATGGATGAACTTATTCTTCCTCCTAGTAAGATTAACAATTGGTCGATCATGGTAAATCTGCAGGAATATCCATTTAATTTAAACATTTAATAAATATTTCTTCTAACATTGATGCATATGAGGCCATGCAAACTGACTAAATGTAGGGTGCCTGAATTCAACAATCAGATCCCAGTAATTTATTTAAACCTCCTTGTCTAATAAATAGCACATTCTCTGGGACAGCCTAATTAAGTTCATTTACCAATGATTTTGATGACTGTATGGAAAGAAAGTTTATAAAATCTAAAAGACAGGAAGGTGGGAGGCATAATAAATATAACAATCAACATTCAAAATTGTTCTGACAGGCTGGAATTCTGACCAAATGCCAATAAGATGAAATTTAATAGGGATAAATACAATGTCCTGCAAAAAAAAAGTTCAAATAATTAATAGTATAAATACTGAATGGAAAGACTTGGCTTGGCAGAAATTCATGTAAAAAAAGATCTAGAGGATTTAACTGACCACACTTTAATAAGACCCATCAGTGTAAGACAGGTGTTTCAAAAAATAATGTTCATAGGTTGCACTGACTGAGGTCCTTTTTCTAAATCACAGCCAGTAATTGTCTTCCTAAGCTCTGTACCTTAGACCACATCTGGAATATTTTGTTCAGTTCTTGGGCCATTATTTTAAGAGGGAACACTTAATCCAGAGAAAGAAAACTAAGAGAGGGAAAGTTTTTGGAAAGCAAATCGTGTTTGAAAGGCTTGAAATAAAAAAATCATACTAATATTTTAAGTTCTGCAAGACATTAGAAGGGATACATTTTTGCTGTTCTAGAAGTCAAAGCTTAGAATAATGGCTGTAAGTGGGTAGTAAATATCCTGATGACAAATTTTTGAATCAGTTAATGAATGATGTCAGGGAGGAAGGGAGCTTTTATTGCACGTGGGAGAAAAATTATGTGTACCTGGAACAGTTTCACAAAAGAAATAGCCACCTGACTGAATTGGAACACATAATATGCTACGAGAGGTTGTTGCAACAATGTAACAGCAGAGAACAGAACCCCAAAAGTTAGAGATGCTGAGTGATCCCCTGGGATCACTATCCTCAACCTTTAAACTAAACAAGGTGCTCCACGCTCATCTCACTCATTATCCAAGATGGTCAACCCAAAGTTCCCTTTAGTCCCACAGCCAACAAATTCTCTATTTATGTGAGTGTGTGTGTGCATGTGTGTGTGTAGTATAATAAGTGACCTTAGAATTGAAATTGTTTCCCAAAGACCTTGAATTATTGTCCCCAAATAAAGAGTCAAATGCTATTCTGGAGTCACAAAAGGGAAAAGAAAACTGCCTCCTTTGGTGACAATATATAAATCTCAACACGACAAGAAGAATGAAAGTGTTGAGGCAGTGTTGCACGATGCAGTCTTAAGATGTCATCATGGCTCTTAGTTACCATCTTCTTCTGGACAATTGCAGGAGTCAAGATCTGGCTGATGAGTGGTTGGTAGAAGGCCATTGCCCCTAGTTCCATGCTTGCATGGCTTCTACTGCTTAGTCAAAGCTATCTAAGGATTTTTATCAAAGCTCCTTTGTCAAAGGAGAAAAGAAGGGATGTCTTATACAAATATGACTCTCTTATTTTTTTCCTGGTATTGAGAACAGTGACTAGTACTCAGGAAGTATTGAGTAAGTATTTATTAGAAGAGAGGAAGGAGGGAAGGAAGGAAGGAAGACTTGCTGAAGACAGAATGAGAAGTCTTTACAAATAAGCTGTCATTAATCAAAACTAATTTCTTACATGAAAACTTGCCTTTTCATCTTTGTTCAAATGTGATGAGAGTCAGTCCTTCCATTTTTCCATTCCTCATGGCTTTTTCAGTATAAAAATTTCAGCTGAAAAGACCAAATCAAAGTTCTCCATCTAAAATCTTCTATTGATGTCAAGAAACACCAACTGGAAACATGCAAGCAATGTTTGGCCCTGAGAATATTTAATCTATGAAATAACTCTTATTTCCACAGAATTTTCTGAGAAATTGTGGCCTTTTGGATTAACCCATAACTGAATCCCAAAAGGCATATCATCTCTTTTTCTGGACAAATGCTGAAAATAATTATTTGAAAGGTTTTCATCTTACTGAAGAAGATAATAACACATTGAGCTGGCTCCACCTCCTCTTCTTCTCGACCGTGTTTCCTTTCTACCATATTTTCTGGAATTGCACCAGCCAGGGCAGAAGAACAAGCATAAAGTGTCTATTTGCTGTAGCATGAAGAGCTACAGCAAATAGACAAGGTAAGTCAGGAGGTCCACTCACCTGGACTAGAATAATCAACATTTCTCCTCCCCTAAACATTCTTCCTATGTCTGGTTCATCCAGAAAGCTATCTTAACTTAAAATAACCTCTGAACTCCCACAGCATTTAGATCATTGCTTTAATTTTTATGTGTTGTGTAGCTTCTCTAGTTAACTCTTCAATCATATGTATTATTTTCATAGTTACACTAAGAGCTAGTACCGTGCTCTGTTCATTGCTCATCCTTGTGCTTTCCCTTCCCCCTGCCCCTCCATGTTTTCATGCATATCAAGTAGTCCTTGCTGTGATGGGAAAAGAGTCAGAGATGTTTCTTCTAGATATTTTTTTTTCATATTAGTTCAAGGTGTTTTTTAAATTCATAATGAGGCTACCCATAAAAATAACTGCATATGTAGATTCTTTCTACTGGAGAAACAAACATGTTTAAATACAAGTGAATATCAGGGACCTATTTTAAGGAAATGATGCATGAGTGACGAAACAGGCAACAATTTTTGTTCAGATTCTATCTCAAAAATCATTCCCCAGTCTGTTCTCTGACAACTCCTAATGCTTCTCACCACATTATACCTCATGGAAACTTCTCATACCTATCTCAAAGCCACCTATGAAGAGAGTTAGGGCAAGTCTTATGATTCTCATTTGTGGTCTGAGGGTCATGAGTTTCTCAGTATTGTATGGTCAGCAATGTCCATGCACCAGACACTGACTGTATGCTCTTGACCGAAATCCCAAGAAGGTATCCATAAAATAATGAGAATGATGATCTCACAGGTTCATTTATTAGTGTATCAGAATATCTGCAGCCATGTGAGGGATTATTTCTCTTTTAGAGGAATCAATGATGTTGATGTTGCACTGATTTTGTATGCACACTTTTTTTTTTTTACAGTTTCCGGTTCTCTTTCAGTTGGCCACACATTCTTGCAGGTAGCACATCTTTACCTTCTGAGAGCTAATATGATAATATTTAAAGACGTTGTAAATCAGAAATCCATTCAAGCTTTTTTTTTTTTTCCTTTTTCTCTTAAGGGAAGCAATCACAAAGATTCAAGAGCCAATTTTGGGAAGGATTTTTTTGTGTGTGTCCTTAAGGTTTCTTCTCCACATCAGGTGACAAAGTTATTATTGAATATTTCCCCAAATAACTTGTTTTTCCTTTTACATGTAACTTTTAATCTATCTGTAGTTCATTTCTATAAATGCTATAAAGTATTTGATTCTTTTAAGACCTTCTACTTCACAGCTGGTCCATTATTCATTTATTTGTATTGGCCCATAATAATACATTAAGTCTCCATGTGTGTATGGCTCTGTCTTGAACAATGTATTCTGTTTCACAATTATATTTGTCCCTTCCTAATTTAGGAACACAAAGCTGTTTTTTTTTTTTTTTTTGCAGTGGCTTTGAATTCTTCATATCTCATTGGCAAGCCCCCACTTGTTATTTTCTTTTTCAAAGTTGACCTAGCTTTTAATGGATTGCTGTTATTCATTCTTACATGTGATTTTTTTTTATTTGTTGAGTTTCTAAAAACAAATCCAATTGATTGTATAAGGATTGTTTGAAAATTATCAGATAGTTTGACTAGAACTAGTGATTTTACAAAGTTGGGCCATGTTACTTATAATGATGGAATATACTTTAATTGGTTCTTCTTTTACCTTCTTTAATATTTTTTAAATTATCTCTAAAGAACCCTTTTACATTTTTGTTAATGTGGTATCCAAATAATGTAGAAATTTTATTCTCATTGCCAATAGAATATTCTTTTTTTCCTATTATATAGTTAATTGATTTTATGTACATCAAGAAATGTCACTAGTCTTAGTATTGTCTTCTGTCAAGCAAACTAGTCTAATTATTTTCTTACTATAGTTTAAATATTTGCTTTGTTTTATTTAATTTTCTAGGAATATTTTTTTTCTCTTCTAATCTAATGATTTTTTTCTCTTCTAATCTTATACATTTTGTTTATTGTCTTATAGAATTATAAAGATGTACCATATTATATTGTACAATAATGGGAATATTTTATTTCTTTCTGATCATACAGTGAATTTACCTAAGGTTTTTCCTTTAAATATGTTTTACATAGGTTTTTATTACTTCACATATCCAAGGTTAAGGAAATACTTTCCCAAGTTTTTTGAGATATTTTGTTTCTTAGTCATCAGTAGGTATCGAAGTTAATCAAATGATTTATTCTGTTAAAATTCTGTGGTAGTTTTCTTTTAACAAATGTATAAGTGAATTATAGATTATCCAATATTAAACTATCCTTGAATTCCTTTAATCAACCATTGTTCATCATATGTTTTAATATGCATTTTTAATCCACTATTAACCTAAAGTTAATGTTATACTTAAGAAAGGCTCATCTAATGCCATGGGTTTTGGTATATGCCTGTAATCCCAGAGGCTCAGGAGTCTGAGGCAGGAAAATCACAAGTTCAAAGCTAGCCTCAGCAATTTAGCCAGTCCCTAAGCAACTTATCGAGGCTGTAAGCAACTTAATGAGTCCCTGTCTCAAAATTTTTCAAAAAAGGGCCCGGGGACCTGGGAATGTTGTCTAGTAGTTGAATACCTCTGGGTTTAATCTCTGTACAAAAAGAAAAAAAAAAAGATGTCTTATCTATGCAAAAAGCCAAGTAGTGGAGATATGCTTTCTGTAATGATCATATTTAATTATTTGAGTTAAAATTTTTCTAGTACCATGAGTGAGACGTTACTCAGTCTTCTGATGCAACTATTGGCTTTCTCCCTTTCCCTACCTGTGGCAGCAACTGTTATAGCAGAAGTGATATATTTTTTGAAAGTTCCATTGAACAAGTAAATTAGGTTACTTTAATATTATGAATATCTACTTATGGAAGTATACCACAGAGTTAAGTAATAGTTTACAGGTAAAGAAAATGCTGTAAAATTAGGCTAAATATAATGACTATATAAAGGATTTAAACAAATTAATGATAAAAAGATAAAAAGAAGAACCAATTGTGAAGCAAATAATAAATATGGATACATAATTCTCAAAAGAAGAAAAGTAAATGATAGCAGCTAAAGGAAAATAAGTTCAAATTCATCAGTAATGAAATAAGTGAAGGCAAAATAAGGAGATTGCTCTATAGCCATGCTAGTTGCAAAAATTAGAGCTGTGCTCTTACTGGGAGGGACACTGCTGTATTATGGAGAGCCATCTAGCAGTACTTTGTCATAGTTGTTTAGCCATGATCCAACAATACAACACAATGAAATTCCATAATGGGATATGTTTTGGGATGTTAACTGTAGAATTTGTGTTTAATAACTGAAAAATTGAAAACTACTCAGTAATACATAAAAGAGATAAATATGGAAAAATAGTAAATTCACACTTTGGAATTCTGTGCAGCAATTAGAAACACCTAAGTAAATAATACACATATAGCAATTATGAGTGGATCTTAAAAAGTTTAAGGTAAAAGATAACCAGAAACACAATTAAGGCAATAGCACAATGCCATTCACATAAACTAAAATACGCATACACATACAGTATACTTTACATTGTTAAATACAGTTTCAAGTTAAAGTATTAAATATGTTGGAAAAGTTGTTTTGAGCTCAAAGAGGATGGGAATGGAGAACAAAACTAAGAATGAAAATATACCTTCCTACATAAATTCGTACAACCAATAGGACTTCTCATGAACCTATGGCTCTTGCACTACAAACTGTGGAATATGATTACTCAAACCTTCTTGACCTGAGACAAAATGAAATAAAACCTACAGAAGTGTCTGTGAGAGCTCAAAGGATGTCAGGGAACAGAAATTGAAAGTGTTAGAAGATCCAGGAGGAGTCTCCTCCATCTACATCTCTCCTTTTCTTTCTCTTCCCTCTCAGCAGCTAGTGGTTTTTCTATTCCATGTGCATGACAAGAGCTCCATTTGGATACCTCCATGTGTTTACCCTCCTTCTTTCAAAAGACCAGCCCAGACTGATTTTTAGGGAAAAGTAATTACAAGTTAAGTCTGAGGAATATGGTAGATAACACATTTCAGTTATATTAGACTGAATATAAGACAAGTTTTCTTTCATGAGAAATCCAATTATCAGACTGTTCAGATTACACTCACACACTCCTAAAAGAGTTTAAAAAATCATATTTTTTTAATTGTAGAAATTCTGGGCTTCATTTTCTTTTTATCATCCACAATTTTTTTTCATTCTTCCCCCTTTCTCCTCCTTCTTCTTTCTTTTCCTTCTCCATCCATCCCATCCCCTGTCACTTCTCCTTCATTCATAGATTTGGTATCAAAATGTTCAAAAAGGAGTTTGGCTGATTTGATCACCATTCAACAATTGACTTTTAGAGAAAAGGAGTTTCAAAATGAATTTTCCTTAATATGGCAGTGCATTTTCATTGTTTCCATGAAGATTTTTACTTAGCCTTCCCCAGCTCAGTTGGAAAGATGTGAGATTCTGTCTTTCAAAAGCTCTGAAACCTACAAGTCTCCATCTCAGTTAACCAATGGAAATGAAAAGAACATTTCTCAATGATGTTTATTAACCCCATTTCTGAGCTAAACAGGACATTTAAGTAGAAACATAATCAGCAAGGATGCCATGATGTTTTCACTTTCCTGCCCTCTACAAAGATGCTAGGTTTGGAGACATAATGCTTCCTGAATGTTGGTTGAGTCCTTCTCACTTATGGATTACTTCAAGTGAGGAAGTCTTGTGGAGTGTAGAGATAATAGAGACACATGATGAGCACTTTAAAATTCAGAAAGCCATTCAAAAACACCCACCATGTAATTAAGCTGTTTATTTTTATTTTCAGTCTATTAGAGTTGGTGAATATTTTCACTTTAACACCAGGATGTCAGGGGGACCACAGGGTAGGGTAAGAGGGTTTTTACAGCCACCAGCATTGTGACTGAAAAGTATTTGCTTGCTAAGGACTCCACATTCTTGAAATTAAATAAATGATTATTTACATCTTTGTTTTCACAAAGATAATGAATTGTTCACTGGCTACTGACTTGTCCCTCTGCCTCTATTCTCTTAGCAGGAGCTTATAAAGTTAAGTTTGGTTTCCTGTAAATTATGTTATTAAATCACAGACAAAGCTCCTTTTCAAGAGCTTGTTGGGTAGTTGTAAAGACAGCCCTAGGGCTCTCTCTGTGAGCTCCAGAAAAGAACTGGTGAGAGGTTTCACAGCTAGTTGCTTTTCCTCTCTTAAAATACACCGTTGTTTTAAAAACTAAATTTGTTTAGTTATGTATGTATGTATTTGCTCTGAAAAGGACCCTGTCATGTTGAAAATCCATCCACCCATCTTCTTATTCATCTGATGGCTCAAGGTATAACTTTAAGTAGTCTATTGATAGGAGAATAAAAATTCTAGTTTCCCCTCTGAATATGCAAAGCCAAGCCACTTCCTCCTAAGAGTTCTCAGAAGCAGCTCCATCAGAAGCCACTCAAAAAATCCCCTTCAATTGTCATAAAATGTAATTCTGATATTAATGCCACCACCTTGCTTATCTAACCCAGGCTTCCCACCCCCACACATCAAACCCTGTCTTTCTAACAAGCAGAGAGTCTCCCTTCAGGTCAAGTTCATTCTTGCTTCTAAACTTTCATTCTTTGCTATGCCACTCTTATCTAACACTTTGCTCAAAAGCATTCTATTTTCACTTAAACAAGAAGGAAACAAACAAGCCCGTCTTCTCTGATTACTTGTGCCAGACTGCCATTGATAGAAGGTCATAAAATATGGCCTTTACCTAATTCCTGACCTTGTTCTCGAGTTATTTTCTCTGTGAGCACATTCTATATGCTAATCACGGCAGGGAATCTGTTGACTATTGCTTGATTTTTTTTTTTTTAAACTTGCCTACTGCCTAAGGAATAGCTGATGAAACAGAAGACATTTGACAAATATCTTTTACCTCAATAATCAGCTAATTGGTGTGGTCATTGCTTTAATTATTAGGTTATTTATCCCATAATTAACTCTTACATTTTAGGAATTTGAATATCTGGATTAGAAAATAGGGACTAATCAGTTTATATCATATGTGTCCCTGTGGCTAGTAACTCTTACATTTTTCTCCATGTGAATTCTGGTAATTTAAAGAATATCCATATTTTTTGTTTCAAACACATACAGAGACCAGACTAGAAAAATACTGAGGCTTAATTGTGCTTCAACAACTATAAACATCAACTATAAAGGACAGGCTGAGCATTTTATAAATTTTTATACATACCAACTAATCAAATCCTCAGAACACCCCCTGTGATGTGATATGATTATTATCATCCCAATTTTCTGAATGCATGTGGAGGTAAGTACTTTGCATTAAAAACCACAGCAATTTTAGGTGGTCGAGGGCAAACTTGAACAAAACTTTTTGGTTTAGAATCTGTGCCCTAAATTTCCATCCTATATCATCTTTTCACCTTGCCTTCCTAATAAACACTGGCATTATGACATGTCTGCTTCAAACTTTTAAAACTAAGTATTTCCCCTTGTAGGGATTTGGCTTGATATCCCTGCAGCTATCCTGAGTTGAAAGTGCTACGATTCCCAGAGTAACCCGGTGGGTTTTCCCTGCGTAATTTTTCAATATAATATAAACAGACAAAATCATTAGTGTGTGAAGCTGTAAAACTGAGCCCTGGTTCCACTATTAGCTTGAGATAAACCGGGTATTTTGCATCTTGGATGAAGTTACTTTTGTCCTGAACAATATATAGGCCCCTACTTCTGACTCAAAAGGAGGGAATCCATCTATTTTTGCTTCTATCCAGGACCAGGTTTCTGTTAGTTAAGTCCTCGGTAAGTTGCGCTGTGTGCAACCTGGCTCTCTTGCCTCTTTTCTTGATTCTCATGGGACCACAGCACTGGACTTTGTAGGCTGGGACTAGGTTGCTCCAAACCACTCCTAAATACCTTTTCAGCCCCGTTCCATGGATGTTCTCCTTTGGAACAATAATTATTATGAATTCAAATTATATCAAGTCTATGTGGTTTTGTGCTTTCACTAAAGATTTGTGTGCCATTATCTTTTGAGTTTTTAACTTATTATTTAAATATGGATCATTTAGCCATTGCCTTGATTTTACTTGATGTATTTTCATGATCTGTCTCCACTGGCATATGTACCCTTTGTTCCTCATTTCTGCCCCATGGAAAATATAGCATGAATTTCTTGCTCATGGACCTTTGTGGTGATTATAGATTTTTTTTTTTTTTAGTAAGAAACCATGGTACAGTGAATATTTTTACATTGTCTGCTTTACCTCATGTACTTGACTTATTTTCAGAAACATAACGTAAGGGGAGAATTACTGGGGCATATGTTATGAGATTTGGTCAAGTGACTTTCCAAATTGGTTGTACCAGCTCACATGCCCACTCTACTGATTGTTGGAGTTCCTATTTCTCTACTTCATTATCAAGATTGTTGCTCCCAGACCTTCTATTTTTGTCAATCCCATGAGTGTAAAATTATCTCATTATTTAATATTTGAATTTCATGATTACTTATGGAAGCTGAGAACCTTTTTATAGGATTCATAGTCATTCAGATTTCCGCCTCTGTAATATGTCATTTCTGATCTTTGCTCATCTTTCTATTGTGCCATTTTAAAATCAATTTTTAAAAGTTATTCATGATTGATATTAAACTGTTTGCTACTAAATATTTAAATATCTTATTTCCTGCTCAGTTGTTTTTTTTTACTTCATATTTAGTTTATTCTATAATACAGATATTTTCAAAGTATACGTGGTTAAGTCTATCAATTGTTTCTGTTATGGTAAGGACAATTCAGTATATTCTAGCATATTCACAAATATGTGCAACCACCACTGTGGTGCATTTGAGAACATTTCAATCACCTCAAAAAGATACCTGGACCATTTAGTTATGAATACTTTAGGCCCCCCCATCTTTCTCATCACTAAGAAACCACTAATCTACTTTCTGTCTCAATATATTTATCTCTTTTGGATTTTCAGATGAATTGACTGATAGAATACATCATCTTTAATGACTGGCTTCTTTTTCATAGCATACATATTATTAAGGTCCATCCATGTGGTGACACATATCAGTACTTCATTCCTTTTTATGGTTTAATAATATTCCATTGTACAAAAAAAAAGAATTATTTTTCCATTTGTCTCTTGATTACCATTTTCATTATTTCTAAGTTCTGGCTAATATGAATGATTCTGCTATCAACATTCATTTATAAGTTTTTATGTGAGCCTGTTTTTATTTCTTTGAGGTATGTTTTATAGCTAGGAGTGGGATTTCTGGGTCACATGGTAATGATTTGAGGAACTTCTGGGTTTTTCTGCAAAATGACTGCTTCATTTTACTTTTTCACTTGCAGTATGTGAGAGTTCTGATTTCTCACATGCTTACTTCCTTCAGTTAACTATCTGACTTTTGATTATAGCTATCCTAAATAATGTGAAGTGGAATCTCACTGTAGTTACTTTCATGATTAAGAGTATTTAGAATCTTTTCATAGGTTTATTTGGCCATTTGTAAATTTTCCTTGGGAAAATATCTATTCAGATCATTTGCCTATTTTTTAATATTGATTTATTTGTTTATTATTGAATTGTGAAAGTTATTTTAAATAAATCCTGGGCTTAAATCCCTTATCAGATACATGTTTTGCAAATATTCTCATTTATTCTATGGGATGTCCCTTAAATGATGGCCTTTGAGTGCACAAAATTTTTATTCTGATGAAGTTCAATTTAACTATTTTTTTTCTTTTGTTGCATGTGCCTTGGGTTGTCAAATCTAAGAATCCTTCACCAAATACAAGGTAAGGAAGATTTACTGATATAATCAAAGGATGCATAGTTTTCGCTTTTACATTTAGGTCATTGATCCACTTTGAGTGAATCTTTATGTACAGTATGAGGTAATCATCCAACTGCCCTCTTTTCTACATAGCTATCATTTGTCTCACACCAGTAGTTGATAAAATTGTTGGCCCTCATTTTGAATATCAGTTGAAAAGAAGTACAGGCTTCTTTCTGTACTCTCAATGATAAACTCACTTAGTTATGTCTATCCTTGAGCTACTAATCACACTACCTTGATTACTATTACTTTATAGTAGGTTTTGAAACTGAACATCTTTTTACTTTGCTTTTCTTTGTTAAAATTGTCATAGAGTTGCAGGGTCTCTTGAAATTTTATAATCAGCTTTTCGATTTCTATAAAGTAGTCACTTGGGATCCTGGTGGGGATCATGTTGAATAGTAACTTAGCTTGGGGGGCATTGTCACTGTGTTGCTACTGACAAATATACTATACATATTTTACAATTTATATGCTATTGGCCCAACAGTATACCTTATATACATATTATTTTATGAAATGGCTTTTTTAATAACTTAAGAAGAAAATATATATTTCTGCTTTTATAATTATTGTTATTATTTTTAAGTGTGCCTTTTGTTTTTCATATGAAACTTAGCATCTGGAAAACTTGCTTTCAGACTGAGGAATTTCTAGAATATTTCTTTAAAGGTGAGTTTTTCTTTGACTGGGAGATATATTAATTGATAAGTTTTGTTTCTTTGAGTATTTTATATGTGTGTGTGTGTGTGTATAATCTTACTGCCTTCTGGTCTCTAATGTTTCTTTTGAGGCATCAACTATACATTTTATTGGGGTTCCTTTGTAAGCTACATATCATTTTCCTTTTCAGAGTTTTCTTCTTGTCTTTGATTTCCAGTGTTCTTATTTGATGCGTCTCTTTGGGTTCATTCTACTTTGAACTTACTGAGCTCCTGTGTCTGTGCATTAACATTTCTCAATATTTGGAAACTTTTCAGTCATCATTTCTTCTAAAAATGTCCCGCTGCTTTCTTTTCCTATTCATCGTGTGTGTGTTGCTGTGTTTAAATGATGTTCCACCTTTCTTAAGGCTTTCTTTATTTTTCTTCATTTTTTTCAAATTCTGTAATCTCCATCGAAATCTCCATTTCCATGGTAGTCAATTTTTAATTTCGATAAACAAAATACCTGACAAGAACTACTTAGAGGAGGAAAGATTTATTTGGGCTCATGATTTCAGAGGTCACAGTCCATGGTTGGCCAACTCCATTGCTCTAGCCCCGAGGTGAAGCAGAATATCATGGTGGTAGGGCATGGTGGAGCAAAGCTGCTCAGTTCATGGAATCTGGAAGGGAGAGAAAATGACAGAAAGGGAAAGCAGGAGGGACTAGGTGTAGATATAGTCCAGGGCCACTCCCCTGAGACCTGCTTTCTCCAGCTGTGCTTACCTGCTTACTACTCAGCAGTCCACTCAAATTATTTATCCATCAAATTGATTAACCCAATCATGAGGTTATAGCCTTAATCACTGCCTAAAAGCCCCAACTCTAGATCTTTTTTTTTTTCTAGATCTTGTACTGAGGGCTATGCTTCCAAAATATGAGTTTTTGAGACATTCCAGATTCAAATTGTAACTTTCCATCCTAACCCCCTATCTTCAAGATCACTTATTCTTTGTTCTGCTGGTTCAAATGTACTGTAAAGCCCTTATAGTGATAGCCATAATTTCTACTTTTTGAAAGAATTTCTCTTTATTGATCTTATCTACTTGATGTACTATTGTAATTATTCCTTTCTTTACTTCTTTTTATTATATTTTCCTTCCGTTCTGTGAACATTTTTAGAATGATTATTTTTTTTATCCTGTATATTTGACGTCTGTTCTCTCTTATAGGTAGTTTCTGTTGCCTTATTTTTTTTCCAGTGTGTGGGTCATACTTCTTGTTTCTTTGCATGATACACGCTTTTTTGTTGTTGTTGTTTGTTATTTTGTTATGTTTTGTTTTGTTTGTTTGTTGTTGTTGTTGTTAAGAACTAGACATTTTAGATTACATATTATAACAAATTTTCATACTACCTCTCTCCAGGTCTTGTTATTATGATTTTCTTGTTTGTATAATGACTGTGTTATTTCAGTATGGTTTATTTCTTCCCACCCAAAATTTATCATCAGATGTTATTCTTTAGGAATCCACAGCAATGAGTACCCACAGTCACCCAGGGATAACACTGCAGTTGATAGAACTCTCTTGTTCTCTTTCCCAGACGACACTCAGTTGTTAAATTCCACTAATGGTCAAATAATTATCGTTTTCAGTAATGTCCTGAGGTATGATATTTTTCTATAAACTAATATATTTAAATTCTGTCCCCTCATGAATAATAGATTCTGAGATCATATTTGATTTTTATTCTGATCCATGGAGGACTCTCCAGTTACATTATTCCCTGGCTCTTCTCTGCAAACTAGTTGGTTTACCCTTTAGCTTGTAACTTGAATCATCTCCCAGTTGTCTTCCACCAGAACCACTACTATTCTTTAGAGTGTCACAGGCTTGATTTTCTTCACTCAAAGTTGCAAAAAAAAAAAAAAAAGACAAGTTTTCATGGAAAGAAATTAAAAGCTATCTGTTTTTAAGGCCTGTTTCTCTTCTCAGGCAAAATCTCTGAACCAGGGATTTGCAAGTTGGGGTGAGACAACAGCAAGCTTCTTTCTGAGTGACACCCTCCCTCTAGGAGCCAAGATTCCCATGCAGAAAACTGAGATCCTTTTAGCTTGCCTCTCCTGATGCAGAACCAGAAAGGGAACCCCTGCTTCTCAAGTGCACTTGCTCAGGACTTAATCTCAGTAGCAAAAGACTTGAACAGAATGAGAAATGCTGATATTCTGTTTCTCCTAGGAAGAAAGCCCTATCACTTGGTGCTAGAGGGAGAGAGAACCATGTGCTTTGGGCACCTGTCTGGAGTGGGTTCTGCACCCACCTCACATGTGGAATGAGGGACAGAGTGGGTGGTCTTGGCTAAAATCTCTCAGACTTCCACTTTTCTTAAATTTTCGTAGATATCCCAGAGTAGGTGTTTCTTCATGTGCTGTTCACCTATAGGGCAATTTCTAGAGCCTTTGTTTTCTATAGTTTTCACCATTTTCACTGTGAAGCAGGCCAGTATAGGCCCAGGTGCTATCATGCTGTCATGTTAATCTTCTAGCCCAAGTTAATATGTTTGATTTATAGTTTTCTTAGAAACTCCAGAGTTTGAGTTGGAGAGTATTTATTTATTTATCTTTGTTCTCCTCTTCCTCTTCCTCCTTCTTCTAATGAGGTCTCAGTGACCTCAAACTCCCATGTTATTGAAGAGTATTGGTAAGGTAAAATATGTGCTTAACACTAGATGCATACAATTGAGTGAATTGACCTGGTTGATAATTAATCAATTAAATCAAACTAGTTTCATTGAATTTGCCTCTTCCAAAAAAAAAAAATCACATTTTCTGAGCTAGCTAGTTATCTTATTACATAGCTCATAGCATTTTTCACTAATGCCTTATCTACCTAGTAATTATTCACCACTTACATTCTAAAGTGAATATAATTGGGAGATAGGAAATAATACAAACTGGTCTCGAGCAGTCAAAAAAGATGCATAAAATTTTGGTGTATTAAACCTTATGCCATATTTCACAGATGATATGTCAGACATTCACCACTATTTTAGAAAAAGTTTTGCTAAGTGTAATTTTCCATTCCAAAGGTGATAGGCACATTGAAAGGAACAGAGGTCTAGGAAAGACACACTGTTAGATGTGATGAATAGAGCAGATGAGAAAATTTAAATGAGCAAATACAAAAAACCTGACTATATCACAGAATTGACTAAAACACAGAGTGATTGACTTTGTGAATTATTAAAGAACATTAAGTATACTCCAAGGAAATTCAAGCATTTAACAAATATTTCCATCACAAATAGTTAAATTAAGACAATTAGTGTTTGAGGGGGGCTTTCATTGCCTGAGGGAGTAGAAAGAAGAGTTATCTTTCCATAATAGCTGTGATATGAGGCTAATCTCTATAGGGGGATAGCCATAGGATGCTTATTTTGAAACAAACCAAATGACTTATTGGATGGATGCTAGATGAATATTTGTGGAATGATTGAGTTAATGAGTCAATCTATTAATTAATGTTAGTGCTATTGAGTTATTTTGATATATGGAGTATAACAGATATGACTTTATGGTAGATCTTGATTGTCACAAGGGATTCAGTATGTTGTATATGCCATGAATATGTACATGTTATAAAACTCAACCATCACCAATATTGTAATTCTAAGTTTTGATAACAGAAGTTTTTGACTATGAGTTTTCACATTTTTTTCTGAATTTTTTTCATCTTTGGTCAGCATAAACAGTGGATTTGTTTTTGAGGACTTAGTTTTATCTTATTATAACAATAAAAGGCTTATTATGTACTATGTTAAATAGAAAAATTAAGCTATGACCAAGTGGCTAATCCAAGCCAATGAGGATATAATCGGCTTTCAACCATACATTTGAGTTTGACTTTCTTGAGCAAGAAGGTGGACTGCACATGAGCTCAGAAATTGGGGATACAAAACTATCACTATAGTTTTGAAATAGGTTAGAAAGAGGTTAAGGGCAGAAAGCAGATCAGTAGACCAAAAAACCAGTCCACTACCATTAGGCCAAATGAAGAGTCGGGTCCATGGGTACAAATAGTCCAGGAGGGAGGAACAATGTGGGGAAGCTCAAAGTCAAAGAGTCTGGAGAGATTCCCTGAAGAGGTAGTGTGAGCCAAACCCCTACTTCCTCTGTGCCTACTATTGAATTGACTATAATCTTTAATGTATATAAGGCTGGGGCAATAAAAATCCATGGAGTTCCACACATGATATGTCTAATATTTAAAGATTAAAATTAATTTAATGAACTATTGAAATTAACTTCTTCTCCTCCATTGAAAATCATGCATTTACTATGATCCAAGAGCCCAAGTCTGAATTTAGAATTCTTGGATTCCTGAAAGTTCCACACAAATGATAGTGTAGAGAGGGCTGTCTCTTGACCCTTACCACCCCACCCCTACTGTATTCTTCACTATGAGGAGCCCCAGTGTGCTTATGGGGATGCTCAAATGCCCAAACTAAGTACACCACACTCCCTTATAGAACATGAGTTGGGTGGTTCACTTGGAGTCACTGTGGGAAACTTAATATCCTGATATCTAGTATACCCTCTAAAAGGAAATTTTGCTTTTAGGGCCTCACAGATTTTTCCTTTGGAGAGAGAAACATAAGCAAAGAGAGCTTCAACAGCAATGTACATAAACAAGCACAATTCTTCTTCCTCATACCTAAGGAAATTCTGGCTCTAAGTAATAATTTAAGTCTTACAGTCATCCTTAATTCTTCATATCCTTTCAAATCCATCCATGCTGACTTAATTTGGACTCCTCAACTTTACCTAAATTGAAAAAGAGAGGGTTACAGTAATTTTTTTAAAATGTTTCTCTCTTTTTATTCTTTAACTTTTCTCCAAGGATAATTGTTAAGATGGATACAAAATTTTAAATTCCTCTTTTTTTACTATGTATTAATTTTTAAAACATCCCTTATCACTTTTATTTATTTGTTTGTTTGTTTGTATCAGGTATTGAACTCAAGGGTACTTAACCACTTAGCTACCTCCCCAGCCTTTTCTTAATTTTATTTTTAGACAGGTCTCTCCAAATTGCTTACAGCCTTGCTAAATTGCTGAGATTGGCTTTGAAATTGCAATCCTCTTGCCTCGGCTTACCACGTTGCTAGGATTACAGGTATGCACCACCATGCCTGGCTTATGTCTTTAAAAAATTTTTATTATATGTGTACTTCTTTTTTTTAATGTTTTTATTAGTACATTGTAGTTACGGGTTTATTGTGACAAACTCATATATTCTTGGAAAATAATATGTTCCATTTCAGTCCCCAGTAGTTATTATTTTTCTCCCCTCCTCTCACCTTAATCCTTTTCCTCTACTCAACTGGTCTTCATTCTATTTATTTATTATTATGTTAATTTCTTTTTGGTAGATATACATAAATGTGAAATTCACTGTTGTATATTCATAGGTGTACGTAGCATAATTTGGTTAATTTCATTCCACAGTTCCTCCCTTTTTCATCCGTCCTTCCTTCCCCTCTGTGCTCTTCTTCTATTTCATTGATACACCTTATTTTTACATTGGACTTTTTTTTCTTATTTTGCTCTAACTTCTGCATGTAAGAGAAAACATTCAATTCTTGACTTTCTGAGTCTTGCTTATTTCATTTAGCACGATGTTCTCCTGTTCCATTCATTCACAAGCAAATGCCATAATTTCTTCCTCTTTATGGCTAAGTAAAATTCCATAGTGTGTACATACCACATTTTTTTTAATTCATTCATCTGTTAACAGACATCTGGGCTGGTTCCATAACTTGGCTATTATGAATTGTGCTGTGATAAACATTGTTGAGCCTGTATCACTATGTTGATTTTAGTTCTTTTTGGATAAATAATAAAGAGTGGGATAGCTGGGTCATATGGTGATTCTATTCCTTGTTTTTTTTTAGGAATCTCCATACTGCTTTATAGAGTGGTTGTACTAAGTTGCAGTTCCACTAACCATATGTGAATTTTCATTTATTACCATTTATTTTATTTATATTCTTAATGATCACCATTCTAACTGGAGTGAGATGAAATCTCAATATAGTTTTGATTTATATTTCCTTGATTGCTAGGGATGTTGGACATCTTTTTCATATTTTTGTTGGACATTTGCATTTCCTTTTTTGGGGGGGGACCAGGGATTGAATTCAAGGGCTCTCAACAACTGAGCCACATCCCAAGCGCTATTTTGTATTTTATTTAGAGACATGGTCTCACTGAGTTTCTTAGTGCCTTGTCATTGCTGAGACTGGTTTTGAACTCAAGATCCTCCTGCCTCAGCCTCTGTAGCTGCTGGGATTACAGTCACGTGCCACCACATCTGGCTGCATTTCTTTTTTTTTTTTTTTGAGAGATGTTTATTTAGTTCTTTCGTCCATTCATTGATTGTAATATTTGTTTTTAGTTTGTTTTGGTGTTAAGCTTTTGTTTCTTAATATATTCTGATATTGGTCCCCTGTTAAAGGAGTAGCTATCAAAGATTTTCTGCAATTCTGTAGGCTCTCTCTTCCTTCTCTTAATTGTGTCCTTTGTTATGCAGAAGCTTTTTAACTTGGTGCTATCCCACATATTGATTGTTGGCATTATTTCTTGAAGTTTATCTGTCCCAAAATTTGGACTATTGAGCCTTTGTTTTCATCTAGCTGTTACAAAGTTTCTGGACAAATTTCTTGGTCTTTGATTCACCTTGACTTTTTAATAGGGTAAAAGGGATCTAAGTTTCATTCTTTCACATATGGGTATCCAGTTTTCCCAGCATCATAAAAAGGCTGTCTTTTCTCCAACAGATGTTTTTAGCAACTTTGTCAAGTATCAGACAGCTGCAGCTATAGGCTTGTCATTTTGTCTTCTATTCTATTCTATTGGACTTCATGTCAGTTTTGATGCCAGCACCATGCTGGTTTTGTTACTGTAGTTCTGTAGTATATTCTGAGATCATATATTTTGATGCCTCTAGCATCATTCTTCTTGCTCAGTATTGTTTTGGCTCTTCTGCGTCTTATTCTTTCAAATGAATTTAAGGACCATATTTTTTCCTAGTCCTATGAAGAATGTCATTGGTACTTTGATGGGATTGCATTAAATTTGTATAACACTTTTGGTTATGCAGTCATTTTGACAATATCAATACTGCCTATCCAAGAACATGGGAAGTCTTTCAATATTTTAAGGTTTTCTCCAATTTCATTCTTCAACATTCTCCAGTTTCCATTGTACAGGTCTTTTACCTCTTTGGTTAGATTTATTCTCAACAATTTTATATTCTTTTATTTTTGAGGTTATTATGAGTGAAATCGCTTTTCTGATTTCTTTTTTAGCAGATTCATCATTGGGGCTATAGAAAAGCTATTGATTTTTGTACGTTGATCTTATACCCTGCTACTTTGCTGAATTTATCAGCTCTAACAGTCTTCTGGTGGGATGTATTGGGTATTTTTTATTTCATATTAATAAGCTGCAACAACTATAGAATTGTTTTATGGGAAGTTCTTTGGAGTTAAAAGCTGTTGTATTCATGTATATATTTTTTATTTTACTTTTTTTTGTTTTTTATTTGTTTTCTTTTTTGTTGTTTGTTTGTTTATTGCCTCATTTCATAGCTCTGGGCCTCACACAGTAGATGCTCCATAAACATTTGTTGAATATTTAGCAGTCATGGGTCAAAGATTAAGAGACAATATAAAAATTTCTAAAAAGTACAGCAAAAAGCAAGCAAGGATGCACTTCAGTCTTTCCCCATTTTCATGGCAAGAGTGTGACAACTTGGAATAAACTGAAACAAATTATTTATTGCCTGTGAATTTCACTTTTGTAGGGAAGCGTGCTTGGAGCATTGAGAGCAGTTTGGAAGAGACTCAAGGTGAAGAGAGCTGGTCATCACAAGCAGAGGCAAACACAGAGGGGCCATTCCGTGGGTAGAATGCTCATCCACAGTGGTAACACAGGAGGCCAGCAGATTGAGTTGTCAGTTAGCTTGGGCCTCAGCTATATAGAGGAATGAGAGTGAAAGAGGTCAGTTCTCCCCAGGGCAAACCGGAAAAGAAGATATCATTTTGAATGTCAGCTCTTTTGCAGCTTAATTATTAGGCACTTCCTGTGTGTCTACATTCACAGGAGCTGTGTTTTATACCACAAGCATGTTGTTGCTTAGGAGAAAAAAAAAAAACAGACAATGGAACCCCCCAATTAATGAGACCTGGTTTATGAAGGAAATTGCATCCAGGACTTGGAAATTAAATAAAATTTAATGAGATGGTGGGGAGATAAAAGAGTAATCCAAGTGGAAGCTGAGCATAGTGTAAGGAGTTTCAAGTAAGTGTTTCAAGGGGGAGGGAGCTAGTAGATTCGGCCACTGAAAGCAGAGGCTGCCATAGGAAGCATACATGGATGGAAGGGATTGGTAGTGCACCGTGATGGCTTTGACCTCAGTATTCAAACTTAGCACAGTGTCTCATTTTAGCACCCTGACAGATTTGATACCTATTTAATCTAATGATTAAACACATCATATTTATGTCCTAAGGGTTTGTTAAATACTAAGTCATTCATGCTTCATAACAAACCATATAAAGTCTTTCAGAATCCCCATTGCAGTAATGTGGAAATAGATACAGAGAGGTCAAGTAATTAGCCTTACACAGCACAGCATGCTGCCTTGCAAATGAGAAGGTGCACATGGTTCTCAGTTTCTTTTGCTTGCTGACTGGTACCTGAAAACCTTCCTCTTGCAGCTCCTCCATTCTTGTAGCTTGAAACTGACTCATTATGTGGGAATGGAAGCAAATCCCCTAGGTGAGGTACATTACTCTGAAGTCTTCAGTGCCATCCTTGGGGTATAGAAAAGCTATTGATTTTTGTACATTGTTCAGGGCAGAAGGTGGCCCCAAGAGTGCACTGAATGGACAGTAGGGACAGCTGCCAACAGGGAAACATGGGCAGGTGTAGAGCGGTACACAGTACTGAGCTCACCTCATATCTGAGGTGGGTGCTGACCTGAGAGTAGGAAATCAGAAACAATTATAAGCTTTTAAACAAAGGAGGGGCCTAAGGAGCTTGACAGTTTAGAGAAAGCAGCCAGTTTGTGCATTTCATGAAGAGCCAAGGCTTTGGGGGTAGTAGGCTTGAATTAGCCAAAAGAAAGGGAGAACCAGGAGAAGGTGATTGGAAACCAAGAAAAGTGATTTATTACCTAGTTTAGGGATCAGCTGAACTTGAACTGAGT
Organism: Marmota marmota marmota; assembly: GCF_001458135.2. Classification (NCBI taxonomy): domain Eukaryota; kingdom Metazoa; phylum Chordata; class Mammalia; order Rodentia; family Sciuridae; genus Marmota; species Marmota marmota. Next base: position 12,520,253 of record NW_025999977.1, read on the forward strand.
CTAAACCAATAGAAACCATATATAATCTATGAATCTTGGATCTGAGTTGCATTTGCTTCTCTGGGGCAGACTTTCTGGTCTGAGCCTTCTGTCTTCACAGCTATCCATCCATGCAGAGAGAGAGGGTGACTACACAGAACTCTTTGATTCTTCCTAGAAATTGAAGGTGAAGTTCAAGTCACTCTGTAAGCAAGTAGCAGCTTGATCATGCAGCTAGCTTGCTGAAATACTTCCACAGCTACCTTAGAGCAACGCTTGGTTCTAGCACATGTTTTGGTAAGTATTTATTCAAATCATAGTACAATTAAAACAGTCCTATTCATTGGAAGGGCATAAGTGTTTCTTTTTCTATTTTTTTGTTTTTCTCCTCCTTGGTCTTTGTCCACCCAAATTCTCTTGTATAGATATAAAAAAGTGAAAATTCTGCCTTAGTAGGTCTTAGTTCATGCCTTTCCAAAATTGCCCAGCAATCCTAAATAAAGGGAAACATTGTTTTCTATATTTCCAAAGTGAGTTCTAGATCTTAGTGCTGTGAGCATTCGTGTGTGTGTGTGTGTGTACATACTAATAAACTAATATATGTAATAGTTTATATAGTTTACTAGTTTATATATACAAACAAATATATACATATATGTATATTTTAACAGGGTTAGACTTACTCTGTACAGGTTTTTTGCTTTTATTCTTAGCTGAAACTCTGTTCTAAAATGAACCTTTGAAAGTTCAGTCTCCACCCTATACTACAAGGGACATCAGCACAGCAAAAAGCCCCTGTTACATGTCTATAATGTTCTATGCCTCCTCGCACATATCTCAATGGAGCAACCACAGATTTTTTTTATTTCATTTTTTGGCAAAATTGTGCACTGTTCTTAATCAGGATAAAGAATCACTTCTACAAGAGAAAGACTGAGTGTCGTTTTCTGCCCGCTCACTGCCCACTCAAACTCACCCCAGTAATGCAACCTTGCACAGAAGAATGGAAGTATAAAAATACCATGGGGCCTTCACTTCTTGCACACAAGCTGCACACATGAAGTCAGTGGATAACATGGTCTGCTAAGTTTCTTTCTCTAGAACTAAGTGCTTATTAACAAAGGAAGACTAGTTGAATGTGGATCATATTTATCCGGTAATTCTACAGAGAGAGACCAAGCTAAAGATGTCAGGGGCATCTTTCCCCAGATGGTTATGTGCACAAACTATTTTGCTAGAATCCCAGTTTTAAATTGGTTGAAAATCAGTTGGCTGACCATTCTATCAGGACGGAAAGTTACCAGAAATCTGGTTGAAGAGCATTAGTTTTTTTAATTTTAAAGTCGAGAGGGTATTTGTTTTAAATACAGTTAATTGGCTTAGTTGTTTCCATTTGGAATAAATATAATACAGCATATAAAATTTAGCATTGGTTCCAGAAGTCCTCCAATGGGTGGCAAAACTATCTCCTGAGCTGGGGTATATTTGCTATATTTGGCCCACTAAATTAGTATTATTATAAGTTGCAGTTGTTAAAATTCTGAATAATGTGAGTTCTATTAGATGATGCCAATTATTTTTCGCTAATAGTTACATAGTTTCCCATGTAAAATTAATTGAAAAAATAATTTCAAAGAAATAAAGGACTTTACAATTTTTTGAAGTTCTCATCTAAGGATATCTACTCTGGGGACACTGTCCAATTGGTGCATAGGCTAAGGTTGAGGTGTCCTTGAAATTCATATAACTATTGCCTCAAAATTAAACTCTATTTTCTTCTTGGGAACTTGGAAATTTGCAACTTAAAGTCCTTGGAGCAATAATAATGATTTTAAGAGATATTAAATCTTCTGTCACTCACACGAGTTCCGTGTTGTGATTGAAAGGACCCTCTCTTCTGGAGCCACTCAAGGGCTTTAACATGCTGATGGATACTATGACTCCCCATGAGAAAAGACTTTCTCACATTTATTTGATTCCAGAAGCCTTTGCAGTATGATATTTTGAAAGACCACTATCCCATGAAACATAGTTTGGTAAATGTTGACTTTCTGTGATTTTTCTTTTTTCTTCTTGATAGGAGGAAAAGTAGTGAATTAGAAAATGGGTAGGAGAAGACAAGCAGGGTGTCAGGGAAATACATCAGAGAGGGTTAGTGAATGACTTGGGCAACTAACTTCACTTGTTTTCTATTTTTGCCCAAAGCCTATTCTGCAATTAGGCTCAAAGAGTTATCCACAAAGGCCACTTCTTATCATCAGAGCTCATGCCAACCAGAACCGCTGATATTCTTCACAGAGGCTCTTTTCGATTTGTAGTAGAGGAAGCAATGGGATGTGGGCCAGATTCGATTTCCCTGCACTCATAAGCCATCTTCCCTAAGGCTGAAAGAGCAGCTCATGAATAGCTAGGAGCCAAATTTGGCCCATTTAAAATATTATTGCATTGTCCACCATAATGTTGGCAATAACCTTGTAATGAGTGTGCATAGAGCTGGGCCCTGTACAAAACCCAGGAGGAGCCACACTCCTTGCCTGTGCATAGTGAATACCAAAGAAGCCTTCCTGTCCCCATCCAGGGGCAGTCACTGCTGAAAACGTAGGTGATCACTTTCTTTCTGACATTCTGGCCTCTGGCCATGAATATTGAGAGCTGTTCTCCTCTGAGGCTACTCATTTCCTTCTTCAAAAGACTTTAATGCTTACGGTAAGTATACTACCTTGTAACCCATGCGACCTTAAATAATGTCAGCTGCCCATTCCATAAAGTATTCCTCAAAAAAGGTCAGATTCAATACCTAATATTGATGTAAGGGCTTCAGCTAATTCCACTGCATATAGAAATCCATCTACAGATTTCTTTTTCTACATATAGAGAGGCTTGCATTCGCTCACCTAAATGCTTCTGTCATCTGGCAGGCACACTCAGAAGCTATTTCTTCATTTTAAAAAAAAAAATCTTTGTCATTTTTTTAAAGAATTGGAAAGTAGACAATTTATCAATCAACTTTATTTTGTAGGAAGGATTTAGAATGACTTTTAAGAAACAAAACCCTGTATAAAATAATATCTAGCAAAAAAAAAATGTTTGGAGAAATTGAAACTCAAAGAAAGGATGAAAATGGAAGAGATATAAATGACACAATGAGAGAAAGAACGGCTGGCCTCAGAGCCAGGAAGTTAATATTAAGCAGATGCTGTTCTAGGATATGGTAAGAGATGTAAAGCAGTCATGAACAAGTTAATTGGCCCAATTTGAATTTCATAGGTAGGATTACCAAGCTGAGCATCTCAATGCTGTGTTGCTGGGAACACCTTTCTGCCATCTCCATTCTAGCGGTAATCCTTTACCCAATCACTAAATAAGACAGATAAGGGACCAGTTGTTTCAGCAAAACTAAAAAATTTCATACTTTCCCTCCCTCCCCGCCCTTCCCTGCCTCCCTCTCTTCCTCCCCTAGCCCAGTGTTAATATTCAGGTGCAGAGCTGAAGAAGTTGACTGAAAAGAGATGTGATAGATATAAAATCAATCACTTAGACATTTCCTTAAGTCTCACTTTGTTTCCGAAGGCCAGGCTTGCTCAGAAATATTCTGCATGATAGAGACAAAAATTCAGTAATTGAGATATTTGCAAAGTGACTGCTTTCAAATGCATGAAATGTTCTGAATTCCTGGAAACTTCTCACCCATTCGGGCCTATGTGAAAGAGATACATAGCAGGTCTTAGTTTTGGCGACGAATGCCAAAAGCCTGGATCTTAAGGTCATCTAGAAATTATTAGTGCTCCTGAAAATGGTGTGATTTTGCCAACCTGAATATATCTGTGGTTCCTCTCTAACTTTTGCTGGATGCTTTAGCATGGTGGCTGTCAATAATTTACCCCAGCTGATTGAGTTCATTGTAGCCTACTTTGTGAAGGTAGGACATTCAGATTATAAATGAGAGACTGAGTCATAGAGCAGGACAGTACAGCATGAAGATTTTTCCTTCCTCCATTGCCTTGCTGATCCACAGCAGTATATCAGCTGGGAGCTGCAGTATGTGACTAGTGAGCCAATGGGAATCTGCTCTCTGGATTTCAAGATGCTCTTTTTTTACTAAGGTCTGGCCTAATAACAGGGTGTCACACAATGTAACATGACACACCCAGAGCAAAGGAGAGGTGTCTAAAAAATTGCAGAGCTTCCATCAGCCCAGACCCTTTATTTTTTCACAAAAAAACAGACACAAATCAAAAGATATTTTGAGGAGAGATTTTTTTTCTTTTAAACATGGAGCACTGACTTCCCAGGACTTTTGAGGGTCTTGTTTGTCTTCCTCCTGGATGCTTTTGGAAGCTACCTCTTTCAGCTCACCTAGAGTTGATCTCATTAATAAAAGAATGACTTTACAGAAAAGAGTTTCTAAAATTATACTGTGACTCAGAATTGCAAGTTGGCTTTTTCAGCCTGAAGATAAATTTCTTAAGCATTAAGCTTACTTTATCAAGCATTATACCTGACATTCTCTCATAAATGTTGCATATATTTCAACTTATTTTAATAGAGTGTGGGCTTGGTTTATAATATTCTCATGCTGTTACTAAAGTTGACTCTTCTCAGCCGTATATTAGTTGAAAGAATGCTTGCCCCTCCCAAAATAGCACTCAACTTAAAATAACATCAATCAATTTTCCTTTTGGTTGTTGTTGTTATTGTTGCTTATCGGGCATTTTGTGTTTATTAGAACCAGCAATGCAATCATTGTATTACTTTTATGAGAGTGCAAACATATTTTGGCAAGGATACTATTGGAAACACTTCTTATACACCCCCCATGTTCACATGGGACTCAGCATCATAATCTGGTCAGGTAGATTGGTTTCAGAAGGCAATGGAGTGCATTGCTTACAGGGGTCAAGGACATTCAGGTTGGGGCAGAACTGTCACAATGTTACTTTGTGAAGATACAAAGAGCAAGATGATTAGAGTGACCAGTCTTCAGCTAGTGATATTTTCTAGGGGCTTACCTTTACTGAGTCACACAAGGCAGGCCCGAGCTTTAGAGTGAATTTGCAGAAACACAGGCTCAAGGTTATGATGGAACTGGCAGATCAGTCAACTCAAACAAAGGACCAAGACAGTGAGAAACCATGAAGTTTAGTGTTGGGCTAAATTTATGAGTCTCCTCCATCCAAATGGCAATTTGGTTCATAAAAATAAAAATAAAAAGCAGAAATTAATATATTGTACAATGAAATTACAGGTCCTAAAATAAGTTAATATGGTCAATTGGTGGTTATATGTTAACAAGACTTGAGAGAATTAAGAAGTAGTACCAGCATATTGAGATTACCTCATAGCAAGCAAAAGAATTCTAAACTTGTGGCCTAAATGCCTGTGACCTTATTAAAAACAATGTTAATAACAATATTGGGCACTAAGTGTGTGTCACATCTGCTCCTAAGGGCTTTACATTAGCTATCATTTTAACTATTTCATTTCAGGCTTGCCACATACAAGCTAGACAGGCTTAATCTTATGGTTTAGATGTGAGGTGTCCCTCCAAAGCTCATGCACGAGACAATGCAAGAAGGCTTAGAGGTGATATGATTGGGTTATGAGAGCCTTAACCCAGTCAGTGAATTAATCTCCTGATGGGAATTTATTGAGATGTGACTGTGGCAGGTGGTGTGTGGCTAGATGAGGTGGGTCTCTAGGGTGTGCCTTTGGGGTTAATATTTTGTCCTTATTGAACAGAGCTGGCATTCTCTCTCTGTGTCTCTCTCTGTTTCCTAGTGCCATGTTTCCAGATGCTTCCCTCTGTCACATCCTTCTGCCATGATGTTGTGCCTCATCTCAAGTCCCAAGCAATGGAGTTGGCCATCTATGGACTGAGACCTCTAAAACAGTGAGTCCCCTAATAAACTTTTCCTCCTTTAATTGTTCTTATTAGGTCTTTTGGTCACAGTGGCAAAAAAAAAAAAAAAAAAAAAAAAAAAGCTGATTAAAACACTCAGGATTAGGTTGAGGTAAAGGCATGAAATATATAAATGGACACCAAAAAAACCTCAGTAATCAAATAATAACTTAATGAAATATTTTTAAAACTCAAAAATAAGCAAAAATCCATGATGAACAAATTATCAGAATTTTAAGTAAAAATAGGCTATTGCTGATTCTCTAGGACTCTGTATGACCCTTTGTTATTGTGCAAAGAAACAGTAATTTACAACCAACCCAGTTTCTGGGTCTATGGGGCCACTTTGTACCTAAAGGGTAGGTTTATAAGGGTTGACAGTGGAGTTGAACAGATTGGACAGTAGAGAGCTTTAAATGTTTTCATACATTTTGGATTATACAACTTTTATTAACTTTTTCTTTGTTTTCTGGTTAAAAATCTGTGAAGATATTTTATAAATGTGTATGGGGTACACACTATTCTTTTTTGCTTCAGGCTCAAATATGTCTTGCCACCACACTGGAGGTAGATGTTGTCATTGTGCTCTTAAAAATGAAGACTCTGATTTTCCAGAGAGGTTAATATAACCGACTAAGCTCACACAGCTAGGCAGTGGCAGAGTCCAGTTTTGAACAAGTAGTTTGACTCAAAAATCCACCCTTCTAATCACTCTGCTTTCTTGGAAATTATAACACTCCATTATCCAGAAAATTCAAGCATCCAACATATCTTCAGTCTGGATAAACCAGTTATTAGTATAGTGTTGCTCGACTACATCTTAAACAATTTTAATTTCTAACAGAAATTGTTCTAGGAAAGAAATTAGATCCTTTATATAGTATAGTTTCTTAGGGATCTACCAAAATTACTGTAAGACAGGTATGAATATTGTGCTTGAGGATATCACTATTAAACAAATATTTGATTAGCAGTATTTCAAAACGGAGTTGATGCATTATCTGCCTGTGGAATGCCAAAGAGGTATTTTGGAAACATTAGCATCTTCTGGCTGTTTTGCTGCAGAACACACCACCTTGGCCAAGCACAGGTTTCTTTGCAGGGTGAAATCTGAGGGACCCAAACATTAAGCCATATGTCAAAATAATATTTTGCTTATTTTAAAGGTTGACAGAAGCCCATATCTGAACATGCAAATTTATATACTCCAGCACAGCATAAGGTTAATGTTTGTTTGGCTTCTGCAAGATAGTTTTTCGCCTGGTAAAAACTGTTTTCTTTGAGCTAGAATGGTTATGTGTAAGAGTTTCTTCTACTTTGTTGTAGTGAATGAGCAGACTCTGAACAAAAGAGCAGTATAATATGGATGATATATGGGTTGATGAGAAGGAGGACAAGGAGGAGGAGAATGACTTTGTATCTCTAAAAAACTTTAAGCATGGTTCCTGGTGGTGAAGAAAACCTTCACACCAGCATCTCAGAACTCCAGTTCTAAGCCTCCCTAAGTCATGCTGCAAATCTCAAAAAAAAAAGAGAGAGAAAAATTGGGCACTTATCTTCTCTTTTCTAATCTCTTTTATTTTGCTGCTTTGTGTTTAAGGCTATAAATTTATTCTCATTTTAATTGCCATCATTCTTTGATTCATTCACATGTTCAACAAAACTCTCTAAGATCTTGCACATACCAGATGCTCCAGAAACAAAGACAAAATTAGCAGTTCCTGCCCTCAGGAAGTTTATGATCCTGTCATCAAGAAGTAGCTATGTTGACAAGTATTTGTAATGACAATAATGTACTTTTGAGCCAAATGAGATGGGGTCACTTCACAGACTGAGGAAGGTCTTGGGGGCTATGGAAGATTTACAAAAGGGGACAACATTTAAGCTCAGTTCAAAAAGAAGTTTGTCAACTGAATAATGTTAAGGCCTTCCAGACAAGGGCACAGGCAGAGAGACCAAGGAGAGATGGCATGTTTCTGGAATAAGTAGCTCAGCATTGCTGCACCATAAGAGATGATGGAGAAAGATCGGGAAATGAGATGGCAAAGCTAGACAGAAACCAAAGTCTGATAGGTTTGCATGTTGCTATTGACAAGAGCTTAGCTTTTACCATGGAGAAAAAGGACAACTACTGAAGGATGTTTCTACAAGAGTGGTAAGATCAGATCCTAATGGTGGAAGCCCATTTAGATGTTATGTAGAGCATAAATCAAAAAGATCAATACAAGTATTGATGATCTAGGAATTTTTCTTTCTTTCTTTTCCAGGGCCTCTGTTTTTCTTCCTTAAATTGTTTCACCATTAAAGAATGTGGATCAGATTGTTTCAGACATTTGTTGCGGTTCGATATATCAAAATACGTGCTTGCAAATCGTGTCTGATAATCTTATAAATATTTTCAGTTTTTATCTATTTTGCCATATGCAGAACAGTACAGTAGAACCAAGCTCATTTTGGTACTTTCACTATATCAAGAAAATAAACATGAGCGTGCTGCTAAGAGGCCAGCCATGTGCATGTGGCCACACAGAGGGATGTGTGTTTGTTGCTGCAAATATGAGAGCTTCTATTGCATTCATAATTCTCTGAGGATTCCTCATTGGAATGCATACCCTCAAAAATTTATATTTAAGGTAGAAGTCTTCAATGGGCAGTAAATAGCCTTGATCTTCCTGCAACCAGCAGTTGGTCCTGTTTGCTGACTACGTGGATCTTCTTATGTCTTTTCAAAGAGGCTCTGACAGTTTCCAACATACTTATCATCACAGGTTCAAAGTATGATTTCTCCAGATGCACGTACAGTATAGTAAGATGAGATAGCACCGCAAAGACAACCATTCATTACTACCCTGGTCATTATAGCAGTTTACTGAAAAGGAAAAAAAAATCTCTCCTTTTTTTTTTTTCTTCAGAATAATACTATTCTAGGAGCCTATTCTAGAAGAAAATCCTAATGCAAAGGCTGTCTTAATAATGCTGAACCCAGAAGAATTTGGCATAAATAAGACATGGAGTTAGCTGACATGAGATATTACATTTATTCCATTGTTGGCGAGGACAAAACTGGGCTGCTATTGTCACAGGTGAAAAGTGTCTTGGAAAGTCTGCTCTGGTGCTTGTTAGATAAGGGGCTGCCTTAGTCTGAATAACCTGAACAAGATTTATACACATCACTGAAATGGACTCATGTTTACAGTCCGTCCTTGCTCACCAGGATTAACAGCGCAAGGGCAGCCTGAGAGGCATCACGCAAGGAAACCCGGGAATAACCTTCAGGGAGGTGCTGGGAGACTGTTGAGAAGAAACAGAATTTCTGAATCTAGTCTTTGGCTTGTGGCAGGTTGCAAGCCTTGTCTGCACAAAGACCTGCAGCTGCTGTTAAATCCTGAACCCCATTATCAATTGGGGGAGCTTTCTATACAAATGGTTAAGATGTGTTAAAGCAACTAGAGTTCTGTTACTCTCTCTACAAACAGTAAGATGCTTTACAAATTTAAAAAAAATCACAGAATCAAATGATGGTCCTTAGTGTGGAGTTTTTAAATACACCAATGTGCCACGATCGTAATGAAAGAAAGCCTTTTTGGAAAGTTGGAATTCATACCCACTCAGTGTATGTTTTTACTGCACGCGCGGACCCTCTCTTGCATGCTCTCACTCGGGGACAATTCAGCTGGAGCCCGTGCTCCTAGGGACTGAGACATTTTCAAGTCCCTTTATGATCTATGCAGAAATTATCTCTTCTTCCAAACCATCAAATGTAGTGCGTGGGTGCCATGGCTGCCTTCCAGTGAGATGAAAGGCTCTCATGACTTGGCATCCAGTCTTTCCCTGGGCTCTTCAGTAATGGCATTTCACTTAATACAATATGCCCCTAACTGAGTTTTAGTGATTTCAAATGAATTTAGTCTCCTTATCAATATCCTCTATTTGGTAGTGTGTTTGCTCTTCAGTGCGCTGTGCCAATAAATCCAGCACAAGGGCTGCCTCTTTCCCTCTCAATTGTCTGGCTTCTCTCTATGAAAGCAAACACCCGGCAGCAGAAAAAAAAAAAAAAAGAGTCTCTTTAAAAACTTGTCTCTATCATAAATGTAAATATCAATAAACTCAGGAGGTTGGCGGGGGCAGGCTCTCATAGATTTGGCCGTGTGGTTGGCTGTTTTACAAGCAAGAGGCCGGAATCCTAAGAAGTCCACGTAGCTTGCTTACAGTCCTAAAAGGACTTGTAGGAATTTTAAAACAGAAAAACTGTTGGTCTGTTCAGGAACAAAGCTCAGTGAGTCCCATTACAAGGCAAAACAACCCAATCCAGGGAGAAAAGAGAATAAATCTTACAGGGGTTAACTTTAGATTCTCCATGAAGTAAAAGCACAAAAATTGGGGTGCAATTGATATAAAATATTTTTGTGTTTTCCAAACTGTAAACTCTTTTTACTCTATTTTTAAAAAATGCTTTTAAATTATTTAATTATTTTAATTACATTTGAGCATGTCTTCTTCTCATATTTTTATATATATATATATATATATATATATATATATATATATATATATATATT
>NW_025999977.1:12530694-12568045 GCF_001458135.2 Marmota marmota marmota
TATATATATATATATATATATATATATATATATATATATATATATATATTTTATATATACACAGTTTGTAGATCTTTATTTTATTTATTTATATGCGGTGCTGAGAATCGAACCCAGTGCCTCACAGATGCTAAACAAGCGCTCTGCCACTGAGCCTCAGCCCCCGTTTTTTCTTTTTTTTAATTTAAACTTCTTTTTTGAGATGTTATAGATTCATATGCAGTTGTGAGAAATAGTATAGCAAGAATACATCTACCATTTTCCTACTCTTCCTCAAAGCTGACATCTTAAACTTAATATATTATGACAACCAGGAGTTTGACTTGATTCAGTCAAGATACAGATGTCTCCCGTTAACACAAGTATCTCTCATATGGCTTTCATAGCCATGCCAACTGACCTCCCATCTCCTCCTCTCCTCTAGCACTGGAAACCAATAATTTTTTTTCCCATTTTTTTAGCCATTTGAACATTCCATTTTTTAAAATTATATCATTTCAAGAAAATTAATAACATGGAATCATAAGATTGGATTTTTCACTTTGCTTAATTCTCTGGAGATCTATCTCAGTTGTTGCAGACATCAGTGGTCTACTATTGTATTGCTAACCAGAGTTCCAGGGTGTGATACACCAGTTTGTTTAACCATTTAGTTTGGGACTAAATGCAGATGAAGCCACTTGAAAACTTTTGTGTACGGATTTATGTGCGGTTGTGTTCATGCTTCTGTTACATAAATGTTCAGGTGTATAATTGGTGAATTACACTATTTTAAGAATCTGCCAACACATTTTTCAGAGTGGCTATACCATTTTACATTTTCACTATCAATGCATGAATGATTCAGTTTCTCCAAATCCTCTCCAGAATTTGTTACTATTTTTTTTAGTTACTTTGATAGGTATGCAGTAATATCTCACTGTGGTTTAATTTGCATTTCCTCAATGATTAATGATGTTAAACATGTTTTCATGTTCTTGTTTTCTATCTTTATATCCTTTCTCTATTTTTGCCCATTCTTAATGGGAGCATTTTTTTTCAACATTGAGTTTTAAGAGTTCTTCAAATATTCTAGATAATAATTCCTAGTCATATTAGTGGTTTATAGACATTTTCTCTTGATCTTGTATTTTCATCCTTTTAATAGGTTTTATTCACAGAAGAAAAATTTGTATTTTTGATGAAGTCTAATTAATCAATATTTGCTCATATGGCTTATGATTTTGTTGTCAAGTAAAAAAACTCTAACCTAAAGAAAGATTTTTTTTGCTATTTTTCTCTAAAGTTTTATATTTATATATTTTACTTTTAGTTCTATCACAATTTTCAGTTACATTTTTGAATAAGGAATGAGATTGGTCAAGATTGATTTTTTTGATAGTGCATGTCCATTATCTTAGCACCAGTTGTTGAAAAGTCTATGATGCCTCTATTAAAAGGTTTTGTGCTTGTGCAAAAATCAGTTCAGCATCTTCATGTGGGTCTATTTTGGGGGCTCTCTATTCTATCCCGTTTCTACTTCCACAGCTATTGTTTATTATAGCTATACAACAAATCTTAGAATCAGGTAGAATGATTTATTGCACACTGTAATCTTTTTCAAAATTATTTAGCTATTTTAGGTTGTGAAACTTCCTTTTGGCCTCCATCATTTCAGACAAACTATTTCATCATTCAGATACTTTTGTCATTGTTGTTCAGGTAAAGTGTCATTTTGCTCTTGATGCTATCAAGTTTTTTTTTTTCTTTGTCTTTAGTTTTCAGGAGTTTTATTATGATGTACGTGCCTTGGTGTGAATACCTAGGGGTTTATTGTATGTGAAGTTTGCTTAGCTTTTAAATTTTTTAAGTTGCCAAATTTAGGAAAACTTTGGCCATTTTTTCTTTAATAAGTGCTTTGTTTGTTTGCTTGCTTGTTTTTGTAGTGCTGGGTATTGAACCCAGGGAGAATCTACCACTGAGCTACATGCCAGTCCTTCTTATTTTTATTTTTTTTATTTTGAAACAGTCATACCAAGTTGTCCAGGCTGGCCTTGAACTTGTGATCCTCCAGCCTCATCCTCCCAAGAAGCTTGGATTACAGGAGTGCACCACTGCATCTTGCTCTTTGAGAGGTTCTTAACCTTACCCTCTTTCTCCTCACCTCCCAAAACTCTAATGACATGAGCATTAATATTTCGTTACATTCCTTCTACTCATCCCCTCAAACTCTGTTCATTTTTCTTTTCAGTCTATTTTCTCTTCATTGTTCAGCTTTGGCCATCTGTACTACTCTCCTTTTTAGTCCACGGAATTCCTGATTCCTTTCTTTCTGTTTTTGAGTCTACTCAGTGAGGTTTTTTATTTCAGTTATTATATTTTTTCACTTCTAAACTTTCCAACTGCTTGTTCTTTTATGTTCTCTTTATTTGTAATTGCTCATTGAAGTATTTGTAAGATGACTGCCTTAAAATCTTTGTCAAGCAATCCTAAAATCTCTTTCCTCTCACTGATGGCATCAATTCATTGTCTTTTCCCCATCAGTTTACTATCTTAGTTTCTTAATATTAGAAGTGATTCTCAGTTGAACCTTTGTCATTTTGACAAAGTGTCATGTGTCATGAGTCCAGATTTTACTGAAACCTTCTATTTTAGCAAACTTCCTCTGACACTACTCTAGGAGGAGAATGGGAGTATCACCTCATTATGTCAGATCTAGGCTCCCCAGCCCCCATCTTTGGACACTAAACATAGCACTATTCTTTATTACTGTGGGGAGTGGGCAAGATCTCCAGCTCTCTAGTAGACCTCCATTGCTACCTTCCTGTCTGAGCATCTCCTTACTGCTCCCACTGGGCTGCTGGATGAAATTCATCACTTTCCACCTCACCTGATCTGAAACCTCCCATGGAAAATGGGGAGTGATTGGTGGGTCTTCTTACTTCCAGTTAAGTGTGGAGCTCCAGACCACATAGGCTCCATTGATACTGCTTAGGAGATATCCATCCTGCCAGTGGGAATGAGAGCTTGCATTCCTGACTTGGCTACTGCTGACATGGGTGGGGTGAAGCCATGGCTTATTTGTCTACATTTCTCTCTGAGACTCTTCTTATGTTTGTTTTATATATATATCTTCAAGTTTTAGTAGCACTTGGTGGAAAGAATAGGGGAAAATGTCTTCACTCCCAGAAGATAAAGTTCCACTTCATTGTACCACTGTTCATGAGGTTTAGACTTAAGCATGGCTTCTTATGATTAGATTTAGAGTCTATTTCCAATGAAGCATATTTCCTATTAAAAGTCTTTTATGGTACCTGATTCTCCCAAAAGGTGAGTTAATTTTTATTTTATTTTCTGTCATGCAAACCACATGTCACCTACTCTGGTATATTGGTCCATTTTTTCTGTAACTGAATCCCTAAGTCTGGATAACTTTATTTTATTTTAGCACATAGTTCTAAAGGTCCAAAGTTGAGGGCATGCATCTTGTGATGGCCTTTTTCCTGGCAGAGCCCAAAGCATCACAGGGCATCATGCAGCAAGAGAAGGGAATGGGCATGTGTATCTTTTCTGCTGTGTCTACTTAAAAATTCACCTAATATTCAATCACAGAGGTTCCACTCTAAAGACATTAACCTGTTCACCTCCTAAAAGCCTCACCTCTACACATGATACTTTGATTAAATTTCTAAGCTCTTTTCAGCCTACACTGGAGATTAAACTATATTCAAACCAGAGCATCTAGAAAGAGTAACAGTTCAACCACTAAGATCTACTCACATCTGGGGACTAATTAATTGATCAGAATAGTTAATAGGGTTCAAAATTATTTTGAACAGGAGAATCTAAGTGGGCTATAGGACTAGCTAATAAGGCATGTTTAATGCAAATTTTATAATATTTAGTGAAACCAAAAAATACATTAATTTGAAATTAAAGTTTAACTAAAAGCAAAGTGACAATGCTAATGTAAACATTAGGCAAGTATTATCATGGTTTATTCCTTCCCCATCATCAGAGGTAGAGTTTGGAATAGCCCTAGTTTACTTTGGTAGGAACTACCAGGAAGCTTCACATCATTAGGAAGTTCTTTGCAGCATCATTGGCAGTTAGAGAATGCCTTCGCCTTCTACAAATGTTGGAGAGAGATAATGCATTCAAGGAGGTGTAGTTGCAGAAGGAAATGTTTGCCCACAACAAGATTTGGAATAGTTTTAAAGAATAAAAGTTAAAAGCAACAATGCAACAGTGACACAGTTATAGGCACTAAAAAGAAAAATTCATAGATCATTCAACAGAGGAATCAGAATAACCTCCACTGATAGTAGCTTGCAAATTCCTGGGAAATTTCAGGGAAAAAAACAACAGAAAAAAAAATAAAAATAAAAAATTTTAAAAAATTATAAAACCCTATCCTGATTCAGTGACCCACTTACCTTAGGTTACACATTTAAAAATCCAGGACTCCATCCATTCTCTAGTACTTTTTGGATCCTCTTAGTGTTTAATCAAAATTATGGCAGCATATTATTCATTTTTGAAAGATAGTTCTATTTGTAATTTAGTGTCAAGTCTATGACCTCATACTGCACTCAAATGTTTATTTAGTTTTTATTCCTAAAAAAAACCCCTGCAACTTTCAGGAGAAAGCATTCACCTAAAAATAGTTTTGTTTTGTTGGGTTGTTAACCAAAGACATGTCTATACTTCATTTGAAAAAAAAAATGCTAGATTTTTATTGTTTATGAGGATAAATTTCTAATCTACCAGGGTTATTTTTTTGTTTTTTTTAGGTCTGAAATAGGGAGATTTTAAATAAAAATAAAAGGCTGAGACTAGGAACTAGTGATTGGTTCTTCAGCATTTAAATGCTAATGAAAACATAGGGGCTGAGAGGCCTTGGACTAGCAGCGGTGTGGTCTGCAGAAAGAAAAACCCATCCTTGGTCACCTCTTGCTGATTCTGTTTAATTCTCATCACTACATTCTTTAGGTAGCACCTGAAGATCCTCACCAGCTTCTCCTCTTTGACATTGATACTTACCTTGTAGACATGTCTTTCTCTTGGTTCCTCCTCTACGTCTCAGCTTTGTGTGGTCCTCATCTCATCTTCATGACTTTTTCCCCCTTCCTGAAAAATCTGGCTTTGCCTTCCCCATGTTTCTTTCTGTTTCAATATTTTTAAAATTCTTTTTTATTCTGTGTTTTAATAGATAATATATTTTCATGGTTCAAAGACCAAAACAATATCATGTGCTATTACTGACAAGATTCCTTTCCCCTCCTTATTTTCAATTTTTCCCTGCCACTATATGTGACCACCTTCATGTATTTTGTATTTGTTTTGTATTTGTTTTTTTTCAGATGCAAGCAAATAAATGTGTGTTCTACTTTTTAAAACTTTCTTCCACAAAAAAATGTTACACATTATAAACTGTCCTGATCCATGCTCTTTTTACTTCACCATATGTTATGGTTTAGATGTTAGGTGTCCCCCAAAAGCTCATGCAGGAGACAATGCAAGAAGATTCAGAGAAGAAATTATCAGGTTATGAGAGCTTTAATCCAACCAGTGAATTAATTGAGTGGAAACTAAAGGCAGGTGGGGTGGGGCAGGAGGCAGTGGGGCATTAGGGGCATGACTTTGGGGTATATAATTTTATCTGGCAAATGGAGTCTCTCTGCTTTTCTGATCATCATGTGAACTGCTTCCCTCTACCACTCTCTTCCCCCATGACGGTCTGTCTCATCTTGAGCTCCAAGGAATAGAGCCAGCCTTCTATGGACTAAGGCTTCTGAAACTGTGAGTCCCCAAATAAATGTTTCCTCATCTACAGTTGTTCTGGTCAGATATTTTAGTCACAGCAGCAAAAAAAAGCTGACTAAAACTCTACATTCTCTGGTCATCTTCCTATATTACTATAGCTTTTCAATAGCTACATAACAATTCATTTTTTTTGTTATAACTCTAGTTTAGCCATTCCCCTAATGATAAACAATTATTTCATATCCAATTCATTATTATTCTAAATATCACTAAAATTGATAGCATATGTCATTTTGGACATGTAAGGATATGCAATTGAACAGTATGTCCAATGGCTCTCTTTTACTTCTTCTATCATCCCCAACTTGTCACTCTTAATAAAACTCTAGGCTCAGTTTATCTCTGTTATCTAAATCCATCTCTTTTTATGTTTTGTACTCTAGAATCTACCTAAGCAGCTTCTGTCTCATATTGTCAACTACTTTCTAGATATTGCAACCCCATGCTCCATTGACTCTGTTGGAGCTCAGAAATAAATGACACTGCAAATCATGATGCTTTCACAGGCTAAGCACTTTGAATTAAAGGATATTGGAAGGCTTTAGAACCAAGATCTTTCCAACCTTCCCTTTTTTCTCCCTCCCCCAATCATAGGGAGGAGCTCTCTTGACTTCCCATGTTTGACTGAAGGAAGTTCTACAAGAAATGTAATTGTCTTGGATTCCCTCCCTAACATCTCATTGGCCAGGCAAGATTAACTCACAGGAAAGAAGACTACAGGGTCTCCACCTATTTGCACTAAGTACATCATCTCTTCTACTGAGGACAGCTCCTGGAAGACTAAATTCTCTACAGCAGTTCTGCCAGTCACCATCCCCAGATTCTTGCCATCTTCCCCAAAGCCAGAGGATCTTTGTCCAGGGCCATTGTCTGTTCCTCAGGCCAGTTAATTTCTCCTAAATCTCGCTCACTGCCCCATTGAAATTGTCTTTAGGGACCTTATTTCCCTCTTCCCTGTGGAAAAGGATTTGAGTTTTAACCATCTATGAGTTTTATATTTTTATCTGGCTCCTACTTATATGTACAGGTTAATAAATTTGTATGTTTTTTCTCCTGTTAATCTGTCTATTGCCAATTTATTTCATTAAGCAGAAAGACTTACATCTCCAGAGTGGGGAGGGAGAGATTCCCTTTACCTTTTAGTCATTTATCTAATTGAATTCATCCTCTTCTTTGTTTTTAATCATCAAACCTGGTGCTTCTCCTTTTGTTGTTCATTTACCTATTATGTATGTGTTTTTAAAGTTTCTTCTAATTTTTTTCTCCCTTTATACTGGGGATTGAACCCAGGGGCATACTACCATTAAGCTCCATCCCTCCATCCCAGCCTGATTGATTGATTGATTGATTTAGAGACTGATCTGACTAATTTGCTGTGGCTAATCTTGAACTTGTGATCCTCCTACTTCAGCCTCCCAAATCCATGGGATTACAGGCATGTACCACCATGCTTGGCTCTTCTTCTTCTTTTTGAAACACAAACTTTGATTGGTTGTTTAAATTCCCCATTTTCTCTCCAAATCTTTCTTCATTTTGTCTCCAACCTACTCTGGTACAGCATGAAATCTGAGGGGCGGGTTCTGTAGGGGAATAAAGCAGGCTGATGCTTTACAAGTCTGCAAGAACTAAAATGTGATGATTTCACATTTTATAAATTAGATGTCTCCCAGTTACTAGGAGTTTAGAAATGAATATCCTTGAAAAACGAATTTCTTTTCATACACAGTACTCAATCAGATGACCACTACTAAACTGAAAGGTTTTGCCTTTTTATCTTATGTTGGCTCTTATGTCATTTATTAACTTTAAAACATAAGTTTGACTTCCGATTATCTAATGCTAGTCCCATTATCTTACACTTACAAAATACTATGAAATAAATAATTGATATGGAATTAATTGGTTGACTTAAATTATAGTGCTACCAGGTAGACTTATCATTGGCAATGTTAATTAACTTTCAAGAAAACTAAGTTCTGGCCATAGTGTTGAGTTTTGTCCATTTTTATTTTATTCTATTTTACTTATAGTTCCAAATAACTAAGTTTGATATCTTTTAAAAATATAATAACTTTTGACTAAATTAACTTATTTTTCTTATGTAGACATAGCATTGTTCAATATCAGAGGCATATCTAGGACTTAGGGAAGGACATCACCAGGATGATCTTGACCAATTTTTCCAACTTGAAATAATGCACACCCATGTTGCAATTTTGTAGAAGTCTGATCTCCTTCATCACTTGCTCTTTGCCAGGTTAATTTTAAAAGTATCAACTATCGGGGGTAAAATTATAACATAAATATCCAATGTTATAGGCCAAGTTTTTCTGAATAAAACTGTCTGATATATTTATCTCAAGAAGGGAACATAAAAATCAAACATAAATTGATAGAGAAGAGTAGACTCAAGAGGTTTAAACAACGTTCAAGCTTTCTCTAGTCAGTTTGTAGCTATCTAAGAGAATCAGCCAACTAGATTTGAATTTTGAAAACAGGGCCATTCTGATAAAAAAGGCTTTTATGATTTTGTGATTCCAACGTGATTCCAAGATGTACAGTTATGACAGCAATAAAACTTCCACCAGGAACAAGTAAATCAGCAATATGTTTAACACAGTTTCCTTTTTTTTATTCAATATCAGAGGAACGAGCTGGTTGTCACTAGTAAGAAAATTACATGTTCTCAGCAGTTTTGACAACACAGAAGGGTATATATGTATGTATATATGTGTACACACACACACACACACAGAGAGGTTTGGAAAGTCATTCACATGTGGAAAAATCAAGCATTTTATCAATCAGCAAATACTTAAGTTTGATCTCTTTCACTTAAAAAAATCCCCAAATATACCATGTGGTGAAATTAATTAGGCAAAAGCATACACGTAATAAACACATGCACAAACACCCACTGATTCTTGTGTTTATTTATTTTTCAAATTAATTGTAGGCTGACCGGTTTTCAACTTAAAAACATAGTTCAAGTTACACCTGATATAAAAGTAGTGATAACTCCTCCACAATAACAGTGTAAATAATTACAAGATTATATATTAGGTACTCGATAAAAATATACTAAATCAGTTCTCATGTAGGCCAGTTACCATGAAGGAAATAACACTGCCACAATTTTAAAGTGACAGTGCTTGGCAAACCAGCCGTAATTTGCTTGAGTTAGTACTGTAAGCAATAGATTTAGAGTATTATGAAAATATATGCTTTGTTAAGTGCTGTGAAATATGCTGGGTAATTCCAAACATATCTTTTACTGAACTAATGAATCAAAATGGAGCTTCCATGTTCTCTGTAATCAGTATGTGGAAAAATGTGTATGGAAATACAGATTAAAAGTACTTGCTGCATCCTTTTGGGAGATAATGACTGTTAGCAGTGTTCAGTTTCATGGATAAAGAACCTCAATTTGTCAGTTCAAGACCATTTTTAATTTGGTAAGGGGCCTAAAAATATGGTTTGGAAGAGTGAAGAGACTGGGCTGGACCTGGAATGATATTTAAGTGGAATTTGTAACCTGTTTAGGGTTTGCAAAATTATGCTAAATTTTTAAATTCCAGAGGTCCTGATCTTTTGAATGACATTTTTTTTTGTGTGTGTATGCTTTTTATGCCCTCTTTTTTACTTCCACACTTGAATCCTGGAAGACATATAGAAGAATATTCTTTCTTACTTTGAAAGAGCTGAAAAAATAATATGTGATTGCATATTAATTGAAAAATACCTGTTAATTGGAAAAATAGAAAAATAACAGAAAAATTAAATAAGGTACTACAAATTGTCTTCAAATGTTCTACCTAGATGAAAACCTAAGTATTTACACATACTACAAAATACATATGAACAAATGTGCACACATACATGCAACAAGTTTTACAAAAATAAAATTAAATAATATAAAATTTCTAATTTATATAAAATATATAGTTTTCCACATAATATGGTAGGAAATAATTATTTTCTAATATGTGGATCCATGGTTTCTGGTGGAAATATGATATATGGATATGCTACTATGATTCCTTTAGCAACTCCACTTTAGTAGTTTGAAATCAGCCATTGTGGGATCATTTCACTATAGCAAAGCCACAAGCCCTACAAAACCAATGCCTGTGTTATTGTCTTGTTGATTACTAAGATTAATAAAACAATGGAGAAAATATTCATGTTAATCTATAGTGGTTACATTATGAATAATGCTAAATACTGAGCAAATAATTCTTCCACTGTTCAAGAAATCAATTATCCTATGTACCAAAGAAATTGCTCATCTCAGTGATATTCTGAATTTTGTTCTACTTTTTTCTTTTGTCTTAACTCATTAACATTAAATTTAAGCAAAAATCTGCAAGGTTTAGTTGTTAAAATTTATCAACACACTACCACTTACCTCATACACTCACATGCTCATCATCACTGAGTACCAATAGTTTTAAAAATCATTCACTCATTGGCAAGTTAAAAGGATAAATTCATTTCTGAGTTATTTTTCACATACTTATTGGATATAAGAATTTCTATTTTGTCAAATTATTTGCTTCTAATATTAGAATATATTTCTATTTTGATGAAAATGTTTATTTTATTAATTGACAAGAGCTAGTTTGGTATTAAGGAGAGCAACCCTTTCCTGAATACTTGATGAAAATAAATTTCTCCCAGTTTCCTGATTGGTATTTGTCATAGTTTGGATCTGAAGTGGTCCACAAAGTCATGTGGCCTGTGGTGCTATTGGGAGGTGGTGGAGCCTAAAGGAGGTAGGAAAAAGAGTCATTGGAGGTGTGCCTGTGAAGGGATATGGGAACCCCCTCTTTTCTCTCTGTTTTCCCTTTTTTTCTTCTTCTTCTTTCTTTTTTTCCTCCCCAGCCTCCATGAATTGAACTAGTTTCCTTTTCCAGGCAATTCCACCATGAAGTATTGCTTGCCACAGGTCCAAAAGCAGTGGAACCCTCTAATCATGAACTGAAACCTATGAAACCATACACCAAAATAAATCTTTCCTCCTTTTAATTGTTTATCTCAGGTATTTTGTCACAGTGATGGAAAGCTGACTAACACAATATTTAATGTTGATGGTATTTTTTTTATATGAATGTTCTGCCTTTGGGAATAGGTAGACAACATTAAAATTCCACAAGTAGTCCAATATTAACCTAGAGTTTATTTTAAAATACATATTTTAACATTCATTTTTCTAATCTCATTTATTGTATATTTTATTAGGAATACTTTCCTGGTTATTCTTCAATTTTTCCATTTTCATTAGCCAAATTCGTATTTTGATTTGAGTCAATTTAGGGGAGGATTATTAGTTCCCACTGATTTATCTGCTAATTTTGACACAGATGAAACCAGGAACTTAATATCTGCTAGGGCACATGTCAACTTGCCTTCTTCTCTTCCAGTATATTTTAGTGATTCCCTATTGTTTCTTTTTCTAGTTCTATGCAGAATATTTTTATTAGTTTATAAAACAAAATATACAAATAATACTTTAAGATCCCAGTAAACTTTTTATTTGGTGCTAGGGATTGAGCCCAGGGTCACTTGACCACTGAGCTACATCCTCAGTTATTTTTTTAATTTTTTTTTTTTTGTGGGGGGGTCTTGCTAATTTTCTGAGTCTGGCCTTGAATTTGCAATCCTCTGGGCTTAGCCTCCCCAGTTGCTGACATTATAGGTGTTGTGTCACTGGGTTGGGCCAATGTACTATTCTTTAAATATATCAGATTGTCATCCTTGCAATACTGAGATTAGTCAACTAGAATACTGATGAATAAATATCTTTGTCAGGTTTTTATTTGTATACAAAAACTATCACCACAAATTTCTATTGAATATTTTCTATGCAGGAATCATTACATGGTGGTGGGAAAAAAAACCAGCATCCTCTTAAAAGGCTTATTTTTAGGGGAGAAAGATTAAAATATCTTAATAATAATGTAATATGTAGGACTATAAAGAAAAACAAGATAATTGGCTAAAAAGTGATGGTGGGGAAAGGAATTTTGCCTTGCTCAGGAAGCATATGTGAATTACTAGATGGGAAAGTCACTTTCATTGTTTTTAGAGTCAATCTAGGGTTCTACATAAGGCTAAAGGCTGGGTTCCTAGAGATAGGGCCAACTGCTATTGTTTAAGATGAAAATTATGTCTATTCATTAAAACATGCTGCTAGAAGCATATCTTCCAAAATATTGAAATAGGTGCACAAGGTTGTATGTTCAAGAATGTATACTACACATAATCTGAATAATAAATATTTGGAGATGATCTAGAATTCATCATAGAAAAATTAGTAAATAAATTAGCATAGATTACATAGTTTTTATATGTAAATATAAATATGTTTAAAACTGATATATCTGATCAAATTGGAATATGTATGCATAATATGAAATAATTTTTAAAGTTATAAAACAGTAATTATATACTTTTTGTGTCATTTATCAGTGCCTTATACAAATATATAGGTATGTATGTAAATGCAATACTGCATATGTTCAAGGAAATATATATATATACTGTAATCATGTATAAATATATATATGTGTATATATATACACATAAAAACATATGTGCATTTTCTTACATTCTACTTAACACTTATCAGTTCTGGAAAATACCAACCAAACCATTTTGTGGATGCATCTTTTAAGTGAAAGAGGGTTAAGTGGAGAATATACAGATTTAATTATTTTAGATTTATGCATTGTATTTGTTTGGTTTTAGGAACACAGACTAATTTTTCACATGCAATGTTTGCAATACAGATTTCAATGTTCAGAATGAGAGCATTTGGAAAATTATCTGGGGCTTAGGATGTAGTTGTGATAGAGTGCTTACCTAGCATGCATGAGGCCCTGGGTTCCATCCCTAGCACTATAAGAAAATAAATAAATCCAATATCCTATTTCTCTTTCTTGACATTGTAATGTTGATTCATCTCTCAATTGCCTGGAATAGGTCTCCAATAAGTTTTTAAATAAATTTTAAGAAGTAAAATGAATTCTAAATTTATCCTTCCATATATATTCAAGAATGGCTTTTTTTCCACATATTAATATAAACTTGAAGTGTTATTCACATTTTCATCACAAATGTTTCCCTAAAGATTTTGGTAGACTATTAAATCTCAGGGCCTCATGGTGTTCAATAATGTGAAGGAGAAGTCTCAGGCCAGACTTAATTTTGTTTATCTGTAGGTAACTTGTTTATTCCCACTTGAATGTTTGCAGGTTTTGAAGGTTTTAACTCAAACTTTAGCCATAATGATTCCAAGTGTGATAATTTATCTTGATTACTGTATCTGTTGTATTTTTTCTCTCCCTCCCTCTCTCTCTCTCTCCCCCTTCTTGCTTTTCCCCTCCAACACAAATGTATATTCCAATTATGTTATTTTTTCTATGGACTTCTCTCATAATTTTTCTTTTCCTATCATTCTGGGGGAACTTCAGAAGATTGCCCTCTCTATACAAATTAAATTTTGTTCTTTAATTTCCACAGTGCAGATTTTAATTTTACTGTTGTTAATTGTAGTTTACATATTTATCCTCTCTTATGTTACCTATCCCATTAACTTCTCTTGCCTTTTACAATTCAGCATGATTTTCACATGACTCTTTATTTTTCCCCCTCCAGATTGACATAAATCACATATTCTTGTATGTTGTCTGAATACCAAGCAGTATTTGAACATTTCCCACTGGTTCTCAAATTGAAAGTAATATAGGCACCTTGTATTTTCCCAGGAGTTGGTATGTATGGCTTGCTTCAGCACCACTTGTGCTTAAGTGTCACTACGATTCCATTTTCAATCTGTGTCTATAGAGCAGATTTTAAGCACAATTCTCCAAACTGAGTTAGGATTGTGTTATGGTTTTTTGGATATGAGGTGTCCCCCCAGAGCTCCTGTTTTAATGCTGAATGTTCAGAGGTGAAATGCTTGGATGGTGAGAGCTGTAACCTAGTCTGCCTATCCTAGTTTGAGTGAAGGAGGTGGTAACTGTAGGCAGGTGGGGCATGGCTGGAGGAGGTGCATCACTGTGGGCATGCCTGGGAAAGGTGCACCTACCCTGTGGCTCCTCCTCCCTCTGTCTCTGTTTTCTGGCTGCCATGATGGGAGTAGCACTCCTCTGTCACACCCTTTTGCCATAATGTTATGCCTCACCATGGGCCAAGCTGGATTAAACCTCTGAAACCATGAGGAATCTCCAAAATCTCTGGAACTTCCCTCCCCCAATTTGGTCTTTTTGGGTATTTGGGTCACAGCAATCAATGCAAAGGTGACTAACACATCTATCTCTAGCATTCATTACATGACTCACGGACATGCACCAGTTTAAGTTTGAATAACCTACAGTTTATCAATATGTCCCACCAAAACATCCTTCTGTCATTGCTCCCATTCACAGCACTAAATTTATTGTGGTTATACTTCAAAGATAGAGTGGATGGCCATCAGAATCTCCAAATTCTTACCCTTTTGTTTTGTGAATCTCAAGGGAAATTTAAAGATGGAAGATGAAAGACATAATTCAAGTTTCTCAAAATAATTTATGCTCCAAAATTTTCTTAGGGCAGAAATGAGAGGCATCTCTTCTTCAAAGGCAGGCAATGCCAGAGAAATTATTTCTATCCTTTCTTTTAAGCCAATAGGATCCCTTGTTTTAGCACCATATGATAACTGTGAATTGTGCCATTTCAATCAACTGCATGAATTTTGCAAGGCATGTGATATTTTCCCAACCTTTGACCTGAGCTTCACTGTCAGTTATTGGGGCTTTTGGGCATTTTTATCATTTTGTGGACCTTGATGGGTACTTTATTGCAATTTGGGGAGAGACTCTATGAGGAAATTCTAATAAATTCTGTGTTAGTCTATTCTGTTCTCATATTAATTACTCTGAAATACTCAATAAATATTTCCAAGGTAAAATGCTATAAAAGAAATTAAATTAATAAAACCTTTCTTCTCCTCGGTTCAAATGATATAATCAAATATTTTTCATGAACTCTCTCCTACACCAGTGTAAATCTACAAGACTAATGCACAGGCATCAAGTTTGAAATTATATTGTTGAAGAAATTATATTGTTGAAGTTCTCCAGTGTTTTTTCCAGCCTCCAAGAATATATTTTTTTCTGACTACTCTCAATATATTGAGAACTGAAGAAAACTGTTGATGCACACACACTTTATGATCATTTTAAATTAAATATAATGACTAAGTATATGAATAAAATTAAGAATTCAACTGATGTCTTAGAGAACATTACTTTCAAATTCTTTGTTGGATATTTCTCTTATATTTGCAGTTTACAACTAATTTAAATAACCCAAATAATTAACTACTGCAACCATGGAATTGCTGGAAGAAGATAACAATTTATGTATATGTGAGTTTAAACAAAACAGTCATTCTTTCTTTAAAATGACCTTTGTATTTCATAAAAGGACCACTCTTCAGGTATGATAGCTAATACAGCATTGCAGATGACAATGATGAAAGAAAAATTATTCTTATTTATGGTAAGCATCGACTTCATATACCAAGCAATCTGATCTCCCACTTCTTGATCTTATGATCTTGGTCATCCAACATTTCTGAATCTTGTCTTCTTAATGATAAATATTAGTAATAATCGCACATAATTTCCTGAATTATATTGAGAAATAAATGATGTACTGTAAATGCTCTATACATAGCAAATCCCCATGAAAATATACACTAAAATTCTAACTATGTAGTTACATTTAGCACGTGATTAGTATCTATCAGAAATGTCATTTTCAACTATGAAAGACAACCAAGATAGAAATAATTGTACGTATATTTATTATGGGCCATTGCAATTGTTGATAGTTCTTAAGCTGCTCAAATGGTGCTTAATACCCAGTTAGTAAGCCAAGTAAACTCAGTTTCTGACTTAAATGGACTGTGAATGGAGGTATAAAGAATGGTTTCACTTACACATTTAAATAATTGCAGGACTTCAGTTGGATGGGAAATACTTTGGGCTCATTAATAAGGCCTGGTTCAAATAACATTATGAAAAAATCCCTGAAACACTAGTTTAATTTCATTTTTTCCCAAGCATATATTACCATGGTCTGCTGAAGAGTGATCGTGCTCTAGAAAGCTTGAAAAGGAGGCTACAACATGGATAGAAGACTGAGAGGACTGGAGAGAATTTCTACTTCTTTAGGCCCTCTAATCTTTGAAGCTGTGAGCAATTTATCATCTATAGGCTCAGCTTTGTGGCAGACTATACAGAAAATTCTGACTATGGTACCCTGAGCAGTTCCATTCATGGCTGAGCTTCCCGTCAGAATGGCTGCTATACCTGCCATGACCCAGGGCTACACATCCAGAATCTGGGTCTTTGTCCTCTCTGGCAGATAGTAAATGCCCCTCACACCAGCTCCATTAGTGTCTGCTCAACACCTTTTCAGCCTAAACACTGGTGCCTGTGGAGCCAATGTGTCCTTCTAGTGTCATGGTCAGGGTTACCTATAGATATGGAAGAGTGAGATTAAATCAGCAGACTGTTTGGGAAAAGGAGTTCACCAGATCACAAAGTCATCTTTGCAAATGTGTGATGGGAAATATTTGTGTATGTGACTCTGTGCCTATGACATTATAAAACTGTCATTTATGATGTGAAAAATCTATTTTTTGATAGTATTTTGTTGTTCTGCTTTTCTCTAAAACTATGGATTGCTTTTGTCTCATATCAAAGATAATTCTAGGTGTTTGAAGCCTCCACATTCCATATGTAAATATACATGTGTGTGTTTTGTATGTCATTATGTTTATGTGCATGTAGTTATTCCTTTTCAGTTGCATAATGGGAAGGACATGGAAACTAGCATCAACCTGCTTTGAATATAACTGTTAGCTCTGTTACTCTCAAGTTGTTTCACTTCTAGTCTCTCAGAAACTCAGCTTTCTCACCTTTAAAATAAGCATAATGCTATATATCTCCTAGGGTTGTAAAGGTTGAAGGAGACAATCTCGTGCTCCTAGCATGGTAGCTCACATACAGAAGATTGTCAATACATGCAAATTCTGGTCCTTCTCTCCATGACAATAAAAATGGTCCGTGTATGGATAGGGCCTGGGGAGATTCATACAGAGGACTCATCTCTTCTCACAAAGAAAAGGGTCTCCGGTATTAATCAGAGGCACTTAATCTAGGCCATAAAGACTATAATATAATACGGGGAATTCACTAAGGAAACTGTATTCAGCATTAACTCTCATCTGTCAAAATATCAACAGAAAGAGAGAAATTCTGGTATTAGTTAAGCATGGGGTTTGGATTTAGGGAATGGGGTCAATCATTTCTAGGGATTATTTAACCAAGGATGTCTTTAATGTTATGGTTTAGCTATTAAGCATCCCCCAAAAGCTCATGTGTGAGACAGTGCAAGAATATTCAGAGGTGAAAAGATTATGAAAGCCGTAACCCAATCAGTGAATTAATCCCCTGATAGGAATTAACTGAGTGGAAACTGTAGGTTGGTAAGGCATGGCTGGATAAGGTGGGTCATTAGGAGTGTGTTTGGGGGGCATACGTTTGATGAGCTGAGTTCAATTTCTCCCTCCTTCCTGGTGTGATGTCTTGACAGGCTTTCTTCCACCACATTCTTCTGCCATGATGTTCTGCCTCACTTCTGGCCCTGAGGAACAACAGAGCCAGCTGTCTATGAACTGAGACCTCTGAAACCATGAGCCCCCAATAAGCTATTCTTCCTTTAAATTTGTTCTTGTTAGGTCTTTTGGTCACAGCAGTGAAAAAGCTGACAAAAACATTTAGGATACTTTTGAGTTAACAAATGTAACATTGTTTTAGACAAAGAAATGTCTTCTCTGGCTTATATCTGTGTGCTCTACCCAGAAGTTCAGCCTTTAGATGCACAGTCTAAGAGCTAATATTCTTCTTTGTGTTCTTTGGTTAAAACAGTTGAATCAATTTTCCCTCCACTGCTGGACGTGGAACTCTGCTATTATGCCTACTCAACTCAAGGACACAGGGCCAAGTCTCCCTGTTCTGCTGTTTTTCAGTAAAAAATAAACACAGGACTGCAACTGGAGGCTCTAAAGACATTTGACCAAAATGTTTCACATTTGGTGACAAAAAAAAATTCTCATTGACTTGAAGTCAGACAATGGGAAACCTTGTCTAAACATCCACTCCATGAGGAAAGCAGAGATAATAATGTTGTTGTTTTTTATTTTTTTTTCATCACTGAAGATGCTCAAATATCTAAAGGTGAGGAGATACAGATGGGGTCCCAGTGGTGTGGCAGGCAGGGTCCTTAGCAACTGCGAGGGTCAAAGCAACAGTGACCCAAACCAGAATGTGAGAGCTGCCCACTTCTGTTTATAAAAATCTTGCCTTCACAACACATTTGTGCAGAACATATAGCATTGGAGAATCCTCAGCACAACCCAGAGAGGTCGACAGATGAAACCATTAAGATTTTACAAATAGAGGTCAATGATGTTCCACAGGTCACATAAGCAGTGAAACCCTGGTTGAGTCTGGGCATGTGTTCTGGGTTTCCATAGTTAAACACTTGGAATGGGAAAAATAAGCATCTTTAAGGGAGAGGGGTGGGAGACCAAACATAAAATTCTTCTTTTATATCTGGCAGAGTAGGTGAGAGAAGAAATTGATGCTTATAGAAATTTTATATATTGATATTCATTAAATATTTCTGGAGTTCTTTCTATGTTCAAGGAATTGGTCTTGTTGCACAAGAATAAACCTTGCTCACAGGAAGTAGACAGTTTAGTCAAAAGATATAAGACATTTCAAATATAATTTAAAAACCTTAAGTGCTATATTTTAAGAATAGAATGAATTGTGGGTTCCCTCACCCAGAATCTTCATGGGACAAAAAAAAAAAAAAGGCATTTGAATCAAGAGAACCATTGAAACCTTATTGGTGAGCCCAGGTCTGAGCTAGACTTTGAAGGATTCATGGGTGAACTGAATTTAGATCCTTGGCATGAAAGAAAAACTCAAACCCTAAGTACTGAAGACATTATTTCAGGAATTGTCAGCACAAAGGGTTACACATGTATTTATCATTAGAAGAAAACAGTTTTGTCACAGAGTTGTTATTAGTATCAATATATTTTTTAAAAAGTATTCCAAAGAAATTGTATAGGGCTGAAGTAGAGCTCACTGGTAGAATATATGCTTAGCATACATACACATGGTTCTGAGTTCAATCCCCAGCAACAAAACTCAAAAAAGAAAGAACTTTCCATAATGTATTGCTTTACCTGTTATGTTACATATATGAATTTCTCTTTCCATTCGACATTTTGGAGCCATCTTTCAAAATGTGATCACTAATTACAAAAATAATATTTATAGCTTGAATTCATAGACAAACAAAAATATTATTGTATACACATATATATGTGTGAAATTATTGACCTAGCTAAATTTATTATATTGAAATTAATTTTTTTTACTTTGTAGGTCCAGGTAAGGTCACATGGCCATATTATTTATTATAAATTTATTCACACATCTCACCAATATTAATATGAGCAGAAATCACTTGAATTGAATAATTCCATAACATATCCAGAAATATTGAAATGACTGTTACATAATCACATTCTTTCTTCATCACAAATTTATCGTTTATTCTTCTTCTTTTTCTCTAAGTCATTTTACATGTGGTAAATTATTGGTTACAGAACTGATGGATAAGAATCGTATTTAGACAGTTAACCTTCTTAAGTAATGCCCGTTTATGATATTTTTCTCATATGATACCTTGTAACTATGATGTTGGCATGTCTATAGAAAGAAAGGGAAATATAGAATAATGATAATTATATAATTTGGGTTCCACATCCAAATTACATATTTGAAGGTGACATTTAAACTTGTAATATCTAATTATTTCATTTCTTTAATTTACTTTTCATGTATGGATTTAAGACAGAAAAAAGGCTGAAAAAATCATTTAACTACTTTTATCAAAAATTTAGGTATTTTTTTCCTTATTGAACCCAGAGGTGCTCTACAACTGGACTACATCCCCAGTTCTTTTTATTTTTTATTTTTTTAAATTTTGAGACAGGGTCTTGCTAAATTGCTGAGGGTCATACTAAGTTGTTCAGGGCGCCTCAAACTTGCAAGTTCACCTACTGAGTTGCGGGATTACCAGTGTGTGCTACCACACCTAGGAAAAGAATTTATTTTCTTAATGAAATGTGCATTAGTTGTTGCAATTTTCATCTTCTCGCTGATAGAGTGAGTGGTTAAAAAATTATGCTAAATTCCTGTTGACTTTGGTGTTGCCAAACACCATACTAATTTCTATCTCCAAAATACATTATAGCCAACCCTTGGTATCTGCAGGGTGTTGGTTCCACAAGGTCACAAAAATCCACCCACCAATGCTTAAGAACCTTTTATAAAATTGCATATACCCATGCAATCCTTCAGGATACTTTAAGTCATCTCTAGATTACTTATAATATATAATACATTATAAATGATATTTAAATTGTTGTACTTTATTGTTTAGGGAATACGGACAAGGGGAAAATTCTGTACATGTTCAGTACAGATGTGATTTTTGTCTGAATATTTTTGATGTGCAGTCGGTTCAATCTGCAGATGTAAAACCCACAAAGGGCTATTTGTAAGATGGAAATTAAAATATTTAAAATCAATTTAATTTAGTTTGGTTCCTTAGCTTATTATTATTAGTTTATTTAGATAGTGCTTTACCTATTAAAGTATTTAGATATCATGAGGTTCTCATGAACAGCTAAATAAATAAGCTTTATTTTTATGACTGTTTTTCATAGCCATGAAATATTTTGGCTGATCATTCGATTTAGGTCAATTTCATGTTCTCTCTTGATTTCATACCATCTTTTGGATAATGCATACTCCCAGGCCTCCCAGCTCACCTCCGTCTTGTGTCTTTTCAGTCAACAGGGAAACCTGTACACCTGGTCTGTTCTCACATTTGTTTTCATGCTATAGAGAGATGGAGCCATTCATGGCAAATCAATGCTATAAAAATTATAGACTGTTATAAAAGTTTCATG
Organism: Marmota marmota marmota; assembly: GCF_001458135.2. Lineage (NCBI taxonomy): Eukaryota > Metazoa > Chordata > Mammalia > Rodentia > Sciuridae > Marmota > Marmota marmota. The sequence continues at coordinate 12,551,615 of NW_025999977.1, forward strand.
GCAAATAGCTGTTTAACACCACAAAGAAGTTAGGTTAAAATTGTTTCAAACTCTAAAATTAGTTACATTTTAAGCTAACTGCATATGCTTTTATTGTCTCTGATCTAAAATATAATCCCAGGAGGTTGTGAAAAGCATGCAAATTACAGAAAGCTAATTTGCTCCAACAGCGTCGCCTCCCATGCAGTTGGGAGGTCTATTAGAAATAGTGTATTCTCTGTTATTTGCATATTAATAGCACCTGCTGAAATACTTTGGGATTTACTTCCACTGCCAGCAGAGGGACAGAACTAAAATATATAAAATTCCTTTCATTTCACTATGTTAGGCTCTAAAACATTCAGGATGGACTAAGAATTCTGAATTAATGGCAGAAACTAGTATGTGCATATTGCATAGGGTATCTGAATACATTTTTCTTCGTGATAAAATGTCACTTGTTTAAGAGGCTGCAAACAAGGTGACTACAAGCCTGCCAACAAAAGTTTCTCCTTCTTGAAGAAAACAAAACAAGTCTTTCAAAATGCACGGAATAAGAATATTGTTTCTTTATGTTTATTCTCTGAGCAACTATAAAGTTTAGCAAAAAAAAAAAAACTCAGATACACAGATTTAAAAATTACATGCAAACACTTAGATTCTCAGTATACTACAGACTGCAAATGTTAGTTATTTTTAAGCAATTAAATGTGTTTTTCCCCAGTAGCAACTTGAAGGTTTTTCTCCAAAATCAACTTTAGTTTTTCTTTGATCATGAATTTTCTTCTTGCTTCTTTTCTTCCAATACAAAATGAAAAGAGATCTTATAGGAGTCTAGAGTTTATGATATTTTGAAAGAAAGAATAGCTTCTTCTTTTCTTTAGAGAAGATAAAAAAAAATGCTTTTGGTTTTTACATCTTACTTTTAGAATTTGAATACCAAAAAAGAAAAAAATTCAAATGACTACCTAAAAAGGAAAAAAATTCAAATGCTGCACTTTAAAGATGAGAGCCACAAAAATGAACCTAATCAAACACACTCTTTAGTACATAGAAGTACTTTCCTACTTCTATGCTTGTCTTCTGTTGTTACATCTAAGTAGAATATCCTCCACATCTTATCCACTTAATGTAGCTGTAGCTCTCTATAACTCAGACCTGATCTCAAAGTTTGGATTGGAAGAAATAACTGGATAATTCAGACAAAAATGAAATACTAGGAAAGTGTCACATCTGCCCACATCCCATTCTGCAAGGTCCAGTCAATGGCTATTGCTAACTGCAAGGAAGGCTGAGAAATGTGTTCTATTATTTTGTGCAGGAAAAAAGGAAACATGTTCCATGTAAAATATTTGCTGAAAGTATTTCTGGAGAAATGTATATGATAACAAAGATAGGATTGCTAACTGTGAAGCTTAAGTCAGCAAGATGACTCTATAAGGGTCTGGATAGGACATATTTTATGCTTTGGGGCCTTGTATTCTCTGAGTCTCTTCCAAGTATTCCTGTTGCTGTTGTTTAAAACATCTTTAAATGTAAAGTCGTTCTTAACTCCAGAGTCTTATGAGAACTGACTGCTGGTCAGATATGGGCTGAGGAGTACAATGTTAGTCTTTGCTCTAGAGGAGACAGGTTGGTTTATATGTGTAGTTAGTACAATGGTGAGTGTTCACCAAATTCATAAAAATAAGTCAATTTCAAAGTTTTTGCAAATCACCTAAAACAAACATAGAATAGTGTAGGTGTGATGGTGTGGATGTGGCTTGTCACCCAAGGGTTCGTGTGTTGGAAGCTAGATCCCCATTGTGAGGATGTTAGAAGGTGGAAGAACTTTTAGAAGATGGATCATAGCAGGAGGCCCTCAGGTCATTGAGACCACTGCCCTTAGAAAGGAATAAGGTAGTTCTGGGGGGACCTTAAATTAGTCCTCAAGAGAGGTACTGTTACATGAGTGAGGATGATCCCTGTGGCACTTTCTGTCTTGTCATGGATTCTCTCCCTTCCATAGGTGTTCCTGCTGTTAGGATGCCATCTGCCATGAGGTTCTCACTAGAGTAGGGCCAATGCCAATGTCGTGCCCTTGAAGCTCCAGAGCAGTGAGCTTAATAAATCTCTTTTGCTTATAAGTTATCCAACCTCAGTATTGTGTTATATTAACAGAAAATGGACTAATATATATGTATATATGAAAACTGAAACTCGGTAAATTAAAGTCAACAAAATAAACCAATTTTATCTTTTTGCAAAGAAGATAAATGTCATGATTATTATATAATGATGTTTTGGAATGATTTATTGAAATTAAATTTTTTATAGGAGGAAAAAAGATACTTTTGGTATAACCACTGGAATAATTATTAGTAGTATTATAACTATGCAGGTATGCCAGCTACCCTAACATATGAATAATTATAAATTGACTATAAAATTCAACAGTCATTTTGAGCGGAAAAAATTAAGATTGGTAGCATACCAGAAACTAGCAGGTAAACCAAATACAATAAGAATAAAGGGAAATTTTTGGAATATTTTGGTCTCTTTAAAAATACACACTTTTTAAATTTAATAGAATTGGAAGAAAACATATAGAAAAACTTTAGCAGATTTGGGTACATAAAATGAAAAATTCTGCACACAGAATAAAGCATAAACAAAAAATGAAGTTATTTGGAGCACATATATTAAAAGGTTAGTATAAATTGTCAAAGAAATTAAAGAAGAAAGTCTAATAAAATATGCAACAAAATATGTAGTTTGCCAAGCATAATGATTATACATAACCAATGAAGTTGTGAAAGAAATATCCAGTGCCCTTGATTTACAAAAAAATTAAATGTTGATAGGAACAATCTCACAATTCGGCCAGTTAGCACTAATAAAATTCCAAAGGCTCTGTGCTAGTCCATCAGGCTGCTATATAAAAATCCCATAAACTCAATGTCATATAAACAACAGAAACTTATATTTTTACTATTTTAGAAGCTGGGAGGTCCAAGATGAACATGCTGGCACATTTAGCATGGAGTAGGGGGCCCATTCCTCAATGACGGTGCCTTCTCACCCATGTGGTAGAGGGACAAGGGGCTCCCTGGGGCCTCTTTTATGAGGACACTAATCCCATTCATGAGGACTCTGTCCTGTTGATCCTACTTAGCTCCTACAGGTCCGGCTATTAATATTATCTCACTCACCTCTATGCATCAACATATGACACATGAACTGAGGGACTAAGGACACAAGCACTGAGGCCATAGTGGCATTCTCCCCAGTAGGACTGAAGCAACTCACCTGGCTTTCACCTTGGCTCTAGATTTCACACTCAGTCTCTCATTAGGGATTCCAAACTCCTTGGTGTTCAGTCTTCTCAGCTCCTGCTCTTCTCACAGGATGTTTCTCTCCCTGTTACATCATCCAGAAAACTGCAGCAAGCAAAGAGCCTTATCAACCTCAATGTTATTTCCCCTTGTGTCTGAGCCATGGGGACTGGAGGCAGGACTGCAGCTATGAGCTTCATCTTCTCAACCTCCAGGATGTGGAAGATGATTTCTGTGATTTTACAATATTTGTAGCACCTTTGAACAAATACATGAATGAAGAGGTTTCTAGTGCCTTCTATCTAGATTTAGATAGTAAGCTCCTCTGAAGGAGGCTCTCATCTTTTGTTTCTCCAGAAAAATAGATAGATAGATAAATAGATAGATAGATAATTGATTGATTGATGACAGATTAATTAATAGAAAAAAGATAATTGATAAATACATGATAGATAATAGAGATAGGTGTTACATTGATAGATGGTAGATGATAGATAAATAATTTCTAAGAGATTCAGTTCTTCTTAGTGGTATGCTTGACTAACCCCTGTAGATTTACCAAATCTTAAGTCTAGAAGAAATTCCAGAGTTCATCTCCTACAATGGTTCTCAAATGTATGCATAAGAATTTTCTGGGGCTGGATAATCAAGCTGTGGTACATTAAGACACTGGAATATTATTCAGTGTTAAGAAGCTATAAAAAGACATAGAGGAAACTTAAATGCCTATTACTAAGTGAAAGAAACCCATCTAAAAAGACTAAATACTACATAATTCTGAATACATAACATTCTGTAAAAGGTATGACTATGAAGAACACTAAAAAGGTCAGTGATTTCCAGGGGTTAGGGAGTGGGGAGGGATGAAAAAGTGGAACCCAGGATTTTAAGGCAGTGATACTCTTCTAAATGAAACTATAATGGTAGGTACAAGTCATTATAAATGTATCCAAACCCAAAGGATCTGGAGAACCAAGAGTGAACCCTAATATAAACTATGGACTGCCAGGTGTGGGGGCACATGCCTCTAATACCAGCCACTCAGGAGGTTAAGATAGGAGGATCTCAAGTTAGGCCAGCCTGAACAACTTAGTGAGACCCTATCTCAAAAAATAAAAATGTCCGGGATGTGGCTCAGTGGTAGAGCACCCTTGGGTTCAATACCCAAAACAGGAACAAACAAACGATAACAAAATACCTTTAGACTAGAAGGATGATGATATGTCAGTGTCCAGCCGCTATAACAACCAAAGGTCCTTTTCTGGCAGAGGATGTTGACAACTGGGAACCAAGGCATGTGCAGGGCAGGCAGTGTAAAGCCCAGAGACACTGCAAAACCCAGAGACACTGCAAAGCCCAGAGACTTTATACTGGACTTTCTGTCTTTTGTGTGTGTGTGTGTGTGTGTGTAAACCAAAAACTGCTCTAAAAATAACATCAATTAAAAAAAATCTAGGGATGTAAGGGGCTTAGAAATTGCAGATTCCTGGCACCTACTGCAGTATAGTATGTCAGAATCTCTGGGAATGGATCCCCCAAAAGCTCCTCAGAGGACAAGCTCTCTGTGCTTCAACCCAGGGGCACTCAACCACTGAGCCTCATTTTCAGCCCATTTTTATTTTTTTATTTACAGAAATAATTTTTTAAAATTTATTTATTTTATTAGGGTCTCCCTAATTTGTTTAGGTCCTCACTACTAAGTTGCTGAGACTGGCCTTGAACATGCATCCTCTTGCCTCAGCCTCCCAAATTCCTGGGATTACAGGTCTGTGTCACCATACTGGGCTCTTCCATCTCTTCCAAAGGACATTTGTGGGTGAGGAGGTTGGGGTCCTCAGCCAGACTGTTGGCAGATGACTCAGATTGCCAAACTCTCGCACAAGATCAATGGCAAGGGTCCTCACTGGTGAATTCCCTACCACTAATCCCATTTCTTGAATTATTCCCATCTCTTTCTTTGGACTTTTAAACTCCCATCTTTGCTTGCTTGTTTCTTAGTCCTGTGGGCAACGCTCCCTCTCCTATAGCATTAGCCATTTTAAAGTAAAAGGTCAGAGGTGACCTTTTGGGTGTAGGGTCTCTTCTGGCTTGGGGTCCCTAAGCTCCTCTGAAGTGAGGAGCCTTGCTGGCCCCTCCAGGAGGATGCAGCACTTGGTCCTTAAGAGCCAAAGGCTTTTCACCCAGAGAATCATGCACCCGCACAGTCAGGCTTGCTGAGATGGCCCGTTTCTATGGGGCAGCCGTGAGAAGCTGGCAATTTTTATTTATTGTCTGCAGTTCGTGGCAGCCTGTATTTCACCACCTGCACATCTGAAAAAGAAGGGGAAGAAAAGCACACCAATATTCTCAAAATGTTTATATTCAAGGAATGTGTGTTTCAGAGAGGGAGGTCTGGATGCGTGTATTTTTATTGTGTGTGAAAGAATCCTTAGTATCGGTGCAGCTGGAAAAATAATGGAAGCACAGGGTACTGTCTTTTGTGACAAAGTTTCCTCTGGTAAGTTACAATTATAACGTAGAAAATGATACCTTAGACTGCAACTCATTTGTGAATCCTGGGAAATGCCGTTCAATGATTCCTCATCAGGACGGCAGAACCTGATCTGTAAAAATTTGGGCCTCAGCGGGAGGCTGTTTGCAAAGAGTGATTTGCATTTCAATTGTGAGTCCAGCACAACCTTTAAATCTGGCTGCCACACTCTCACAATGGAATTTTTCTTCTTTTTTTTTCCTTTTCTATCTTTTTTTCTTTCTTTTTTTTCCCCCCTCTCCTTCTTGGTATACGTACAAAAAGAGAAAGGAATGTTACCATACATCAGTTCCACAGTCATGTACAATAAGATACAGGAAGTTACAAGAAAGAAAAAGTGTGGCACTGACAGTTCGATTCTCTACCAATGAGCAATTATATCACATTTTTACTACTGCAGAGGAAATATTCCTTGTACCGGAGCTGTCTCCACACCATTCCTTGGTCCAGATGTACTGCATCTCTTTCCTCTTCTTTTCTCCAAAATTTCAAACAGCAAATTTGATTTTGCTTGATGAAGAGAAGAGTGAAGCACATAAAAGTAAACCAGCAAGACAAAAACTTCTATTTATTGGAGTCAGTGTCCGCTAAGGCCCATTGTTGTTGGACAGCTAGGCTAGGGCTTCCTCCATTCCCTTCCCTGGCAGTGCCTTTCCACAGTAACCGCTTGTCAGGTTCTTAACTTTCCTTTCCTTGCTAGGTGCAGTGGTACAAGCTTGTAATCCCAGTGGCTCCGGAGGCTGAGGCAGGAGGATCATGAGTTCAAAGCCCGTCTCAGTAAAAGTGAGGCACCAAGCAGCTCAGTTAGACCCTGTCTCTAAATAAAAGACTAAATGCCTCTAGGGATGTGGCTCAGTTGTTGAGAGCCCCTGTCAATCTCAGGTAAATTTTCCTTTCCTTCAGATTGTTTGCGTCAGCTCTGCTATGAACCCTGGGCTGCTCTATTACCAGAACAGAAAGGGATGATCACCCAAGTCCTGCACCCACTACTTTCAAGGAAGTGACATGCTTCTTCCAGAAACAGAGGGATTGCCAGGAAGGGGTGAAGTAGAAACGAGTGATTTTCCACAGTATGTTTATTACATTGCATTATTACATTAGTTTGCTCTAATTTTAAACTTTGTACAACCGTCCTCTATCATTGCCAAGGAGTCGAACTACATACTAGCAAGTTCATCTCCCAGTCCCCATCTCTGGATTGCTTTGCCAGTGGTCCTCAGGCTGCCATATCTGATGAACATGAACTTCTTGGTACACATCTGACATTCTGACATACTCAACCTCTCAGATGATCACTCGCTATTCCTTGAAATATTTTGGGTTTTGTTTTTTCACTTGCAAAACTCTGCTCTCTGAGGCTTCTCTTGGATTCTTGAGCTCTTTCTTATTCCTTTGCATACTGCTTCTCTGCTGATTTCTAAATGTCGGCATCTCCTGGAGCCAGTGTTTGGACATGTTGACATCCGAATGTACCTCACTGATGGAGCTCTTTTTTCCAGTCTTCTATCTTTATATACCATTTATACTCTGATCCCACCTTTAATCCAACCTCTTTCCAGATGTCCAATGGAATCAGCCTCTAGTCCCCGCTGCTCAACTTCCTCACCATAGTGAGGTCTAAACTTCCCCACCATAGTTTAGCTTCATCATTTTTTAAGTATCGGGGTTCAGGAGGATGGGGAGGGCTGGATCAGTGAGGAGAATACCTAAAAGTCTCTGATTTCTCTCTTTTCACCATTTCTCACGTCTGATAGTAGTTCCTGTTTCTCTGGACTACTACTCTGTCTTGAGAGTCACATTCCTTCTGTCCCTCTCTCATTCTTCTTATGGTTCCTAAAAATGTACCAAACTCAAGCCTACCCCAGGGGCTTTGCACACTCCAAGCACTTTTCTTAGAATGCTCTTCCTCTGAATGGCTATCCTGTTTTCAGAGGCCGCATCCCAAACTGGCATTGAAGAGACAATTTCCCAAAAACATTATATTCAAAATAGCAGCATTCCCTCTCCTTGTCTGTCCCCTGACACTCTTACTCCCGTTTATTCGACATTAGATGTATCACAACTAGACATTATGTATTTATACACTATTGATTTGTATATTGCCCATTTACATGCTAGTGTGTCATGAGGGCAAGAACCTGGTTTATGTTGTTTTATACTAAGAACCTAGCACCTAATATAGCCCCTGACATATAATAGGGACTCAATAATTATCTCTTCAATGTTAAATGAATTTTAAAATCATTTTGGTTTCTGTTCATAATGTCTTTGGAATAATCTGTTTGTGTCTCATTTTAATTTAAGAAGGTTTCTCTCTCTCTCTCTCTCTCTCTCTCTCTCTCTCTCTCTCTTTGTACTGGGAACCAGGGGTTCAACTCAGGGGTGCTCTACCACTGAGATACATCTTAGCTCTTTTTATTTTGATACAGGTTCTCGCTAAATTGCCCAGGCTGATCTGGAACTTGCAATCCTCCTACCTCAGTTTCCCAAATTGGTGGAATTACTGGTGTGTACCACCATGCCTGGCAAGAAGTTCTTTTTAATATTTGCCTAAAATCTGCATAACAATCACAGTTAATAAACTTAAATGCCAAATATACTTGCTGCTTTTGTTCTCCTCCATGATATCTTTTTAAAATATTTATTTATTTTAATTTGTTATACATGATGGCAGAATGCCACTTCATATTACACATTCAGAGCACAATTTTTCAAGTCACTGATTGTGCACAAAGTATATTCACACCACTCATGTCTTCATACATGTACTTAGGGTAATGATGTGTATTATACCCCCATCATTCTTACCCCTTGTCCCCTGCTTTGCCCTCCATCCCCTTTGCCCTATCTAAAGTTCCTCCATTCCTCCCATGCCCCCTGCCACCATCGCCATTATGAATCAGCATCCTCATATGAAAGAAAAAATACCATGGAAAATCACTCGTTTCTACTTCACCCCTTCCTGGTTATTTTGGGATTGGCTTGCTTCACTTAGCATTATATTCTCCAACTTCATCCATTTACCTACAAATATGATTTTATTCTCTTTTAATGCTGAGGAATGTTCCATTGTGTATATATTCCAAAGTTTCCCTATCCATTCATCTATTGAAGGGCATCTAAGTTGGTTCCATAATTTAGCTATTTCGAATTGTGCTGCCATAAACATTGATGTGGCTGTGTCCCTGTAGTACGCTGTTTTTATGTCCTTTGGGTATAAACCAAGAAGTGGGATAGCAGGGTCAAATGATGATTCCATTACAAGTTTTCCAAGGAATCTCCATACTGCTTTTCAGATTAGCTGCACCAATTTGCTCTCCCACCAGCAATGTATGAGTGTGCCTTTTTCTCCACATCCTCACCAACACTTACTGTTGTTTGTATTCTTGATAGCTGTCATTCTGACTGGAGAGAGATGAAATCTTAGAGTAGTTTTGATTTGCATTTCTCTAATTGCTAGAGATGTTGAACATTTTTTTTCATGTTTGTTGATTGATTGTAAACCCTCTTCTGAGAAGTGTCTGTTCAGTTCCTTGGCCTATTTATTGATTAGGTTATTTGAAATTAAACCTCTATCTCTCACCATGCACAAAATTCAACTCAAAGTGGATCAAGGACCTAGGAATTAAATCAGAGACCTTGCATAAAAATAAAAGAAAAAGTAGGCCCAATTCTCCATCATGTTAGATTAGGCCCCAACTTTCTTAATAAATGTCCTGTAGGGCAAGAATTAAAACCAAGAATCAACAAGTGGGATGGATTCAAACTAAAAAGCTTCTTCTCAGCAAAAGAAAAAATCAGTGAGGTGAATAGAGAGCCCACAGAATGGGAGCAAATCTTTACCACATGCACATCAGATACAGCACTAATCTCTAGGATATATAAAGCACTCAAAAACCTTAACTTCTCCATGACATCTTTATTTCTTTTTTGTTGCTGTTTGGTTTGGTTTGGTTGTTGTTGTTCGTTTGTTTTATTTATTTACTTTTTGACACTGGGGATTGAATTCAGTGGCACTTAACCACTGAGCCACATCCCCATCCCTATTTTGTATTGTATTTAGAGACCAGATCTCACTGAGTTGGTTAGTGCCTCACTGTTGCTGAGGCTGGCTTTGAACTCGAAATCTTCCTGCCTCAGCCTCCTGAGCTGAGTTGCTGGGATTACAGGTATGAGCCATGGCGCCTGTTTGTCTGTTTTGTATCTGGGATTGAACAGAGGGGCACTTAACCACTGAGCCACATCTCGTGTCCTTTTTAAAATTTATTGTTTTGAGACAGGGTCTCCCTAAGTTGCTAGAGCTTCATTAAGTTGTTGAGGCTGGCTTTGAATTTGTGATCCTTTGAACTTGTGATCCTCCTGCCTCAGCCTCCAGAGCCACTGGGATCACAGGTGTGCTCCACCATGCCCAGCATGAGGTCTCTGTTCTTAAAATTCTTTATTGCAATCATTTTAGTATTGTCCCTCAAATGGAGTATCTTGGTTAAGTATATATATTTTGTGGAATATTCCAATTCTTTGTTAAAATTTAAATGTAGTTATTTTATTATAGATAATACATAATAACTAGCAGCTCCAATAAATACAAACTGTTTCCTAGATTACAGCCCTATGCAGAAACTGCTATCTCCAGGGACTGCTGGGATTCTGGTTTGTTCTGTGGCCTTGCCTCCCCACCCCACCCTACCTGACTGTTCCATTTTTCAGCATTTCTCTGAATGCTGCTCCTCACCACCCAGTCCTCTTTTGTGTCTTCCCCCATGTTCTTCACTTGCTGCTGCTGAAGTACTCGAGTTAGAAAACTGCAAACCCAGGTTTATTAAATTTGTGTCTGGAGTAAAAGTTAATAATCTATGATTGAGGGCCTTTGCTCTGATTTGAGTGAAGGGACTTTAGGTTTTCAGTTTTCCTTTTGATTAACTGCTCTATCTTGGTTATCTGTCTGAGAGGCGATACTAAGCAGGGTGTCCGTGTGTATATATTTCCTAGTTCAGGTGCATGCTCTGTAATTAACACACTGAATTGTTCAGAGCTGAACTTGTATCCCTGGGACTCCTGAGGGAGGAAGTTGTTCATGTGCTCTTGCCCCGGATGGTGAGTCTCACTGGCCCATGGCTGAATGGTGTCCACTACTTAAAAGATGCAGAACAGGGCTTGCAGGAAAATTGCTTTCTCTTTTTGCATGAAGTGATGTGAGGCATATAACGCTAGAAAAAGATTTCAATTAACATCTTCTCTCTAGAAGACAGACATTAAAGCCTCTTTCCATCGCCTCTCACAAAGGAAAAACGCCACCCTCAATAGGACCTCACATCTTCAGCTACAGCCCGCGCGGACAGAAGGCGAGTCCACGGCTCTGTGATTGCGATGCCCTGATTCTCAGGTGTCACCGTTTCCACTTGAGCCTGTACTCGGCAAAGCCCTTGGGGCACCAATCTTGTCCCTCCTCTGATAAATTCTACTTATTATACTGTGCTGTGTACACTCTCAGAGCTAGATAAATGAAGAGTAATAATAACTGTTATTTTTACACCAAGTGTTATCAAATCAGAAATCTGACACCTAGTAATTTAATATATATGTTTTTTCCACATACCTTTATTGCTGTTTGGCTAGATAGAAAATATGAGGAGATTGGAAACCAACTGTAAATATTTCTACAGCCTTAATGGCTAAGGCTTTTTCTTTTCTTTATTATCTTGCTCCACTTACTCTATCTATCCTCTATTTTTCAGGCTTCCTTCTGCCTCATTCTCTCCTTTCAATAGTCCCTTATCCAGGAAGTTTTTTCCCTGTTTATGACCATTTCTACGTGCTTCCATGACCCACACTTCCTGAGCCGTTACCCTGCATTGGGGGATGGCAATGTAGTATCCTTAATGTTATTTATTGTTGAACTAGATCACAGGATAGAATTCAACGGACCTGGGTTTGCATCAGAGCTAACATTTCACAGCAGTTTGACTGTAGGCAAATTGCTTAACCTCTGTCAGCCTGGTTTCCTCATCTGTAACAGAGATCAGAACAATCCCCACTTCATTGCAAAGATACTGTTAAGAGTAAAGTGCATTATGAAAACTTCCTGGTTCTTGATTAGATGTGATTCCTTCTCCATTGTCTCTGTTATTGGTAGTAAAACTTTTGAGGGTATACTGTACATATGTATGAAGTTTCTGAGGGCTGATTCTATCATAGTTTTCAAATTGCAAAACACCAAATGCATATGAGGATCTACCAGAACACCAGGGTAGATCTAGTGGAGGATGAAAAAAAAGAAAGAAAGAAAGAATAGATAAGGCACAATTGTTTGCATTTCAAAATCTTTCTATGGACTTGGGTCAATAAGTGATGTAAAAAGTCAAGTGATAGTGCAAATAATTGAAATAATAATTTGAAATAACAAGAGAAACAATGGCTAAGAAAAGAGCTGTTTCCCAATAAATAACTCAGAAAATAACTATAATTCAGAGGGCAGAAGACACTCTAAGCCCTAATGTAGAGGTGGTGGGGAGAGGTTTTAGCAGGTGACCTGGTCACTGCTAAGTCTTTGCAGCAGAATTGGTAGACACTGAAAAGAACAAACATCCATTCATGATAACTTGGTTCATGACTGACATAGCACAGAATTTGAAAATATTTTAAAGTAAATATAAGCAAATATAGATTGAGACAACAGTCCACAGAGTTTCAGGAACCAGTTCTGATATTTTGAACTATGTCACATTCCTCTTTCATCATTTCTTACAAAATTCTCAGACCCATGCACCCCAGCATTTCTTATCTTATCTGCCACTAGGTCCAAAGTGGTACCCTTGTCCAGAGAACTTTCGAGCAACAATAGGCAGTAAGGTCTGATAGTTCACCTGTCTCAATAGCCAAATAGCTCAGCAATTGATTTAAGTGAACTAAAAAACTGTCAATTATTTCTTGCATTTGAATAGTCTTACAAAAATGCGTGCAGTGCCCCATAAATGTCTAGTTCCAGGCCGAAAATCTGGGAGTTATAAATGAAAGAATACGTCATAACATTGTGGGCTATTCTTGCCAGTTCTTTCATCAAGTGTGAATTTTTGATTCCAGCAGCCAGACTAACTGCTTTGTAGCTACTCTATTTTTAAAGACATGCAGTCAGGGACCTATGCTTTGGCTAGTTGGGATAATAAATAAAGCACATGGATAGATGTGTTTATTTGGACATGTAATTTAGTTTCTATATAACAGTATTTTTCTTTTAATGACACACATGCTGATTCCTAGTCATCAGCCCTAGGCGCCAGTAAAATCAGATTAAAAGCATTAGTAATGTAGTTAATTCCATTTATAATATGCCTACACCAGAGACGAGAACATTCAAATAAGGAAAATCTATAAACTGAAATTAAAGAGTTTTTTTGGAGCTCCTTATAAGAAACCTTTGAAAGAAAGACATAGAATTTTACATAAAAACTCTCAAAGAGGCTTTCTGGCCATGTTTTGCCAAGTAATATTTATAATCCCAATTAAAATTTGCTTTGGCCACTTGAGTATTCATCTTTTGTACTTGAGGTTGACTCATGCTGACTGTATTAAGGGATAGGCATCTTTCAATCATGCTCCACTAGTTGTTGCCTTCTGTAAGTTTGCCTAACAATCACTATCAACTAATCAATTTTTCCTTTTTATTCAAATTCTATTATGCACTCCCTTTTGACCTATTATTCTTGGGACAGCCCATGCATTCTCTTTTTCTGAACTTCTCAGCATATTGCATATAGCATAAGCGGATAAAAGCCTGAGCAGTAAATCTAATCGATAGCTCCCATAGGTAGACATCTATTTCCTGCCCCTCTTTAATGTGCTGTCCTTTGTACATGAAGATGTCACTATTGACCTACAATCCATCTGGCATCTGGTGTGAGTTCTGGACTTTGGCCAGTAGTCAGGATGCATTTGGACTAGGTCATCCCCATTCCTTCCCCAGGTCACCTCTCCAGATCCACTATCCATATGACAGACAGGCTGTGGCCATAGAATGACATAAGCTACCTGGCCATAAATCAAAATTGTAACAATCATTTCACTTTTTTTTTTTTGTAACCACAAAGCTAATGAATTTAACTTTTAGCCCTTTTTTATCTTTTGTTCTTTGTGGCCATTAACTAATATCAATGATGAAAACTACTGTATGCAACTTTATTATTTTTCATTAGTTCAGTTTTTTAGAGACAAATTATGAAAGTAAACATGATGCACACGGCATGTTTGTAACTTAAAAATCCTAAATATACAGAAGTGCATAAAGTGAAAGTTTGCTTGCTTTTGGTCCAGTCCTCAAATTCCAGAAATTTCTAAAAGAAATGCAGACATCTACATGTATACAATATATGTCCAAATGTGTTTTAATACAATATTAACATAACTCATATTGTTTGATGATTTCATTTTTTTATATTTCCTGAATTTTTTTTACATTAGTGTTCTTTGTTAATTTCATAGTCACATGAAGTGTCACAGTATAAATAACCACAATTTACTCAATCATACACTGATATTCAGAAGTTTAAAATTTTTTTCTGATTTTTTACTTTTGTAAGTAATACTACAATAAAATGTTTCACCTGGCTATCTGTTCAGGTACAACACACTATACTAAAAATGGCCTTAAATAATGAAAAACTTTTATTATCTCAAAGTTTCTGTTGGTCAGCAGTCTCGGGACAGCTCTCCTGCTGGTTCTGACTGGAAGTCTCTTGTCAAGGTGTAGCTAAGATAGTTGCAGTCATCCGGAGATGGGACTGGGGCTGGAGGATTTGAGGGGGCCTCCCTGGCTTACGTGGTCAGCTGGTTCATGCTGGTTGTTAATGGAGACTGCAGTTCTGCCCAGCATGGACTCCTTGAGTGTCCTCATGCTCAGGCAGCTGGCTTCCTCCACAGGAGCAACCCCAAAAGAGCAAGAGCTGGATAGAAGCTATCATTCCTGTGACCTAGCTTGGAAAGTCACCTTGCATCACCCCCACTGCATTTTATTATTTGAAAGTGAACCACAGGGTCTGACCCACACTCAGATAGAGGGGAATTAGACTTGGCCATTTGAAGGACAGAATGTCAAAGAATTTGCTAGAAGATCTTAAAATCATTACAAAAAATAATAACAAAGGAGTAAGTAAGCAAGTGAATGATGTCTAGAAATACTTCTAAAATGTATTACTGAAGTGGAATTGCTGAATAAATGCCAATGCATATTTCGAAAGTTGAAAGATATTGCCATATTGTCCTCCAAAAATGTGTTCAAACTCATAAATCCATAGGGTTTAAATATTGTTTTCTGCCAAGGTCTCAGGAACACTTGACATTAGTAGGTGTGTTTTATATGTTTGTCAATCTGATAGGTTAAAAGCAATATATATATATTTTTAAATTTATATTTTACCTGGTTGCTTGGGAGTTTAGAATATGAGCTCCTTGGCTGGTAGGCCCATTCTTTTATTTTCCTTACCTTTCATTTTGTAATTTCTAAGAGGGGGAAGCATAAGAAAGGTGTCCTGTTGAACACTTAGGGTTCCATAGAACACAGTTTGAAAACCACTGTTATTCTAAAATACATAACATTTATGGGGGGAAAAAACTGTATCTAGTTAAAAGCACTTGATCATCCAAAGACTAGACTGTTAAAAAGTGGACTGAATGGCATTTAGTGAATACATTCATTTACATTGATATATATACATGGGTATGGCTTTATATAACATTAAGAAATGTATATACTTCTATGGTTTGCTTTAATGCTTAAAAAATTTAAATCAAGCCAGTGTAAAGCAACTACTTCATTTTGAAAATAGGAGAACTTAAATTACAAATTCATAGATTTCATTTTTAAAAAATAATAAAGCCCTATCTATGGCTTCAGGACCAAGATAATGCAATTTTTGTCTTAAGAAACAATGCGTACATTCCAGACATCTGCCTACCCAGTGCATGAAGGAGTCATGAACTCAAGACAACAGGCATGAAGATTCAGAGGCCATGGCACCCACACTGTGCATATATCATTTATGTCCTAAAATATATACACTGCGGACACATATGGACACACACAGAGTAAATCACAAAAGCTTTCTATCCTGTGAGTCTTTCTCTTCAGCCTGTGATGGATCTCATTATTAATTAAAGAATCATTTAGCTTGCATAATTGTCTTCTGCCATACATAATTCCAACCTTTCAATGTCTCTTCAAGTTGGCTTATTAGACTAAATGCACTCCTTTGTTTTGGTGACACCATCAATCACAGCCTCTTGATGGATGGACTCCACAGTGGGGTGAATAGTATGTACAGAGGCCTTCTTTGTTCCCATCATGGAACTTACCAACAGGTAACATCATTCGTAAATTTTTTTTGCTCCTTTAAAACTAGAGAATTAAGATCCCACAATCTGCAGTTGAGGAGGTCAGGCTGCCAGTTGGAAGAAATTAGCCATTTGTTGTTAAGTGTCTGCTGAGATATATGAACATTTCAGGACTTTGGAACAAACTGATGACAAGACATAAGAATGTCTAAATCAGGCACAAGTGATGTACTACAGCCAAGCAGACTCACATCAGCCTTTTATATATATATATATATATATATA
>NW_025999977.1:12568064-12622555 GCF_001458135.2 Marmota marmota marmota
ACAAACTTTAAAATAAAATAGAGTCTAGCAAAGAATGGTTCTCATTGTACAGTAAGTCAGACAGATTAAAACTCCTGAGGCATTGAAAGCACTGTAATCAACTCATACAGATTTTCCTCTTTATTTTGTCAGAAGAGAAGCAGAGGCATCATGGAAAATACCTTTATTTGATGGAACATTTAGACACCATCTTTAAACTGGCTTGGGAGCAACAGGAAATGTCAAGTTGGGTCAGATCCATGGGTCCATTAGACCTGCTGGCTAAAAGGAATAGTGTAGGTGAGAAGCAGAGTATTGGGAATAAATAAATGATTTGCTCTCTGGCATTAGCTTCAAAAGGATGTTAAAATGCTCTCTCAAACATCCATAGCTTCCCTTCACTTAAGTCCACAACTTCATTTGTCTTCTTAATGTATGACTTCTTGGCCTCTGCAGGTTTGCTTCCAACCATGTAAAATTATACCTCTCTCAAGAGTCAGGGTGAGTTTTTTGTTTACTTATTCTGAGATTTTTTTTGAACGAATGTGTGTGAACAAAACAAATTCCTTTCAAAAGAGTATAAAATGTTCTCTCTGGGTGTGTTGAATGTTTCTCATTGCAGAACATGTTCTTGCTGTGGCATCAGATGTTCAGGGAATTCAAATTGATAATTTTTTAAAAAAAATCATTTGTCTGGTCATATTATTTATTAGGAAATATTTTAGATTTCTACAGTCAATATATCAGAAAAAACTTGGGAAAGACATCATTTATTAAAATTTAATAAGGTTAGTAAACCATTTTTAAGTATATAAGGTGTGTTAGTCAGCCTTCCGATGGTATCACTATAACACTGGACAGAACAGCTTAGGGGAGGAAAAGATTATTTTGAGCAAACCATTTCAGAGGTTCAGCTCCTGGCTGGCCAAATCCATTGCTCTGGGCCCAAGGTCAGGCAGAATTTCATGGCATGGTGGAGGGCAGGTGCTCAGTTCATGGTTGTTGTGAGGCAGAGAGAGAGGGAGGACCCAGAGGGACAAAATGTAATCCCCAAGAGCTGCCCCCACAGAACTGCTTCTTTTAGTCATGCTATACCTGTCTACAGTCACCATCAAGTCCATGAGTCTTTTCAAATAATTAATCCATCAAGTGGATTAATCCACTGATTAGATTTCATCTCTGACCATCACTGTATTTTCTATCACACGGGCTTGGAGGGGCCTCATATCCAAACCATAATCTAAGGCATATGCACTGTTCAAATTCACAAACTACAAAATGGCATTGAGTAAGAAGTCAGTTTCCACCTCTCTCCAAAACACTGCAATTTTATGTAGGAAAGCATGTTGCCAATGTCTTCACTATTATTCTAGGTATAGCTTTCAAGAAATGTTCTATATATTTATATGCATTTATACTATATAGATAGATATAGATACATATATGTGTTCACACAAATGTTTGCAAGATACAAAACTTTTGTGGAATTTTTTTTATCATAGAATGTATTTTGGACCCTCTTCATATTTGTATATGTAGAAATACCTTGATTTTCTTAATAGCTATAGAATAGTCCATTGTACAAACTTATTCTGAGCTGTTTCTAAAAAGGGCACTAACTTTCCCTCTGATGTGTAGTTTGGGGATTTTGAAGAAAGTATAAAAAGATCTGGATCACCAGATCATATCTATTGTCCTATGATATCAACAGAATTGGGATTTTATTATCTGAATTTTGCTTTATGAATGAATAATTCTCTAGCCTCATCTCTTACCCAAATATTTTTTTCTGAATCCATTAATGTGGCTCAAATATAAAAAAACTTAACAAATTTGAAGAAACAAATCCAAATTTTTTGGACCCCTAAATCATAGCATTCATAAAAAGTGACTCAAAGAGAGTCATAGAGCTAATAGAAGAGCTACAATTATAAAACTATCAGAAGAAAATATAGGAGTAAATCTTTGTATGCTGGGTTAAGTAATACTTTCTCAGAAATGAGAAAGTGTAACTTAAAAGTATAACTGAAAACAGAAGATTGGCAAGTGGAATTTCCTTAAAATTAAGAATGTTTTCTTCAAAGGTAGTCATCAAGATGGTGAAAAAGATAACTTGTAGATTGAGAGAACATATTTGCAAATGATATATCTGATAAGCAAACATAAAATATTCACAATACATAAAGGACTCTTACAAGTCAATATTTAATTTTAATTATTTGCCCAATTGAATAAATGGGCAAATAATTTAAATAGACATTTCTCTACAGATGATTTACAAATTGTCAATAAGCACATTAAAAGATGCTCATCAGTCATTAGTGAGATAGCAAATTAAAACCATAATGAGACACCAATTCACACCACCAGCATGTCTGTAATCAAAATGACAAGCAATAACAAGGATGGGTGAAGATGTGGAGAAAATGGAACTTGCATGCATAGCTGGTGGGAATAGAAACTGGTGCAGTTGCTTTGGAGAACAGTTTGGCATTTGGGAGTTGCCCATAATTGATATTTTCCCACTTTATCTGTTCTCTGAAATAGTGCATGACATGAGTTAGAAGTATTTCTAGCTTGTATGTTTGGTAGAATTTTAATATCACTTGGGTCTAGTGTTTCCATTGGAGAATTATTTGATTTACTTAGGGATTATAAGATATTATGATTTGGAACTGAATGTCTCTCCAAAGCCCATGTGTTGAAAGCATGGTCCCCAAATCATCATGGTTCAAAGGTGGGGATTGCAGGCAATGATTGGATTATGAGAGCTCTGATCTAATCAATGGATTAATCCACTTTGATACCTAGTTTGAAGGAAGTAGATTACAGGGAGCATGCCCTGGAAGGGTTTACTTTCTCCCCAATTCTACTCTATTTCTCTTATTTCTTGGCTGTCTTGTGTTTTCTTCTATCCTGCCCTATGTTGTCATGTTATTCCTAATCTCACCACCAAAGAAATGAAGCTGGCAGACCATGGACTGAATGCTCTAAAACTATGGGCCAAAATAAACTTTTCCTACTCTAACTTGTTCTTGTTAAGTATTTCAGTTACAGTGATGCAAAACTGACTAACAAACAGGACTATTCAGATTCAGATTTTCTTCTGATTTTGGATTCAGGATTGGAAAGTTCTATTTGTTTGTCTGGATGGTTGTCTATTTTATGTTTGCAAATATATTAATGAAGTTGCCCATGCAATATTCAATATCTAGAATTATGGCTCATTTTTGTCTAATATTGTTCATTTATTCCCCTCTCTTGTTGAGTTTGCTAGAAGAATTCCACATTTTTATTTCAAGAAAACAATCTTTCAATAGATACATTGTATTTTTTTTGGTTACAGACTTTCTTAATCTCTAGTCTTTTATTGTTATTTTCTTCCTGTGACATTTTTAGAGTGGTGTTCTTTTCCTAACTTGCCTATGTAGATGCTTAACTTATTAATTTTTAGCCTTTATTTCTTCTGTTTGGTTAAAATCGGTTTTAAATGACAAATCATAATTATATGTATTTATGAGGTACAGTGTGATATTTTGATATGCATGGAATGATTACATAAATCTAATTAATATATTCATCCTTTTACATCAATTTTTATGGTGAGACATTTAAAATTTATTCTCTTCTAGTAAAATTTCTAAAACTAAAATTTAGCTATATTGTATAATATTTGGTTTTGTGGTATTTTTATTATCACTGAAATATAAGTATTTTGGCTTTCCACAATGCTTTTTAACTTTGATTTAAAAGAATATTTAGTAATGTGTTTTCACACCATCAAATACATTAGTTTTCCAATCTATTTTTAATTATTAATTTCTAACTTAACTGCATTTTTATTACAGTTAATAATTAATATATAATAACAATGCATGATATCCTCGGTTCAATTCCAAGCACTGCAAAAAAAAAAGTGTTCAGAGAATGCATCATAACCAAAGTTTGTTATTCATTAATAACATACTTTTGTAGTATGCATGCTTTGTAGTATGTATTATACATGCTACATGTATGTTGTATACATATGTATAGTAGAATATATACTATGTATGTTGTATGCATACTTCATAGTATGTATTAATAGTCAGTTTTCATAAATGTTTTTGAGTACTGAAAATCCTGTATATTCTGTATTGGTACATTAGTCTATATATGCCAATTATATGAGGTTTTTTATTTTGGTTAGATATTCCTACTATTAATATTTTTATTTGTTGCTATATAAGTTAACTGTGTGAAGGGTTTTAAAATACACCATTATGATAGTGATTTGCTGATTTCTTATAATTATGCAGTAAATACAATTTGATTTTACTTATTCTAAACTATCACTGGGTATGCACGAGTTTAAAAATAAATGTTCTCTCATCATATAGTGACATGTTTTATCTTTCACAATGAATTTGACAATGTTCGGTTTGTCTTATATTAGTATAGCTATACCATCTGTGTTTTGATTAACATTCTCCTGACTTATCTTTTCCCTTTCTTAAACATCTTAAAATTTCTTTATTCCTGTTTTTGTTTTGTTTTTCCTCTTCCTGTATTTCTTCTTCCTCTCCTCCTCCTCTTTCTCCTTCTTACTTTTCTCCCTCTGTCTTATTTCTACATCTCTCCTTCCCTCTTGCCCTCCCGCTTTTCCCCCTCCCTCCCTTCATCAATTTGGTCATCTTCTTGTTTTAACAAGACCATAAAGAAAGACCATGTGCATTTACCATAATTACTTATTTATATGGATTTACATCTTTCAACTTAATTTACTTACTTGTGCTTCTTACTTGTCCCAAGTTTTATGTTTTCTTTCAGTTCCTCTTTCCTTCCACTTGATTAAATTTTTATGATCTATTTATATTAGCTTAATGATTACCCTATATATTTCAGCAGGCAAACATAATTTATCAAATCTAAGTCACTGTTTTCACTTTCAACCTGAATGTTCCATGAGCTATAGGCTATTTTAATGTAAAACATCCACTGATTTTATTTTGCCTTTTGTTTACTTTTTTCGGTTTTGCTTCTTTATTTTCGAACCTCATGAAGAATTTATCACTATGATTTCACACAGCCAACATTTATTTATATTTATCCACATATTATCATTTTCCTTTGCTCATAATTTATTCTTGTTTCTCAGTGCTAACATCTGGGATCACTTTCCTTCTTTGTGAATTACGTCTTTTAAAAGTTCCTTCAGAGAAGATATATTGATAGTGAACTATTAGTTTTGTTTCCCAAAAAGCTAATTATTTTACCCTCTTTCTTGAAAATTACTTTCATTAACATGCAATCTTGATTTTGACGGTTATTTTCCCTGAGCACATTGAAGATATTACCATGCTGTTTGGGTTCCATTGTCACTGTTGAGAAGTTGGCTGTCAGTTTATCAAACCATTGAAGGTTCTCATTTTTCTCTTGGTACTTTAATATGTTTATGTCTTTTATGATCTGTAGCTTCATGAGTCTAAGCATTTATTTTCCTGGTTAGGATTCATTTAGCTGAATGAATCTGAGAATTGCTACTTTGAAAAAAATAAATTCTGGAAAAGTCTCAATTACTAACTTCAGTTCCTTTCTCTTGGAAACTAAATTAGACATCTATTAGAACTTGTTGCTCTTCTATATTGATTTAACATTTT
The DNA here is from genome assembly GCF_001458135.2 of Marmota marmota marmota. Classification (NCBI taxonomy): domain Eukaryota; kingdom Metazoa; phylum Chordata; class Mammalia; order Rodentia; family Sciuridae; genus Marmota; species Marmota marmota. Next base: position 12,573,683 of record NW_025999977.1, read on the forward strand.
CAGTGTTTTACATATCTTTTCTTCTCTCCAGATAGAGGTTAAAGCTCATAAAATTTCTGTCCTTGTGTCTACTGAACATTTCAGCCTATCTATTGAGTTATATATTATTTCTAGAATTTCTGTTAGTTTCTTGTTCAAATAGGCTTTTACATTTTTGCAACCTGTTTTTCAGTCTTGTATTTGCTTTCTTAGCACTAATTGTACATATTTCTTGTAGACCCTGTATCTGAGAAATATATTTTATAAAGTCTTTGTCCTATCATGACATTCAGAAATAATGGACTTGGTGTCTTGCTTCTATGTACATGATGTACATAGTTCATGAAACCTTATTTGTGGAGATCTTGGAAGCCTGAATTAATGGTAGGTTCTGCTAGAATGAAAGTTTCCTGTGTGTTTACACCAAACTCTGTGTACCTGTGTGTTGTGTGTTTGACAACTTAGACAGTCTAAAATATGACTGACACACCCATGCCATGGCGAGGTTATGGTTTTGAACTTTTTTGGAGATACAACCCTCCCCATATTCCACCCAATGCCTTCCAGATGGTGTGCTGGTGATTGGCTGGGTGACCGGGATGTGTTTACTTGTATTTCATATTACACTGAGTATGTGGCCCTTGGGTGATTATTTTTATGCAGGAGTGTCTCCTATTATATTTCCCACTTGAGGTGATTCCTAGACTTTCTCTTGCCCATGCCCTCAGAGATCAAGAAAACCGAAACCAAATTTACTTGAGAACAAATATTCTCAAGACAAAACCAGATTCAGGGCTACTTAACTCTCTTCCTTCCTCCTTTTACTTAATGTTTGGCTGAGCATATTACTTGCCAACTTGCTACTTACAGGTGTTGTTCAAAAATGAATACAGACATAAAACGGTTTTGTTTGTTTCCAGCAAAACAATCAGTTGTGGGAATTAGAGTTCAATAAATATTTACGGAATGAATGAAATTTCAGGTTTTCCTGTATCTTATTGATAGTTCATCCAAACTCACACAGAATAGAATAGATCCTTTCCCAGAGGGTATTTCTCTACCTCTATACCTCATCTACAAATCAGCAGAAAACAGGAAATATGAAGGGAAGAGAACTCTTTTTCATTTTGCTTTTGCTAAAAGAGAAGAAAGAAGAAAACAAGAGGAAGAGAAGATGGAAAAAAATATAGAGAATGACAAGAGAATGGCTTGGAGCTGTGGAGTACAGACCCCTGCATGGGTGTTTATCATTTGTGAGTACTTCTATATTTCTTGTTCATATTTGGAACGGTTGTCGATTATTGTACAGATGTCCCTGTGCATCTATTGCCAGGAGTGAATCTGTTCTGACTCTTCCGAGTTTCCCAACCTCACACTCTGATCTCATCCAGTGTCAATGCAATACTGTGCTATAAGAGGAATCCAGTGGTTTTCTGAAAAGAATGTTAAAGTGAATATTGGTGGCAGAGGGAAGGAAAATACTTACTCTAAATTCTCCAGAAATCATTTCAAGAACCTGTCATCTTTCATTTCCCTCCCCTCTCCTTTTGCATGAGACCTTTCATGAGAAATACCTTTGTTCCTCTACCCCATGGCCTGGGTGGCCAAAATCAGTGAAATGATTCCATTTCTCAAAACTACATTAACCGAAAGGTGGCTGAAGAAAGCCTGATTCTTTCATAAGTCATAATGCTTTTAGAAGCATTTTATTATCTCCCAAGATGAAATATATGACATCCTGTAATAGGTCCTAAATGTCAGAACCTTTAACTCTTCTCAAGGTGAGCACCTTCCTCTGCTCAGGTCTTTGTCTCACCGTCTCTCAAGGACCACGGGGCATTAATGAACACCCCACACACTCCCAAGGATCAGAATTAGACGAGTTTTTTGTTTTTTTTTTTCATCTATGCATGTTTCCCACAATGAAGGAACGTTTGGCAGGAACACTCTCAGACAGAAATGGCACAAGAGAAATATGGCATCGTCAAACAGAGCATGAGAGGTCAGTTGATGGGAGACGGCCTCCTTGCTTAACGGGAGCTTGTGACTGACCCTGTCCAGATGAGGAAGTGTTAACTGAATTTCTAGAATACAGACCACTCCACCCATTGAATGGTAAGAAAGGCCAAAGCACCTCAGTCACGTCTGGCTTAGAAAACTTTCTCGTTTATGCGTGCCCATGTGTGTGCTCTTGCAGCATGGATTTTGCTAGTGGACTTTGCCCCAGTTTACCAAAAAAAAAAAAAAAAAAAAGGAGTTTGGTGGTGGGTGGGGGAGGGGCTCCCCACGTGGGCTCTCTCCACAATGAGTCACTGCACTGGACCTCGTCCTGACATCACGCTTCAATCAAAAACTTTTTGCACAAAATGTCACTTTCAAAGTTGCGGTTTGGGGGGAAAAAGTGTCTTTATAAAAAATTCATGGCCACAATGATCTGATAATGCAGTGTTCTGATACCAGCAGATGTTTTGTCTAACATGTTCCCTGAAGCTGTACTCTGTGCCTTCATATCTTTCATTTCCAGTTGCTATCTGCTGACTGTGGGATGTCATGTACGTACCCTATAGCTATGCGCGGCAATTCGCATCTAACACCACCGCGCGTAATGAGCTTCACAAGATGCTTGTCGCAATAACTCCGTACTTCCCTAACCATATGGAACACAACACTCTAAAGCCCATAGACACTTTTTTTTATTACAGTTCAGATCCTTAAAACATAATCTGTGTGATGTCTAGTGAATGTACGTGAAGAGCTGCTGAAAACAAAGTTAACACTTGTTCACATCATCTGTTACAAATGTCCAATTTGGGACAATAAATTTTCTCGGAACCTGTTCTTTTGCTGACTCGTTGCTTTATCTTTTTTTTCCTTTTTCTCTCACGTCGTTTTTTTTATGAACTATGCATATGTATTAAATGGGATTTGTTGTCCCTAGATACCAATTTGCATAAAGTACAAGCCATCATTGGTTGGAGAGAAGCAAATTACTTCTCCGGCAAGATCACACTTTATTTTTTTTTTTTTTTAATTTTAACAAACCGCAGGCAGAGGCTGTTAACAGTACTTAGCCAGATATGCAAAGTATCACTTTTCTCAAAAGCAGCTTGATCAATGAGTGGGAAGAGGAAGAAAAAAAAAGTGGGAGGTGATATTATTCAATTAAGTCCCATAGAAAGCTGACCTGGAGCAGCCATGCCCATACCTGTTCAGCCACCTGTCCACCTGTCGGTAAGCTGAGCCTCTGCTTTTCCCCTTCAGTGCAGGTCAGGTATTCAAGGTTTCTGAGAACAAAAACCGACAGACTTAGCAAAGAAGTGAGACCAAGTCAGCAGCTTTTAAAAATAACAAGAATCTCTCAGTTTTATTCTCTGCTTCTCAGAAAACTCACCGCTTTTGATTTATTTCTTTTTCAAGTTATCCTTGCCATCCTTTCCTTTGCAACTTAATAGTCAAGCAGCTTTCTGTCAACAGCTCTGCTTGTAATTGCTGACTCCAAATGTCTTGTAAACTACAAGTAAGACCTGCACCCCCACCTCTGCCCATCACAAAAAGCAGATTTCCCTAGCAGATGCAGGAAGGCATGGAGGCCACGGCGGATGGAGCCCCACCATCCAGGCCCACACCAGCCCTTGGGTGCCTGCTTCCCACTCTTCTTGTGCTGTACACCTGTGACAAGTTGGCAATCGCTGGGGCGATAACACAGAGACTTGCAAATTCCAGCTTGTCCCTCTGCTAAGCAGAGCTGTGCAAGTTTTTTTTTGCTAAATAAAGAAACAAACAGCTCTTTTAGCCAAGAATCTCAGACAACGTATTGGGGGTGGAAGTTGTGAACCTTAGAAACAGCTGGGAATAAATGACACTCTCCAACTTTTGACAAACTTGCCACGGAAACTTTAGAAGACTTGGTCTGACTTAGATTCACATTTCAGTTAAGTTTATGTTCCAGGGGCTTTTGATATGTGTAACAAAATAATTGAATTTTTAATATCACTTTAAATCATTCGAACTAGAGTACATAGAAGTTCCTTACAAAGAGCAAATATTTGTTCTAACCATTGTAACCTCTAAAGGTAAACAAGAAACTGTTAGCAAAGTCTGTTCCCCCTCTTGGGAGGGGCCATTCCATCATTATTCATTTATGAGGATCCAAGAGATTTGAATATATAATTTACTCCTCTTGCCTTGTCAGGAGGCCAAGCAAAAATAGAAATAAATGAGTGAGAAGCCATCAGGCTTGATGACATGAAAGGTTTATGCTACCAGCCACCATATCTATCTTTGAGGACTACACAAAAGTGACCAAAATTTATCACTCTGAACCCAGAGAGTCTGTGAATGTGGGTGTGTGGGGGTGCAGCCCCCCACCACTGTGCTCCTAAAGCCAACATAAGTGGTTCTTATGAGATGTCCAATACCATTTGTTCAATGCATCAGTGAATGGTTGAGGTGTGAACTGATGAACACATAATGGGAGTGGGCTGGGCCCAGCAAACTATATATCTGTTACTAGCACCAGAGTCAAAGATTAATGAAATTTCTGTGTGCAAAATTTCTTCCTCTAAATTCCATCAGAGAGGCATTGTTGAATACCTGCATTGTTCCAAGAAATAAACTAAACACTGCTGACAGTGAGATTTATTGGATAGAATCAAATATGGATCATGGAAGAGGAACCAACCACACAATATCACCTAATGGATTGGTAAATTTGGGCAAGTTACTCACTGTCCTTGGGCTTTTTGTTGCTTCCTCTGGAAAATGAGGGAAACTCCCTCTAGCACAGAAATGTTCTGATGATTAAATGAGATTAACCAAAGTCAAGTTCCCAGTCCATTCTAACTGCTCCCTGAGAATTGGTCTCCTTTCTACTTCCTGACCCTTCAGAACTTGTGATCTAATTCTCCTATTTTAGATGAACACACTAAATGTACTCCCAATAGAGGACGATTGTAGAAGATTTAGAAGCACGAAATTACTTCTTTTGAAAAGAAAAATGCCTGAAAAAAAAGAGCTCCTTGTGGTTTTTTCATCCTACCCCATTTCCACACTTTTATGCTGGCCAAATGTCTTTCTTTCTTCCATGCAATTTTCCAAACCATACTCAATCACATGAGCCCTTAGAGCTTAGGGAATGGGGCCTCCAAGCCTACAAGGGTTCTTGCACTGCTTGTTGAACCTCAAAACATAAATATTTCCGTTTCAGGTGCTCTATCAGCTCTTTGCTGAATAACAGATAATCCCAAATAACAGCAATTTATTGTTTGTCACAGTCGGTGGGTTGGCTGATTGGTTTCACTTCATGTTCAGCCCAGATTCACCTATGGGACGACATTCAGCTACAGGGTTGGCTGGGCTGAAATTTCCCCAAAGACCTTGTTTCCTGGTTAGTGCTATTTTTCTGGAGTACCCTGATTCTCCTCTGTGTGGCATCTTGTCCTCCAATGGAAAGACAGATTTCCTTCTGTGGTGGTCTGGAGGAAATCTTCCAATACGGTAAACATACAAGCTACATGGTCTTCTAAGGACAAGGCTCCACAATTTGCACAGAATCATTTCTACCACATTCTATTGGACAAAGCAAGTCACAAGGTCAACTCAGTGTCAAAGGGGTAAAGAAACAGACATCCCCTCTGGCCTGGAAGCATGCCATGTTATGTTGCAGAAGGTTGGATATATTGGACTAAGAGGTGTCTCTATATATTAAGCAATCAACTCCAGTGTCCTCTCCACTTTGATATTGAAGATTTGTGTCTAAGTTGTCTTTTGATGAGATTTTTCCAGTGGCCCACTTTTGAAGGATTTTTCCTTTTAAACTGTCTAGTTTCAAAAGATCACTTTGGGCACCAAGGCCTTACTCCCAAATTCATTAATGTGTTCTTATAAACAGAGGATTGTCAAATTTTGTTTCATAATTTCTTCCTTTGTTGTATAATTTCTCCAAGAATAAGGAACAATAGAGAATTATTTCCATGCTATTATGAAATGTACTAATATATTTAGAAAACAGAAGGATTAAAATTATTACTGGTTTAAAATGATTATTCAAAAAATACTTAGGTCTACATCCAACAGAATGTTTACAGAATGTATATGCAAAAGAACTATAAAAATATGATGAAAAACATTAAAAGTTTCAGCTCAGCCTGATGACACACGCCTATAATCCCAGTGGCTTGGGAGACTGAGGCAGGAGGATTGTGAATTTAAAGCCAGCCTCAGCAATGGCAAGGCGCTAAGCAACTCAGTGAGACCCTGTCTCTAAATAAAATACAAAATAGGGTTGGGGATGTGGTCAGTGATTGAATGTCCCTGAGTTCTATCCCTGGTACCACCCCTTGCAAAAAAAAAGTTTCAATAAATAGAGGACTATTTCATGTTTATAGATTGAAATACTTAATATTATTAAGATGTAAATTCATCCCAACTTGTTGTAAGTACTCCTCAGTAAAAATATTAGAAAGCTACTTTGTTGATACCAACAAAGTTATTCTAAAGTTTTATGGAAAGATAAAATACCAGATAGCCAACATAATACTAAAGAATAACTCAGTTAAATGATTGTCACTACTCAATTTGAAACATACAGCAAAACTATGATAATTGAGATGAGTTGATATTAGCAAAACCATAGGCAAAATCACTGGAACAGAACCCAGAAAGTACACTAATACAAAAATAGTCTATTGATCCTTCAAAAGATAGAATGGTAAGACAACGAAGAGAAGATAGTCTTTTCAACCATTAGTGCTAAAACCAGAAGATATCAAAATGGAAAGAAAAACAAATAAGCAAACAAACAAAACTAGACACAGACCTTATGCTTTCACAAAAAAAATAGTTTAAAATGTATCAGAAGAATAAAAACAAAACACAATACAGCAAAATTCCTAGAAGAAAATGTAAGAGGCAAACTCTGTGATTTAGATTTTGTGATGAGTTTTTACATACAACACTACAAGCATTATCTATGAAAGAAAAAAATTGGTAAATTATGACTTGTTAAAATTAAAATCTTCTACTCTTTGAATAATATTTGTTCAGAGAAGAAGACAAGTCACAAACTGGGAAAAAAATATTTGCAAACCATATATCTGATCAAATCGTTGTATCCACATCATGCAGAGGACTCTTAAAACATAGCAATGAGAAAATAAAGAAGCCCATGAAGAAAGGGTGAAGTATCTGAAGAGACATCTCAGATACACAGATGGCAAATAATCATATGAAAAAAAAATGCTCAATATAATTTGTCATCCAGAAATTTGATGCCGAATTTTGCCAAATGGTTTTTGAAATCTATTATAATAATTATTTTGCTTTAGTCTGTTATTATAATGAATTGCATTGATGAGCTTTGAATGTTGAGCCAGTCTCACATTCCTGAGATAAACCCTACGAAGTCATAATGTATGAATATTCTTTTGTGTACTGCTTTTTTGATGAATACTTCATTGAATATTTATGTGTTAATATTTATGAAGGATCTATTGGTCTACAGTCTTTCTTCTATTGTCTCATTTTTGTCTGACTTTTTAAATAAAGGTAAAATTACACTAACAAAATAAGTTGAAAATGTCCTATTTTTTGAATAAAGGTGTTTATACTTTATAAATTTTAAAAAATATTTAGTAGACTTTATCCATGAAGCCACTTGGCCCTATACTTCTTCATTGGAGTGTTATTAATTTTGAATAGTTTTCTTTAATTGATATAAGGCTTATCAGGTTATCTACTTCTTACTGAGTGAATTTTTGTAGTTTCTGCCTTTCAAATAATTGATCCATGATATCTAAGTTGTCAAAGTAATAGGCAAATTTTTTTTAATCTCTTTCTTACTATTTGAAGATTTCTTTTTATTGTTATCTGAGGATCTATAGTCACATACCTTTTTATTCCTGGTGTTGAAAATTGATGTATTCTCTCTTTTCTCTTGGTTATTCTGATGAAATATTTGTAAATTCTATTGAATTTTCATTGAACAATCTTTTGGTTTAATTTATAATTTTTGTTGTGTTTCCTTGTTGTCAATTTCATTATTTTCTCTTCATATTTATATTATTCTCTTTCTTATGTTCATTCCATAATTTGTTCCTCCTTTTTCTAGCTTGTTAAGATGAAGACTTAGATCATTGACTTGAGGTCATTTTTTGTTCTACAATTAAGCATTTAATGTTATAAAAATTTCCTCTAGCTACCATTTAAGCTTCATCCTACAAATTTAGCTTCATCCCCTTCATTTTTATGATGTTGAAAACATTTCATCTTTTCACTTCAGACTTGGCCTTTACTGTATGTCTATCTAGATAAGTTCTAATTACTAAATATTTTAGCATTTTTCAGATATATATTGGTTCTGATTTCCATTATGATCAAATAAGGTACTTTGTATTATTTCCATTTTTAAAGAGAAATATTGAATAGAACATTTAAAATTTTTGTTATGGTTTGTTACAAGACTTAGTTGGTTTAGGTGACATTTTATGTGTATTTGATAAGAAAGTGTATAGTGCTGTTGTTAGACATAGTGTTCATCAAATTATTTGATAGTACTGTTGAGACTATATCTTTGCTGATAGTCTGTCTATGCACTTATTTATTGATAATTTGAAAAAGAGTGCTGAAGTTGGAAAGTATAATAGTGGATTTAAATTTCTTCTTTTCAGTCCTAATTTTTTTCCTTATGAATTTGTCAAATTTTGTTTGTTGGTTCTTTATTTTTATAGTAGTTTTTGGTTGTTTCCTGTACATTTTGAATATTATATTGGAGACTCTGGGTACCATTAAGTGTTTCTGGTGAACCTTAAACTTTTATTTTATCAGGCAGTCAACTCAGGTTCAGACTGAATATTTCCTTTTGGGTGGCGATTCCAATGCCAGTTAAGACTTCAGAGCCTTATTTGCTTTGTGTGCCTCTCACAGGTCATTGTGGGACTTGAATGGTGAGCTTATACTATGGTTCAATTCTCATCCTGTGCTGGGATGGTTTATATCTATTACATACATGCTCAGTATAGGAGTCTAGGACTTTTGTTAGTTCATGTGCAGAGATGGGTTCAAAATGTGAAAAATTTAAAAAAAGAAAATAAAACAAAATATATTTCCTTTTTTATTGTTCCCAATAGCAGAAGAGGCAGAACCTAAAAGGAGGAAGAATGGAGACCTAGACATTCTTTTCCCCTCAACCCCACCCAGGCACACATGCATACAAATACATACCATTAAACACATAGTGGAAAGGGAGGGCCTTGAATGGGATGTGAAACAGATGTTTCAGACCATACTGGACAATTTTGGTAACTAAAAGTAAATAGAGAGTTTTAGAGTTAGACCAATGTGTCATGCAAATGTCTGCTACCCTTTGAAATTTGTCTAACAAAATCCAACTAGTCCATGGTTGTAGTTTCACAGACTGGAAGATTCTTAATAAATGGTTAAAACTTTCTAAGCTATGTTCTTTTCAAAGGGGTGCATAATAGAAGCTCTTGTATGGGGTTCAGATAGTAAGTCAACCAGACCAGGAACATCAGCAAGGTGTTCCAGAGGTAGTAAGCTCTTATAACATCCTCTGGTGCTGAGAACTCTGGCAACTCACCCACCATAGACAGGGGCTGTAGTTGTTCCTCAGACTCTCATATTCTATGACCAGCTTCCATTAAGGGTGACATATTTTCCTTCACATCTGCTAGATCTTCAAACTGAGTACAACGAAGACATATAAACCATCTGTTACCCTCAGGATGATTTCCTATAACCTTGTCCTGAGTTGATTGTATACTTTAATCCAACAACCTCCCCCCCACCGCCTTTTTAATCTTTTTATTTTAACCTTAAATCAGGTCTAAGTGAATAAAAATCAACAGGAGATGTCAGAAATATGAAGATGTACATGACAATGGTCATAAATAAAACAAACTTGCAAAATAATACATGTGTACAGATCATCACAAGAAAAGAAGGTATAATGAAAACAAAATGTTACTGAAGTTCAGAGATGGGAGACGTCACTTCTGGCTTCCCAGTTTCATAAAGAAGTGACATTTTGAACTAAACCTTAAAAGATAAGAAAGATTTCGCTAGGCAGAAATTGGTACAGGTAAGACATTCCCTGCAAAGCAAGTAGCATGAAAATGTTATAAAGCTGAGAAATGTTCAAGGATTGCTTAAGTGACAGAAACCGGATCAGTAGAGCTTAGTGCACCTCTTGATATTAATTGTGGTTGCAGAATACATGAGGCCTTGAATACCAAGACAAGGTTTCTTCATTTTAGAAGTAAATAGGAGGACATTTAATATTTAGGGGAAAATATAAGATAGATAGATAGATAAAACAGATTGATATTATATTAATGTTTAGGAAACCTGGCTAAAGGTTATTCCAGAATTCTTTGTAAAATTCTAGCCACTATTCAGTGAGCCTGAAAATATGCCAATTTTTTTTTTCAAAAGCTACACTTTAAAAAATAAAATAAGAACTTTAAGAATTATTCTAGCACCAGTGAAGATTTAGGATGGCTCCTCAGAGGGTATTTTGTTGACAGCAACATGGAAAGTTCTACGTGGTTATCATGAAAATCCAGACATAAAACTTGTGCTGGTTAAGAGATACCTAAGATTAAGAGGATTCTAGGTGAATCCGTGAGGGTTCCTAAGAATGTTCAGAATGTGGGATTGTTCCGAATATCTATGTAAATATGTGTGCTCGTGCATGCATGTGTGTGTGTGTGTGTGTGTGTGTGTGTGTGTGTACACACACTAAAGTAATTCTTTTGGCCTTGTGTAGACTGAGTTCTAGGTGACTGTGATGTCTGAGTTAAATGGATTAAATATGAAGTCTTAGGAAACTGGTTTGTGATGAAGGTTTAACTTTAAGAATCATTATGGATCATGAAAAGTAAGTTTGGGGGTCTTGGTTAGAAACAAAAGAAAGTGTTACAGAGAAAAAAAAAGAGTTGAAGACAGAACCTTGAGGATATCCATTCTCTGAGTTAGAAGAAAGGAAAGGAATCAATAAAGGGGACCGTGGTTGTTGGTGTTTTCAAAGGCTTCTGATGAGCCCTATCTCCTGATTTTCATATCTTCCCGGAATCTCCTCATTTTGCACATGAGCTGGGCATCATGGCTTGTTTCTAATTAATAAAATGCAGCCAAGAGGTGAAATATCACTTCCAAGGAGAGGTCCTAAGAGATGATGTCTTCGATCTTTTTGGCATTCTCTTTCCCTGCCACATAACACCACCAGCAAGGATCAGAGGGCAGACTCCAGCCAATAGCTAATGAGGAAATGAGACCATCCACCACCAGTCTCAGAGGAATAAATTCTGCAAACAATCACATGAGTGAACCTGAAAGCAGGTCCTCAGATTCTCCGCTAGTCAAACTGTCAGGTTACATCACTAACATCTGACTGCAGCCTCTTGAGAAATTCTGCAGCTGAGGACCCAGCTGAGTCAAGTCTGAACCAAGGCCCAGGACACGGGGAGATATAGACATCATTGTTTCAATTTGTAATGTTCAGGTGTAACTTGTTATACAACAATAAATATATAGGCAGAAGTAGATACTTTGGAGAAACAGGAACAGGAAGAAGTTAATGTACAGTCATAGAAGACCAAAGAAAAAAGAGACTCCAAGATGGAGGGAGTAATCATCAGACTAAATATGGCGGAGAGGTTGCATGGGTTACTGGCTATGAACAGCCCCTTGAACTTGGAAGTTTAGTTTTGAGAAAGCTCTTTGAGGGAAGTGCAGTGAGTAAAACATAGCTTCAGATGGTGAGCATGAGAATACTTGTCAAAAGCCTACTGCTAATTTGGGGTGTCTGGCAGAAAAAAAAAAAGAGGAGTTAGAACAATGGCTTGAGGGAAGTTTCTTATTTTCATGATATAAATTCCTAGACTTATCTCTAGGAAGAGAAGAGGTCTAAAGATTCAAAGAGGTATGAGGGAGACAAAAAATGATTTATTGTGCACATACTCTGAGGTTCATGCTACTTTCAGCACTAGAGACATAGCAGCACAAAAAAAAAAGGCAAAGATCTTTACTTATCATAGTTTATATTCTAGTAGAAAAACATAGGAAATAAAATTAGTAGACTCTATAATGTGTTAGTGCTGGTGTGTGTCATCAGGGAGAGATATTCTCAAGTAATATTCAGTGTTTTGGGAAGGGGAAATACTTCCTCCTTCAAGAAAAAAAAAAGGTTAAAATGTCATAGGAAATAAGAGAGACACTCTTAAATGGAGAGGAGGTTAGGACAATTGAGCCATTTCATTGAGAGAAGTGGCCTTTTATCTCTGCTTTTGCCTAATGCTTCTCTTAGCGCATGTTTGTCAACAATTTGCTGGGCTCCTACTTCCCTCCCTCTATTTATGTGGAAATTAGCACATGTTGGAGGACTAACTGTTGATGTACAATCTTGGTCCCTTCATTATGGATGGTGATATAATTCACAGTAACCAAGGTAGTACATTTTCCAATTACACATTCTATTGTCTCATTAGCTGTCATACGTCACCTGCACCTACCTATCAAGTAGCACATTTTACTTCATTATGTGCCCCCAGTCATCTTTAGTGACAAGCAGCATAGCCTGAATTGTCACAACAAGCCCTAATTTCAAGCAGCAAACCATATTTCAGTTGCATTTTAGAACAAATTTATGTATCTAATATGGTTTCAGAAAATGTGAGTGCAACAGGATTGATTTCATGTGCTCCCCCACTCCATATTAATATATGGTATATAACTTTTAACCATTGTTTTCAGAGTAACATCCAGTTTTCCACTGAGGGTGAGATATTCTGCAACTGTGGTTTTAACATAGTGGCTCATGGAGGTTGAACAGGTTGCCCTAAATCATCCCCCATACCAAGATCTTGCTGGTGGGTTGGTTTTCTAGAGTAGTCTGTCATTTCAGAAGCAACAAGGTAGCACTGGCAAGGATTGGTGAAAAAGGCCCCTGGAATGGGGAAGATCATTAGGAAAAAACAGATTCGTTTATCCTGGACGGCTGCTCCATGAGTCAAGCTATCATTTTTCTTCCTTTTCCCTTTGGAGTTCTGTGTGTGCCAGACAGCAGTGTTATTTTCAAGTGTTTATCAGAGATACACAGTTACTCACAGCTGCATTAATCCCATGTCTCTTTGATGATGCAAACTGTCTCTGCATCTGAATCTGAATTCATGAACTGGAATAGTAGGATGACGTCATCTGTTTCTATGCCTGACTTCTTGCACGTGATGTGTGAGTATTCGAAGTCCCAGGTTCACTGTCACTCTCTGACTCTGCTCTCTGCTCCAGATGCCTGAGACCCTCCAGGGCAAGTTACTCAAGGTTTCACTCTCAGAGAATGAAGTTTTACAATCCATTTCCAGTACACCCAAGTCTTGGTCCTTTGGGCCTCCAGCTGGTTCTCCTTAACTCAGAACCTGAGTCATGTTCAAGTTCCCTCTGACCTCCTGGTGGTTTCTTAAACCAGACTTCTCTTTGCCTGAGATATTCCAAAACAACATTCTGGGAATTCCCACTTGGAAATTCTTCTTCCCTTTCAGTGGAATTGTCCATGCAATTCAGACAGTGGCCGATTTTATACCTCCTCCTTCCTTTAGGTTTTTCCAGTTGGACTCATTTAATCCCTTCCCCCACAGCATCGCCTCTTCCCAAATCCATATTCATAATCTTCTTAGTGGGAGGTAGAGGGCATTAAAACCTAAAGATTTCTGCTAAATTTCTCCATTCCTCTTTTGCCAACAGGCGGAAGCTTGTGTTTCTGCTGGGTATGCTAGTAATGGGATTTTTTTTTTTTCTTCTTTTTTCCTTAGCACAGTTCTATAATTAATGCATGTTTCTTTGATTCTACATTTATATTTAACACATTTTAAAAGGTACAAAATGCGTTTTAAAGACGCTTCTTGTTCCCTTGTGATTATTCGAGTACAGAGGAGCCATGTAAGGATTATGAGAGGAGCTCCCAGGAAGGAGGGGAAGACTATTGACAGACTCCCCAGAGCAGAAGCCACGCGAAGGGGAAGTTCACCGACTTGGAGGCTCTTGCACCACCTGCTGGTAATTTAGGAAAGCAATTAAATGCCAGACGTGGACTGACGTACTCACTGTGGCATGTGGGAGCAACCACACTCTTTGGGTATCATTTTATCATCAGAGTCTGGAGGGCTGACAGACGCAGAGCTTGTGCTTAAACTTATGGAAAACTTAGTTTTGGCATCTCACACCCCTGGAAAACTGGCCCACATAAAAAAGAACCCTTTTCTCCTCTTTCCCTCCTTCCTGTCCAGCCCGACCTCAGCCCTGGGAGAGTCTTGGGTTTTTGGATGCCTTTCTTTTCACTGTACACCAACTTTGCCTCTTTGGCATGTTCCTAAGTGGGTTGTTTCTCTCCAGCTCTTGGAGTTCATTTCCTAAGAATAATGTCTACTTTGTTGTCTGTTGAAAGTGGTGGGAGCCACTCAATGTATGCAAAGAGACCTAGAGACCAGAGTCATTTCAATAGCCTACAAATCATGGAAGCAGCAGCTCTGGAGAGAAAAAGGAAAGAGTACAAGCTGGAATGAGGGGCTTCTCTCCATATATCCAGGATGCCTGGGCTGCATCCCATAGCCGACTAAGGAACACCTAGTATTCACTGCACTGATAAGGACTCTATGATTGTCACTCAATATAGGTAACCACTATTCTGTAACTCTGAGAGTTAAGTGGTCCTAGTAATCTCTACAGCCAGCTGTTTTCAGCCAGTATAAGGCATAAGACATACCTGGGAGCTTATTGAACTGGTAGGTTCCTGGACCCTTTCCCAGAGATGCAGTTTAATAGGTCTGAGAGGAGCTCGGGAATCTGCACTTCAACAAAGCCAAAGAATGGTTCTGCTGCACATGATATTCAGACCATGTTTTAAGAGAACACCAAGACCAGCCAATGCAGCAAAAGATCTCACATTGCTTTCAGTCCCCAAAATTGATCCTCCAATTATATCCTCTGTGCTTTTATCCAACCCTTGTCATCATTGCTATTTTACAAGAAAAGTCTATTATTGTTAGAGTGTAGCAAATACCATCAGATTAAAATTAAATGGCATAATCTAAATTCACTCTCAGATGACCTATGTCAAACTGTAAGCTTTTGGTGTACATTGAAGAGCTTTTGTGCATAAACATACTTATAGTATGTAATATATATATATATATATATATATAGAGAGAGAGCACCAGGTTGTTTTTGTTCATTTATCAATATATCATTAATGTCTTGGCACCTTGGAAAATCTATATCTTCATAAGCATTTTTAAGGACTCTTCCATTAAACAGATACATAGCTCCTCAGCCAGCATCCTGAGTATTAAGTATTTAGACTCCCCCAATGCTTATGCCATCATAGAAAAATACATGATGAACACTTCTGTGCTTGTGCCTTCTCATTCTATCATTTTCCAAAGACGAGTTCCTAGTGTGGAATGATTGGGTCAAAGGGAGAAGATTGTAAGGCTTTGAGAAATTGCCAAATATCCCCAAGAAATTCCTCTTGATTTCCCATCTCAGCAGCACTTAGTAAAAGTGAGGAAACACACCCTTGCCAATCTGGATATTTTTATAATTTTTAAAAAACCTATTCCCATATGCTCTGATATAGAAAACTATTTTTATTGTTTTTGTGTACAGTTATCTGACTTGTAGAAAGAATGGAACTGTTCTGTTTTTACTACATGTTTGCCACTTAAGATTCTGATTTTATAAACTACTTATTCACTTCCTTTGCCCATGATATATTTGCAAAATTTATCTTTTACTAAGAAGAACTCTTTTATCCTTTTTTAAAATTTTATTTTATTTTTGTGATCTTGGGGCTCAAACCCATGGCCTAACACATGCCAAACAAATGCTTTATCACTAAGCCACATTCTCAGTTTGAGAAAGAAATCTTGATACTAACATTTCACACTTTTTTGACTACTCTTTACATCAACTCTTCATTTACGACATAATTGCACATATATTAGATATATTAATACCATGTTGGCCAATGTGATACCAGATTTTTTTTTTAAATTTGTCTATGGTATTTTTAACTGGTTTGCTTTTATTGTTACTTGGGAATTATTGACTTTCATGACATTAAAACATGTTTCAAAATGGCCTTTTAAAATTTCCATCTTCAATTCCACATAAGGAAAGTTCTCTTCTATTTCACAATTATATAAATATCTACTTAAGCTTCTTCCAGAATTGATTGTTTATTCTACATTTAGATATTTGATCCATCTGAAATTTTTATTGATATGCAGAATGAGCTTTATGTCCCATAGTGTCATTCTGTTGTCCTAATATCACTCCCCTTCTTTCTTATGAGAGAAAAATTCTGGCCAGATATTTTCATTTTATACACATGCATGGCCTGTGAGAAACAAAGTGAAATATCCCTTTGGGGGTGAGTTCTCTGACTCTAGCTCCATAGACAACCTCCCCTTGCCATTGATCTTGAGACTTCCTAAGCTATAGAGCCTTCTCCTCCCTTCCCATCACAGGCAAGTTCAGAGGTTTCCAAAGGCGGCTATACATGGGATAAATCGACAAGAAACCCACTGTGATTTCATATCAACATTTCATTTGCTAATTCCCCTTCCTTCCCATTCACCTCCAGTACTTTTCACACTCCCCAGCTGTAGCGCAGCACAGTGAGATGAACACCAGCATGCAGGAGCACACATGTAGGTTTGAACTCTGCAATGGGTTGACCACTCACCTCTCTGACTCTTTTGCAAAATGAGTAGGTGGGCTCATGAGTGTGTTTGAACTCATGTAACGAAACACCACAAATTGTGGCTTACACACTGTGAGAAAATATATTTTCTTATAGTTCTGGAGACTGGAAGTCCAAGATCAAGGAACCTCATCAGAGTTTATTCCTGGTGAGGCCTCTCTCCTTGACTTGCAATGGCTTTTCCTTGTGTGTGTGTGAAGAGTAAGAGTAGTCTGGTGTCTTTTTCTCTTCTCAGTGCTATGGAGTTGGGGTGTCACTCTTTCAACCTCATTTAATCTTGGTTACCTTCATAAAGGTTCTGCCTCCAAATATAGTCACATTGGCAATTATTGCTTCAACCTATGAAGTTTGGGGTGGACATAATTCAAAGTATAGACATGTATATCTTATACAGTTTTAAACACTTTGAAAATAGTTTTCAAGAAAGTATCAGTGGCGTGAGGAGATGCAGCCTAAAAAGTGCCAAATTGCAATTCCATTGTATGTCTGTATTTCCATTTCCTGTCTGTATTGAAGTCTGTTCAGGGATGTGCTAGGAGCCCTAGTGATTCAAACAGTATACATCCTGGTACTTTCCCTTTAATGGCACTGAATCTCAATGTGGTGAGATGACAACAACCTTTGAAACGATAGGAAAACACCACAAAATCCAATATGATTAAGGATAAGGCATAGGCTTCAAAAAATGCCCCTGTTTACTTGCAATCAGATAAGAGCTGCAACTCGAGAGTTTGAATACTAAAGGTGTGCCAAGATTTTGGTCCAACCTCTGGGTCTTCACCGCTTTCAAAGACATAGCAGAAGGATGCATCCTTAGAAATGGAGTTTTCCTTTTGAGAAAACTTTCTTGCCTGATGGCTTGTTCCAAATTGACACAGGCAGCCTTTGTCCTGAGCTGGTGGCATCCATTTCCATTTGATGCACAGAGAGGGAGGCCTCATGGAGTGTCACCCAGGCACATTTAGGCATATTTACCCTCACGGGTCCGTGAATTTTGGATCAAAAAAAAAAAAAAAAAGACAGGAGGTAGCATCAAAATTTTCTTCTCTGAAAATGAATGTTATTTGAGAAAAATGTATGTTTGGGCGGAGGGCACTTCTTGGTTGTCTGAATCATTCATTCTCACCAGGTCCTCCACTTGTATAGAGGAGAGCTTATGGGGACAAGGTTCAATCCTTTTTAAAGACAAGTGGTGGTGGCCTTAGCACTCAAAAAAGCAGATAATCCAGAACACCAAATTGGTAAGAAGCCAAGCAAATCTTGCAGGAGTGGAAGGAGGGAACAGCAGGACAGCAGACACCGCTAATGAGGAGCACCCACGGCTAACAGAGTGAGAAAATCTTTCCCGTTGCCTCACGGACGCCCCTTCTTTTCCTTCCCCTTTCTTCTCCCCTTGGAAAGCAGGTAGCTAAATACCTGCTTGTGAGCCCCACGAGCGGTGCTACCTGAAGTGCTTAACCCACTGCAAGTGTTGGACCAATCATTCAACAATTCCCACGGCTGCTTTTGTGAGAAGCCTCTCTCTTAAGCCTCTGGTTTAAGAATTTAGAGTAATCATGTAAAAATGATACCCCTGTGCTCCATGATCCGCTGAATCTCGCTAATGCCGGATCCCAGAAGAGGGCTTATTAATGGTGAGAAGCAGTGCCTCTCTCTCGGCTCATGTTTCACACAGATCTCTCTTATGGCTTCAGCTGTAAACCTCACTGCTGATAAAGGGAGTATAATGAACCTCACTGCTCCATGAGAAGGAAATCTGTGGCTGTTGGAGCAGTTACCTGGCTACCTCCGGCACTAGGGTAGTCATGAGAGGCATGCTTGGGGGCTGTGGGAAATAAAGGTGCAAAGCCACCTCCTCTTGTACCTCAGTCATTTCTCTCTGTCATGATCAAAGGGGCTGCATTTAAAGATCAATATGTGCAACTGGAAGGGTGCTATATTTTCTCCACTAGTTCTTCCTTAAATTTTCATCAGTTCCTTGCTGCTAAATGAGTGAAGGGCTCCTCATTTTTGGACAGTTTCCATTTAAAAAAGAAAAAAAAAAAAGACCCTAAGGCCTTGGAATCTCTGGATCTCCTGGACTGGAACATTCTAGAATTCTTTAGGGCTCAGGACATCTCCCATTTTGCTCTGATGGTGAACAATTGACCACTAATTTCTGTAATGGAAGTCTGCAGCATGTGCCAAGCCTAACACAATAATCCCTCTCAGGCCCCATCATGCCAAGTCCTTTCCCATGCACAAAATGGCAAGAGAAATAGTGGCTCCTATCTTATAAATGAGAAACCATTTCTAGAACCCCTTTCTAAGAGATTGATTGACACACATTAGTACAAAGTGTCTGTTTTTGAATGTCAAATTTCACACTTAAAAACAGCTCGTCTCTGTATCAAACTTTATCCTTTCCTAAATACTCATGCCCAGTATCTCATTTGCCGCTTAAGCAGTCAAGCAAGGGCCTAAGAGAATCTCATTCTAGATACAATGGAACTGAGGCCGGCAGATATTAGACCACTTGCTAAGCCACATCAAACTTCAGCTGTGGAACAAGCACTCGAATACAGGACAATCTGGTTTGCAGCAAAGGGTATTTCCAAACATGCCATTTCTCTCAACTCAAAGAGTTACCTTATTAGATTATATACTGAATAATGAAAAAAATCACCTTTTTTTTTTTTTTTGGCTCTCCAAAGAGACAAATGATTTGGACCAGACAGTTCTCAAGCAAGGCATTTTTCTCTTGTTATTTTTAGTAGTCCACAGTGTCAGGGAAGATTTAGCCGTTTGGCCCACATGCTCCAGCAGATGGGTCCTGGAGTGGAGCACTATGTACGCCTTCCCCCGGAAGTACAGCTCAAGCCATGGTTACTTTGGTGTGCAGCCAGGGCTTTTACTTCACAGAGGACACCTCCAGGGATTAGGCTCCCCAGGAAGAATGTTCTGGTGTCACTCAAAGTACATTTCAGTCAATGGTGCAAAAACATCTTTGGAAAAGACACCCTTTTGTATGGAGTGGAGAAGGCAAAACCCTGGGGAACTGAACCGTCAATTCCAAAGGATCGGCCAGGACCCCTGCTTTGCAAACAACCCCCACCAGCCCGTCCTCTCTAGGTAGACACACAGATACATATACATAAGTACATGCAGATAACATTCACTGTCACTTTGTCATAAAAAAAAAAAGCAAATCTTTCAACCAGGACCCCTCAGATAACCACTCCAGCACCATCTGAATGGATAATACCATTTTAAATATACTTTCCACTTCCTTAACTTTAAAAGAAAAGCACCTCATTTTACTCACTGCTTATTGAATAAAGGATTAGTATTATTTTCCTTCCTCCAGTGAACTTCCTTGCCCTTCATCCTCAGTAGATGGTATGTCTTTGTGTTTCTCTGCCAAGATGTCACTGTTGAACAAATCACAGGCCTTAATGCTGCCCAGTTCATGCTGTGATAACTTTTTATTCAGAATTGCTTGAGGTCATCTCAATGGGAGTAATGGGTAGGAATGAGAATTTACCCCCAACTTGAATTAAAATAACTTCCAAGTACTTCCTAGAGCAGGAACAAAGATGAAAGGGGCCCCAAATTATGGGAGTATTTGAAATAACAAGGCAAGGGTGTCCTTTGAAATATACTCTGCCACATTTGTTTGCCTTTAACCTTAACCAAGGACGTTGGGTGGCAAGAACAAATGGTTAATGATTGTGGAAGGAACCTGGCCAATTGGGCTTTTCTTTCTTTCTTTTTCTTTTACTTATCTTTTTATATTATTATTATTATTTTTTTTAACTTTGGCTAGAATGCCCAGTAGGAGTGCAGGCTGGAGGATCGGCTGTCTTTTGAACTGGAGACATCACAGGAAACTGGGGAGGCTCCAAATTGCTAACCTGAGGCCGGAGCAAAAACTTTTCTTCGTGGAAGGGACTGCTTTTTTTTTTTTCCACCCCCTTCATCGGATGGCATCCCAAGTCCTGCCGGATTGCAACTGTCTTTGTTCCTGCAGCCAAGCCTTATAGCTGGCTCACACTCTGCCACGCTCATAACCTCGCACTAGAAAAAAGATTACAAAGAGGGGCAAACACCCTAGAGGGTTCCCCTTTATCAGAGCCTTCGCTGTCAGTGGGCTCCTCATTTCCAGAGCCCTCGTCTGATTATTAGTGTACTGACGGAATAAAAATAACCTCATATTCCTACATGAATCATAAATAAAACCCTTTTATTTCATCAAAGAGGTTGGCAGGTTTATAGTCCTTTGCAATGCAGGCACGATGTGAATGACATACCTTTAATTTTGCTGACAAGCTCATTGGGGTACGAATGAAAAAAGAATGAAAAGTGGGCGACTTGGAAAACGGTTGTGCTGGAGGCTTTTGGTGAGGATAAATATTTCACCTTGCCACTGTAATCAGGGAACCAACTGATCTTGGTAATGAACTCTTCAATTATAGCCCACTTCTGACTCCTCGGAATTGCCTAAGCAACAATACCATCGTGATTATCGCTGACATTACAGATGGAAGAAACCTGCAAAAGAAGAAAGAATATGGGGAAAGGAAAAGGAAGAAGGGGTACAAGGAGAAGAGAGAGCTGTTGAAAGTTTACGTTGCTGGATCATCAAATAAGAAAATAACCACGAGTGAGCAAACAAAATACTATAGTCCCTCCATCCCCACTTTTGTCCGTTCTCCCCCTCCATGAAACCTTCTGGATGATTCCATGGATGCTCAAAAATGTTTTCAATCTAGTCTTGAACTCTCCAAATCAGAGAAAGCAGCACTCAAATGCAGCTCCATAATTTGTACATCCAGCCCAACTGCCCTTCTGTTAAATATGACATAAGGATTCCTGAAATATCTTTCTTTCAAGGAAGACCAAAACCATCTTCTGGGTCCTGAGCTAGGGAAAAAGTGTTTTCTGTCTTTTTTTATTTGGAGAAGGAAGAATTGAATGATCAAAGAATACTAGGTGCTGGGTTCATAAATAATTGGCCTTTTTTTTTCCTAGAAAAAAGAAATCCAAATTTTTTTCAGCAAATTTGTCAAGCAAGCTTTGGAGATCAGAGTTTAATGTGGAGAGAAAGTCAAGGAGGGAAAATGAAAAATTTTTTTAAAGTTAATTACTAGAAAAGCAAGGAGGTCTCACTTTAGGATGAGTACTTTCCAATGGGTCAGTCCAAGTAAACTTAGCCCTAGGGAAGGGATTTTAGGTGGTCTAGCTTGGGGGCTTCCCAATTAGCTTGGGATTTGCTTTTACTGTCAAATTTACTTGAGACAGTTTGACAGATGTTACAGTTGCCACAAGTAACCTTTAGGCCTCATCCTGTAAAAAAACAGCTCACACTGGCAAGGAATGAGACCTTATTTATGGCAGGTAAGCTAGGGAGAAGGGAAAATATATTGTGCTTTTCTCTCCTCAATTGAACCGTAATCTTCTGGGGGAGAGAAGTCATGATTTACTCTAATTGTGTAGCTTCCACAGAACCTAACATGGCCTATCTTCTTGTGTCTTAAGCTGACATAAGCAGCAGGATGAGAGTCCTAAAGGAGCCACTGGAGACTACAGGGGCACTGGGCTGTCCTGCAAAGTCTTGAGATTCAGCTTCAGGTCCTCAGCAATCCATGAGTCTTGGGCTGGGTCTCAGTGAGGTGGCTTGTCTACTTCAAGCATCCCTTGTTTCTAAACAGTGTGTGCATGCTTGTGATTATCCAAAGAATATTACAGGAAGGTGCTATTATTCTAGGTTTATAGATGAGGACTCTGTGGTTCCGAGAGAGCAAATATCATACCAAGGATGGTCTAGAAGGGTATCAGAAACACTGCCCCAATTCTCAAGACAGGAGTGTTTATCCTGAGGATTAACGATGGTGGAGAGGCCTTTTCCACACTTCTGACTTTTAACAATGAAGCGGGCAATAAAATGATATTAATTAGGCTTAGGGTAGCAAAGACACCTGTAAAGTGACCATGGCAATGCAACGCTCCAGTTTCTCTAGGTGAATGCAGACACTTACACTATGGCCAAGAAAACCTGGCCTGTGATAATTTTCCAGGATCTGTCCCAGCTGCCTGGCCCCATGCACAACCCCCTCAGGCTATGTGAGAAAGCATCTGATCCATAGGCTCCAGGAGGGAATGCCCAGCTTTGGACTACCTGGACAACAGGTAGTTGTCACAAACTACCCTAAGGGTGCAGAGGGAATATCCGGGCTTTTCTTCAGCAATAAGAATTATTCAGAACCTCCCATTCCTAGCACCAAGAGGGAGAGAATATTATTTTGAAAATGCTAACTAACCTCTCATGGAAAAACCTCTCATGTAAAGCTATGTACGTACTGCTACCAAACATGGTGTTTCCAGGCAGAGTATGGGCACCATGGGTGCAATGAGCAATAGGATGGAGCCTACCTAGGGACTGGAGGAGCTAACACAAGCCTTCTTATGCATCCATAGGTATGTGGCAAAGGTCTGAGCACTTTGTTATTTCCCCAGCATTGTACTAGATGCTTCAGGTCTATAATTATCACTACCCCTTGTGACAATTCTGTAAGGAAGGTGTGTTAGGATTTAAGCAGGAAAAGGAAAACCCCTTGAAATATTTATAAGCAGGAGTTTTAGAGACAGAGAATTTAAGACCGTGAATTGTTAACAGAGGGAATGCAAGAGCTGAAAATCCAAGGAGGAGTGAGGAGGCACCCTCAGATTGGCAGGGAAAGGGAAAATTCTTAAGAGCCCAGAAAGGACTGGAACGAGAGAGCAAAGACAGCCAATTCCAGAAATACCATCCAAGGCAGTGAGACTGGGAGAGAAATCTCTCATTCCCTTGTCCTCCATTCTCTCACCAGTGCCCACATTGGTCAGAAGACAGAGATATGCAGTTTGCATGGTCAGCCCTCTGGAACAGAGCAGGGCATGAGAAAAGGCAGAAAAGGGATCTGAGGACAGACAGACCGAGGGCAGACACAGGGGGATTGTGATGCCCAATTTACAAATATAGAAACTGAGGTTCACAGGGGCTCTGCTTTGCCCCAAATCATCCAACTGGTCATTGTAGGATGAAGATTTTGCTCTGAGCTTCAGTAAAGGCCATGTACTGTATTAGATACTTCATGTTGATAATGATCACTACCCCTTACACCAGCACCATGAATAAGATTTAATTGTCCACATCCCTCCATGACGCTGTATTTTTCCCCTGCATGATAGTCTGGACAACAAGAAGAAAGGTCCTCAGGGACTTAGAATGTTCTTGGCTTCTAGAGTCAGAGTGTATCCATGGCAGGTTCCCTCAGGGATAAAACATTAATCCTTGGAAATAAGCAGACTGCAGCACAGTGTGGTGGTTCAGCAGGGACCTAATGGTGTTTTTCTGTGGTCCCTGGGACTGAAATTTCCATAGCTCACTTTGCTCTTGATTCTTATCCTTGTGCCCTCTGCTTTGACTTTAGAGTCTGGGTTGCTACACTAGTCTGTCCTGACCTGTATTCACACTCTGAAGCTTACAGAGCACAGAGTAGGGTACCCATTAGGCCTAAATAACGAATGTATGCTATTTCAAATCAGTTAATGCTGTGCTTCCTGATTGGCCCTTAACTGTGTCTGTATCCTCTATGGGTAGCACTTCAATCTTATCTGACATCCTAGTTTCAGCCCCTTCCTGGGCCTCTCTGTTAAATTTGCTCCTTGTCTCTGATCCCCATTCCAAGTTCTATTCCTGATTCTTGACATAATAAACAGTTTCCAAATCATGATATCCCAGGAAAATGCCATCTGTCAGGCTAGGTTCTTGAAGCTTGTCTAAAATCAGCCTCTTGCCCTCTCTGCAGAACTTAACCCTGCACCTGAACCAAGTTTGCCTCAAGTGACTGTAGATGGATTGCTGATCCGCAGTGTCTCCCCATTGTTCAAAAAGAAACTCTTCTTTAAAAGCTTATATGCACTTCTCCAAAATGGTCCTTTTATGGATATAATGAATTTACGAAGAAAGAAGGCATGTGTCTCTATTTGAGAGAGACGGAAAGAAAAAAGCAATGGGAAGGAAGAGGGAAAAACTGATGAAACCATAGAGAAAGACAAAATCAACTCTATTGAATTCTAGATTGCCATCTTGTCAGGATTTTTGCAAGATTCCTCTGCTACTCTTTTAATTCTCATTACTTTCCATTTTCCTTGAATAAGCACAGAAGCAGGTTCTAATTTTACCAGAGGCTTTTCATCAAATCAGACTTTTTATTCTCGCTAGGTTATCCTAGTCACAAAAACATCTCTCTTTTCAAAGCTTGCATAATATTAGCTAACTCTAGTGGGGTACAGCTTCTTGAACCCACACAGTTAAGATGCAAACATTATTCTTTAACCTGACTCCAGTTATCTTTCATCACTGAGACTGACATTCTTGGTAGCCAGAATCTTCACAGAACCTCTGAGGTTTATGAAAAATTTCCTTAATCACTGGCTGTGCAGACATGAACTTTTTGAACTTAAAGTAAGTCATACCTCTCTTTGGTGTTTTGAGAAATCTCAGACACTCGACTTTCCTATTCCTAACCTGGTTATAATGAAGGCTTTAGACATCCAGAGGAGCCTTGTCTCAAGCAGGACTGCCACCCCTTCCCCCTGGCACCATAGTTGCATAGCAGGTCAGCACTTCGTACCCAGGCCACTTGGGAACACCTAATTATATTGAAGGAAAATGATCAAAGTTTTTTTTTTTTTTCCTTGTGGAGGACTAAATCCCACAGAGCAGATCCATGAAAATTCACAATCCTGCTGTTGCCACCTTCCTTGTGAAAACAAACTGGAAACATGCCAGGATCCTAACCCCAGAAATGAAGGTAAGGAAAGCAGGGCCAGAGGCTCCCAGCTCACTGACAATAAGGGTTCTAAGATTTTCCCTTTCCCATCATGGATAAATCTGCTAAATTCCCTTAAGGAATAACAGTGGGTATTTCACCTGCAGAATCTAAATGTAGCTGGATATTTAGAGCCTGAAGTTGGCTCTCATTGGCTCAGTTACACTTTCTTTAGAACACACGTTACAGAGAACCCATAGAACAAAAGTATTTATTCACTCTATCCATCAGGATTTGTACCATGTCAATGCTGGTGGTAAGGAGGCATAGTTCTTTTTGTCAAGGTATTTTTTTAGCACACTATCACAATGGAGATTGCATAAACCAACTCTGACAGAAAAGCTTTAGTCCAGAGGAAAGTACCACTGACCATGTGGTTCCAGGGCCTTTAGGGATTCATTTTCCTTGGACTTTGGTTTTCTCATCAGAAAAAAAAGGGATTCTGACTTGTTTGATTTCTGCATGACTTTATTAAGATGATGTAAAATAAATTGCTTCTCTGAATTGCTGGTAGGTATTAGGTCCTCAATAAATAGTTGGAAAAATTTGACACTCTAGCATGAAAAGTTCTATTATAGGGAGAGCCAAATTAAAAGTATGGATTATATGGTCTTTGAGAATTTAGTAGGAAAACCTGATTCACTAGAGTTATCCAGAAGGATTTCAGGAGGCTGAAAAGTGGAACTTTGTCAATGGGTTGGATTAGGAAAGGCAGATGTGAAGAAGAGGGTAATCCAAAGAAGGCCAGTAACCCAATCAAAAAAAAAATAGAAATGTGGGAACTCCAGGTGGGTTTGAGGAGAGTGAGGAAATGACTTTTTGAAAAAGGGATCAAGAAAGGACCAATGAACAGGAGCCTGGAAATGTGGTGGGGCCATGCTATGATTTTAAAATGATAAGCAGAAGAGAGACTTCAGAGGCCTGGGTTCTGGTGCATAATTCATTGTTGCCAGGAGAAATGTAGGAAGACAATCCAGAGAGTTGTTAACCAGGAGAGCTTAGAGATAAGCAGGCAAGTTAGATTAGAAGAGTTGGGGTGTCATGATGTCAATAAGGGGCAGGGGACAGAAGAAAAGATGCAGGTGTGGTGCTCAAAAAGAATGAGTCCTCTGTATATTCTGATCAAATAAGAGGGAGAGAAAAGTTGGGTCACCAGTTGATTCTGACCCTTTGCACAGCAAGGAGATGGTAGGCACTTAACATGAATGATAAAATCAAAAGGTAGAGCTGACTTTGTAAAGGCAACACCAACTAGAAACTATGTGGCACTTTGCCAATACTGTTATTTCTAGGTATCCCTTAAGGATCTGGAATGGAGTGAGGAGCATAGTTTCAGTGAATTCCAACTGGATTATATAACATATTTTGAATATGAAACAAAATGTAGCATCTTTTCTACCCATGGCACAAAGGGCTTTTTGCCAAGTGATGCTGGAACAGCACATCTATTTTGTTGGGCTGAGTCACTGTCTTCAGAAATGGTTCTAATCTCAGCTATGCATGATGACTGTGGAAAGTTTACTTTCATTTTTTTCCCCTGCATCTCAGGATTTTTTTTTTCTCTAAAAGAAACATAATGACATCAACTTGTCCTTCATTGCCACTGCAACATATTTTGTGTGTTTACTGAGAGCAAATTCAGAGCTCCCATCTGGATTGCCCATCAGAGTTCCCAGAGGACAGGGTTGATGCCTTTCTGGTAGGAAGTGTCACAGAGCTGGGCAAGTTTGTTGATGCCCCTATGTCACCCAGACTATGAGCTCTTGAGGGCTGGGACTACAGTTCATCTCCATAATTCTCTTGTTTAGCATGTAGAAAGTAAAAGAAAAAAAATAACAAGTAAAGTATAAATTCATTAGTCTGTATGATGGGCACTGTCTTGGTGTATGTGTGTGTGTGTGTGTGTATATATATATATAAATCTGGCTTCTTTTTGATGAGCTCAACTCCTTTCTGAGACAAACAACAACAAAAAATGGTTGACTTGTCCAGATACATTCTTGATTCTTAATTATAAATATGGTAGCAAGTGGAAGATGTGCTAGTGAGTTATGAGTTATTGTAACAAAATATCTGAGCTAATAGAGAAAAGGTTTCTTTTGATCCATGATTTTGAAGGTATCAGTCCATACTCAGTTGGCCCTATTGCTGTTTGGCCTATGGTGAGGCTGCACATCATGGCAAGGAACATGTGGTAGAGCAGAATTGTTCACCTTATAGACAGATGAGCAAAAGAGAAGGAGATTGGTGTCCCACATTCCCTCCAAGCCCATGACTCCAATGACCTAAAACTTCCAACTAGGCCACACCTCTGAAAGATTTTTTACCACCTTTCAATAGTGCCAAACTAAGGACCAAGGCCCATTACACATGAGACTTTTGAGGACATACCAGATCCAAATTATAGTAATGGCTTTCAGTACTGTCCTCTATCAAGAACAAGGCTGAGAAGTTAGATTTGGGCTATGGGACTACCCAGTTAAGTAATGATGCCATCAAAAGCACTAGTCCACATACGCAGAATGCCAAAGCATTTAATGTATTATGTATCTTTTCCCTGTAACATTTTTAACTAAATCACAGGGACATATTTTGGGGAAATCCATTTATAAGACTGAAGGGTGGCATTTTTAGGCAACAACATACCTAAACTGCTTCTTCTTCTTCTTTCTTTCTGAGATTACAGCTTGCCTTCAACAATAAATCAATATCCTGATTGTCCTTAAGTTCCTCAACTTTCATTTATTCTGTTCTTGTTTTTCATCGGCAAGTATTTGGGATGGACTAGGAAATTTGTAAGACAGCCTAAAGAAAATTAATAAAAAAAATACTGCCTTTTCTTTTCTAATTGATGATGGTTAAAACTAGAATAATTTATAGATTTGGGAAATAAAACAAAAGTAAACTCAATATTTGTGAGTTGAAGCTTAAAGAGGATAATAACCGCATCATAAAATAGCTAAAACATCTTAGAATTCCCAAGACTGTGGGGTAGAAGCAGCTTATAAAACTCATGCTTATGATCTCTTATTAGTTCTGGTTTATATTTAACTACAAATACAAATGCATTAATTGCAGAAATTACAATGTGACTTGTAGAAATAGCCAACAGTAATAAAATCTTTTGACATCATTTTAATTCTTCATTATATTGGCACTATTATCAAAATTCAAGTCCTGATGCTTATGTATCTATTCTCTATCAGCATTAAGGATTCTTCACTAGCCAATTCACACAGGAAATTGCATTCTTAGGCAGCTGTGGTCAGTGGATAAGGGAGCACAAGGATAAATGAAATCTGTACTTATATACCAAGCCAAGTCTTCACCTTCCTCTACTTCACGCCTAACTTTGATATTAAAACATGTTAATAGGGAACATATTGGCAAATTGGAAATGGTACGACATGTCAGAATTTTTCCTTTCCTTTTCAAATTGTTGATGAAGGAGTGGAGGAAGACTCAGGAGAAGAAAAAGAAATAAATAGCTTAGGTTATCTCCATGTTACCTGGGACCCTACACTGAGAACTAAATGCAAACACTTAATCCATTTGAATCCATTTTTGAGGGTGTTTTACTCTGTATTTGGCCTTGTGCTATATATTCTGAGATACTGAGACTGAAAAGCAGAAAAGGTCAAGAAAACTGCTATAATGGAATTTATACCAGACAGGATTCAGCGAGGACACAGAACATACTGAGAATATTTTTAAGTAGAAAGAATTTAGCACAGGGTATTGGAAACTGGTGCTTGGAAACTGGTGGAAGAATGGAAGCTCAGGTTCTAGACTGAGGAGCATTTCCTGGACTGTTTGGAAAGAGGAGCTGTCCCCACAAGATTGCCACTGGAACAAGGGGGAATGAAAGGAAGGAGCTTCTGCTCCCACTGTCACCATCCAAAGTACCTGTCAGCACATTTAGGAAACTGCAAAATTGACAGGGAATGCCACCAGAGAAGAGCCTCATGTCTTCAGGGATTTGAGTCCCCATAGAAACAAATAGGCAAGGAGATGGTCTACACCTGATGCCCCACTTCTAAGTCTTACTTTTGTCTGGACTTAATTCACAACAAACGGTACATGCAAGGGAAACTGGGGGCCTGATTTTAGTTTTCTAGCCTCTTCAAACAGAAGAAAAATGAAATGAAGGCTGAATGGACCCCTCCTCTGTGTCCTCCAGAAAAGTGGAAACTACCCCCCATTGGTGGTCTTCCATGTTTAGAAAATAACCACAGAAACTTTATCTGCAGTGCATTCATTGATTTCATTTAATTAGTGGTGGTCTTTGACTTAAGTCTAGAAGGATGGGTGGTGATTTATGGATGAAGATATTTTGGGGTAAAGCAAGGTAGTTAACCCTGAGATAAGAGGTAGTGTTATTGCCCCAATTACAAGAGCATGAAAAAGAAAGATATATTGATGAGGTAGCAGCTTCTGATACCAGGACCACGTCAGATAAAAGCAGGGTGGGGGCATTAGCGGGGATGGTGGTGGGGTCCAAGACTTCCCTTACAGATGTCACATGCACATGAGGGTAACGAGGGCCAAGTGTAGAATGTCCATCCATTCTCCACTACTACGGAAAGTAAGCCAACCTTGCAGCTCCAGATTAAGGCATTCCTAATCAAAATTTTACTATTGTCTCTTGCCAAGATGGCCTTATCTTGCCTCCACACTCCTATAACACTAACTGTCCCAACTACACACGAAGCACTTATATATGACTTCGTCGTTTTGCTCAAGAGTGAGTTCTTGTGTACAGACTGGAGGTTCTCCTGATGGATCCCTACAGAAAAGACATGCAAGATCAGTGCTCTGCTCCCCTTACCAATGATGCCACCCTCCAGGCACCTGTGCTCCCTTAGGAAAGGGGTCTTTCAACACAATTATATTGCCTGAGTGTTGAAGACAGAATTTCTTCTTCTTTTTGTTTCTTCTCTCTTTTTCCTCCTCCAGTAATGTCTTTGCCCTTTCTTGATGACTTCTCTGATGCCCTCCAGCCTCCCTGGTCCCCTCTCAGTGTTCCTATTGTCCTTGTTATCTCCCTTTTATCCACTTGATGTAGTTTCCTTGTATTTATCTTCACCTTCAGCCAGTTCCTCCCTGCTTTCTGTGTTTTGCTTCCCCACCCCAAGTTCACATTCTTTTACTTTGGCTCTGTTCCAACTTCTTCTATATTTTTATACTTTATCCCATTTGTCTCCTTAATTGGGGTCCCTAGTTTTGTTTGTTTCTGCCTCTGCATCTGTCACCTTCTGTGCTTCCTGTTGTTTATTTCACTTTATATACATATACTGTCCTCGTTTTGATTTTTTTTTTCTCCCTGCAATTCTCTCACTGTTTGCCAATCTGTACCCCCTTCTCACCCATCCCCGATACATCACGTTGCTTTTTATATCATCATGTCCACAGAAAGCCTCTTGCCCCTTCTAGCAAAGAGGAAGACCAACATGAGACTTAACTCAACCCTGTTGGTCTCTATAAAACCAAGGAATGAGGAACTTCGTCAGGACTACAGTTCCCAGTACCTGTGGTCACCTCCAGGGTCATGTTTACCTTACCATCGCACTTTTTTGTTTTAACAAGGTAACTCAGTTTCGGAATAATTTGCTTTGAAATTCAACCCCAAAGCAAGCCTTTAACAAAATGACTTCACTGTAGCATTGATCTGTTGTGTGACTAGTTTTATGGCCTGCCAGCTGCTTCAGGAGATGGCTTCAGAGGATAGTGTCTTCCCTTTAGTTCTAAACTGGAGTGCATAGACATCCACCTTCACAAACACACATAAACCATGGGACTTCACTCTCCATCTGTGTGTGCATTGTATGCATTTATACATTTATTTATATCCACACACAAATATATACATACCGAGTTTCATACATGTACAAATGAAACATATCTAAAGTATATACATATATACAAGTATGTATTGTATATCTGCTATACATACATATCTTGTATACCTAATACACATATACATGCATACATTTTCTACATAGTACATATACACGTACAGTAATTGAAATTGTGGTAATTGAGTGAAGTATTCAGTAAGTGCCTTATAATAAGAAAAAAAAATAAATATGCTCTATCAAATTAATGACTACTCATTTAGAGAATAAAAACTAACAATGCTCTGAAATTTCAGAGCATACTTTAAAGACATTTAAGCCATTTCCCATGAAATTATTTTATCTCTACCAACCAGCTCTTTTATTGTTGATTTATTTCTTTTCACATTTTCTTGAATCTCATAAAACATTCCTGTGAAATGGAAAAAGTACAGTAGGAGTAGGAGGGAGGCAGGTTGTATCACTTAATTTTCCAAATGGAGAAACTAGGGCAGAGCTACTGGTATTTCCTGGTGAATTTGCCCTACTAGGTGACTGAGGAGCTGCCACACCCACTTCATCTCTCATCACAGAAATTCCCATCTGTATTTTTTTCTCCCCATTTTAGGAATATTCCAATTTCAAAAATGTACACTTAAGGTCCATCTTAATGGGCTCACACTGGAATTATAGGTCTTTATTTTCCATAATTAGCTAAATAAAAATCTGATTTCAGAAACCAGCATCATAAATTCAATGCATTAGGTGCAATGGATTAAACTGTGTTTTCTGCTGAATGCATATACTTAAGCAGTCAGTGAAATAGGAACCATTGTTGAATCCCAATGGTTTTCAAAACCAGAGGCATTACAAATGGCTGAGATTTAAGGGGTTTTGTAAAACTTACAAAGGAAATATATTTTCCATACAAATTAAGATGAACAATGATTATAAAATTATTTATCACCAAAACAACCCCTCTAAATCTTAGAATTTGAATATGTACTTCACTTCTCCAGATAGACGCCAAGCTATATGCCTGCGTTTGAGAAGTACTCGGGCTTATTTTGGCTTGATGGAGGCATTGGAATCCCACAAGGTATTTAGAAGACTCAGTACAAATCACAGCTATATAAATTAGATTTGTAAACTTTACGAAAATGTAAGCAGCCCCAAACACTCTCCTGTCTGCCTGCCTCTATCTCAGCAGAGTAGCTCCCTGACAAGAAGGCAGAATAGTGAGTAAAGAATAACCGGAGTGAAAAGATTCACTGCAAAATAAAGTTCGGCTTGCAGAATTTCCAGATTGATACAGAAAGTATCACAGACTCAACTGATTGGGGATATCGAAGGGAGTCCACAAAGTATCTTGCTTTGCAGACACTTTTCTTTGCTCTAGGGGAACCCTGCCTGGCCCTGGGCACCTGCTGCCCCAGCCACATTTTCATTCCTACACAATACCATGAGAATCTGCTATGGCCACATCAGAGATGGTAGAGGCTTCCTGCTACCAGTGAGCCCTGTTTGTCCTCAGCCAGGTTGATGGGACTTTGCTGATATGTATTAACTGTGCAAGTTTCTACACTCCAGGAAAAACATGATCTCAGTTTGGCTGCCTGTTAAATGTGCCTGTTGCTATTGCCCCCCTGACTCTCTTAACTGCACACATTTATCCATTGATTGGAGAATGGTTTCACTTCAGATTGAAAAGAAACAGCTCTGGCATTGGTTATTTTGGCATACGAGTCTCCAATATGACTCTGTTTTCTAAGCAGACATTAATGATTCTAAAACTAATATTCATTGTTTGAAGAGGCACAGCGGCCTTGGCATTTACTTAACCTTTTGTCTCATGTATGAGACTGAGTCAGCCTAAATCCTTTTCTTAATTAATATCTTTTCTTTTTATGGCCGACGTTATTTATTGAACAATTTGCATGTAACAATTAGAGCCCTGAGAGTTTAAGAAAACTCTTTGTGCTCGGAAGTCCACCTCTTCTGGCTTTTATTTATTTAGTTTTTAAGGTTGTTAGGATTATATAAACTCAGGGAAAGCTTAGTTGAAGTAGTAGGGAACAAGTTGGGGCAGATATATCTTATGTCAGTGATCCCATCTGCTGGAGCCCAAAGGAAAAAAAGAAGTAGATTCATTTTTATAAAAATGATGTGATTTACGTAAGCAAACTATAGCCATTTTTAAAGAGTGTAGATTCATTTAGCTCTAAATATCTGCAAAACAGTTCATAGTATGTTGGCCATTGTGTGTAGGAATAAGACATAGCTCTAAAAATATCTATGTGCATAGGAATAGGTTGTTGTATTTAAGGTTATTTTTAAATGACAGAAAACAAGGAAAGGTAACAAAATGCTTAAAAATTAAAAAAAAAATAGAAAACTTTATCCATGACCCCAAAACACCTATGAAAGTGTACCACTATTTGCCATCTTCACTCAAATTCCTGTCCATAAGAATTCATAAATTTGGCATAATTTAATCATGTAATAAAAACAGCACTTTTATATGAAATTCCCTTCATTTTGGCTTACAGTTTGTTTTTAAATTATATTTAAGAGCCGCATAGTATTTGAGTAAATAGATATGTTTAATAATATAATCAATCCCATATTGTGAGTTATTATGTTCTCTGTAATGTTTTGTTAGATAATAAAATATTATGGTGAACATCTTTGAAGAATATGGCTTGTCCACTTTTGCCATATTGGGAGAATTATCAGGTGAAATAATGGGCTCATTTTCTACTTCTTGGCAATAATATTTAACACTATTTTTTGGTTCTAGGGATTCATGAGTATATTGGTTTGATAACCTTGTTATTGATGCATACAATCTACATTTTGAAGTTATCCTAAACAGATTATGCATAAAACACATTAATTTTCTTGATTAGTTATATTTGACTTCCCCAAATCCAGAATTGACTGTTTCAAATCATGTTATCCAAATTTTGTTATTCTACTTAACTAGCATTTTGAACAAAACCAAATAATTTTAATTATTGAGGTGTTTTCAAGACCTTAAACTGACTCTTAAATCATTAAATGTCAATAATCATTATCTAACACTTCATAAGGCATAGAAGATGTTTCTAAAGATACATGGATTCTTTTTTTAACCAGTACTTAATATGAACTTATGGTATGATTATTTCCCACTTTTTGAAAGGGAACCAGAGGGTGCAAACCCTTTATTTGAGGGCTCTAGTGAATCAAGGTTTTATTTTAGAAAATGTAATTTTTTTTCCTTTCCCAACTAGCATTTCAAAGATATTTCAAGTACTCATATTACCAGATATTAAGCACTTCAGTAAGAAATTATCTAAATTTCCCAATTTGCTCCTTAAAGACTTCTTACAGACTCTTTTTCAAATTTGCCTGTGGAGTGCAGATTGTCTTGTTCATGATGTTAAATTTACTTAGGTAGTAGAGACCTTTTTTGAGGATTCTAATGTTCCAAGCATTAAATAGATAAGAAAGCCACTTCATAACAGGGTCATGATAGGTTTTTTGGAGAAAGAAATTTCTAGAGAGAGAGAAAAAAAGGGTAAATGCTTAATTAAAAATTGTTAGTAAAATAATATTAACTAAGATTTTAAAATAGAAAAATGCTTTTATGGACTCATAAAGCTGCCATAAACACTCTTGAACCTTATGAAAAAATTTCTTCAAGTTAGGAACATAGAAGTGATATTACTGGGTGGTAGGAAATAGACCCCTCCAGTGTTCTTCATTTTTGCCAAATCTCTCTCAAAAATTGTTTTAACACTTTAATACCTCTTTCAATAAACTATTGAAATTTCCACTTTCTTACATTGTCAAGATTTCTTGATGTTATCAGACTGTGTTTTTTTTTTGTTTGTTTTGTTTTGTTTGTTTGTTTGTTTGTTTGTTTTTTGCCTAAAAAAATGGGCTCCTTTTCCACTTCTTGGCAATAATATTTAATACTATTTTTTTGGTTCTAGGGAAATGGCATCCCATTGATGTTTTAATTTTCATTCCCTAATCACTCACTTTTTTTTTTTTTTGTCTTTGGGACAGTCTATAGTATGATATTCAAAGAAATGAATTTCTCTTGCCTCAGGCCCCCAATCCCCCTCTGGAGAATCCTGGAAAAGCCCTGGGTTCTACTTTCTCCGAACATGAGCCTCTAAGATATCACTTCTCTAGGGTTGCAAAGCTAAGTGTTAAGAATCACCTGCCTAAATCATGTCACAACCAACCAGCTCTACCTCCCTGTCATTCTACCCAAACAGCCCCCTCTAGATTTTGGATGGCATTACTGTCTTTAAACAATGAAAATATCCCTGGGGGTTCATTGGATTATATGTTATCATGTAATATACTAATTATCATTTAGAATTTTATCAAAAGTTAGTCCAGAATCAGGGAATATGATGAGTGGGGTGGATCAAGACATTACCCAGAAGAAAGTGAAAGACATGGATTTAACTATCTGATAAGCCCTTTAGGATAGGAACACTCTTTTTCAATGAGAGCAGTGGAATAATAGTTACTTATCTAACACTTACAATTAGGCACAGTGATACACTGTTTTGCATATAATGTTCCTTTACTTTCACAAAAATAAAACATGAGGTAGATATTATCTCCATTTAACACATAATGTTCACACAAAATGACTGTAGTAAGAAGATTAAAACCCAATTTTAAAAAATAGACAAAAGAGTCAAGCACTTTACCAAAGAAGCCACAAGGTGACAAACAACACAATGCAGAGATCCCCAGCATTGTAAGTTGTTGGTGAAATGCAAGCAAAAGCCTCGATGAGACCCCCATCATCCATCATCATCAGATGGCTTACATTAAAATAATAACACCAACTACCAAATGGGATATGGATCAACTCAAGGTCTTATACAGGGGGGTAGAAAAGCAATATGGATCAATTGTATGAAAAACTCTTTGGAAGTTTCTTATAAATTTAAACGTACACTTACCAGTCATTTCACTGCCAGATATTTACCCAAGAAAAATGAAAGCACACTTCCATGCAATAGACAAGGACTGTACACAAACACTCACAGTAGTTGTATCCCTTATCACTAAAACTGGAAACAATTTGAGTCTACCACCTGGTTAATGTCTAAACAAACGGACTATATGCCTCAGAAATAAGAGTGTGAAGTACTGATCCACAAAACTACAAGGATGAATCCAATGAGCATCATCTAAGTGAAAGAAAACTGACACATAAGATTATATTTTGTGTGATTCCATTTATGTGACTTTTTTTCTGCAATACTGATATATGCATTATAAGAAAAGGAAAAGCACTGAGACAAAAATCAGATCTGTACTTGGGAGAGGCTGGAGTCTGAGGAAGATATGGAATGAAAGTATCAGCACGGATCTTGCTGAACTGATAAAAAGTTTTGAACATTGGTTGCTTTTATGGTGGTGACAGTTCTGTATGCATTTGCCCAAACCCATCAATGTGAACATCTTAATTGAGTGAACTCTACTGTATGTAATTTCTATCTTAAGAAATGTGACCCCCCAAATCTAGCTTCTGCATAATGATGTTTTTGATCTTTTTATTTTATCTTTGGTACTCCTAGATAAAGAGTATCTTAGGTGGGAGCCTAACACATAGTAGGCATTCAATAAATTCATGTTAAATTAATTAACAAGAAAATGGTGTGCCTTGACAATAACAGTGCCCACTTCTCCAGTTTACTTCTTTTAAGTCTTATTTCATTTTGATAAGAACACTTAACATGAGACCTACCCTCTTCACAAATTTATAAGTGCAGCACACACTATTATTAACTATAGGCATCCCAGTTTTCTTCAGAATAGTCCAGCCCCACACGCTGATGCCTGGCACCATTTCTGTAAGCTCACACTTATGCAAGCGATATTCCTGTGAAGCCGACCCATGAGTAATTTCTGAGTAGGTATTAAAACACCCTCACGTCTACAAGTCTAATATATTAATAAATGTGCTGTTTTCAATAAGACATCTAAATTTGCATTCACCATCCTACTTGTTATGTTCAGTGCTCAATTTTTTAATGTTTCTTGGACACTAGCCAGTAAGTCTGAGTCCCTAGTTAGTTCATCTATTACTTTCTCGCCACAATAGATTTGGGTCTCCGCCAAGAAATGGACTAATATTGCATACAAAAATTGTATAATGCATTTCCTGATCTTCGGATATTTCCTTTCCAAGAGGGAGAGGAGGACGCACGTGCGCACACACACACACACACACACACACATAAATCCTATCTATATACAAAATCTACCCACGATAGGTAAACATTTTTATTGCTGTTATTAATATCGGGTGCCTTCTATAATCCATGGGCTTGCTTGTCCATTTACATGATCCCCTCACCCTGTGGACTAGAAGGGAACAATGAGTTGTAAAATCTGATAATGATCAAGGATGATGCCTCTATGTGGAAAAAAAAAAAAAGAAAAAGAAAAATCAGGATTGTAGGAGCTCTCGTTTCCACAGGAAAAGCACATTTTCTGCATTTGATTTGGCACATTTGCTGTGTCTTAATTTCAGTGATTCCAAAATGAGAGCCTCTTGAAGAAGAAAAGGTTGTATGTTGGCTAGGGGGCACTTTCCACCCCCACCTTCATTTTCCTTAAAACATAAGCACAGAACTAATGAATGCTATTAAAGGTACTTGTAGAAATGATTCTG
This sequence comes from Marmota marmota marmota, assembly GCF_001458135.2. NCBI lineage: Eukaryota > Metazoa > Chordata > Mammalia > Rodentia > Sciuridae > Marmota > Marmota marmota. The sequence goes on from NW_025999977.1 coordinate 12,611,822, forward strand.
ATTTGTATCTGATGACTAACTAACCTATTATTGCACTTCTTGGGCAGAGATTAATGGGAAATTCTTAAAGAATAAAGACTCTAACAAGCCTTAGAAATATGTGTGGGCCCAGACTGTACCACGTGACCTCAGAAAGCCGAACCCTGGCTGTTAATATCCTTGACTAATGAACCAAGGCTACAGTCTGTGCTAGCAAAGTGTCAAGAAATAAGTAACCAGAGAGGTGACCTTTTAACATGCTTCTAAATGTAATTTTTAACAGAACAGTGTCAATAAGTTCAAAATCCCATATGCTTTTGATCTGATATGGAAGTACGATGCATCAATATTAGGCAGTAAAAGGGAAGGAAAAAAGAAAGCTAGAGGAAAAGGATAATAAAAGAATCTAAAAGAAATCATCTAGACTATGACTCCAAACACCTTCGCTTTAACATAGTGGGAACAGAAAAGGTGCAGGTTCACTTTTTCAACATTATCATCACCATTAAGACATAGAATTAATAACAACAATAATAATAGTTTCAGACTATTCCCATTAAGCTCCTTAACTGTGACTTTGCTAGGTTTGATACATATTGCAGGGCCTCACAACCTTCCCTTTTCCAGGTCCTGGGTTTTTCATTATTAGATTCAATCTCAGGATATAAAATTGGGTGTTCAATAAACCTGGGGTTGGTTTCCAGCTCTGAAACTATGTAACCAGGTATATTGCATACGTTGTGTAACATCTCAGTCTTTTTCTCCACAAAATGGGAACACAAATAAGATCTTTATGGGTTCCCTATGAAAATTAAACAGAAACACTGCATATAAAATTGTTAGCATCATGTTGGCATTTGCTAGTAAATTGATGAAGTTGAAGAATATCATGGTAAGCAAAATAAGCCAATCCCCCAAAACCAAATGTCAAATATTTTCTCTAATATGTGGATGCTAATTCACAATAAGGCCAGGTAGGGTTGGGGGATAGAGAAGAATAGAGTTACTTTAGATTAGGGAGAGGGGAGGGAAGGGGGATATGGGGGTAAGAAGGATAGTAGAATGAATCAAACATTATTACCCTATATACACTATACATACAAAACTATAGGACCGGTAGGATGTTACATCATGTACAACCTGAAGAATGAGAAATTATTCTCTATTATATGTGATGTATCAAAGTGCATTCTACTGTCTACTAATTAAAAAAATTAAAACTAAAAAGAAACCTTTAGCAAAATGTATGATAAGTCGGAAGAGTTTTAAACTGTTAGCTATTATTATAGTGGCAGTTACTACTGTTATTGATATTATTATTTGAATTCCCTCTATCTGTTTTGATGCCTATTAGTTACACCTTCCCTATAGATGGCCAACATCCTGTGTGTAACGCCACACAGCTGGACTCTCTGTAACCCCACAGTGCACAGCACAGTGCCTCCTACAGGTTGGCTGAATAGGAAAAAAGAATGAATGAACAGTGTGTCTTGTGGTAGGACCTTCTGACTATGTTTCTTGAGAATATTGAACATGTCTAATATAGATATGGACTTACAACAAGAAGAAAAGTTAAGATGTTTACTACTGAAGAAATTAACTCTTTATGCTTTATCTTTTTAATCAGTGACAATTCTACTATTTAGGCATATCCAACTTTTAGAAAACTTGTATTTATGGTGACAAAATGTCTGTAAATATTTGTCAGACAAGCAAGGAAACATCTTTTGTTGGGTACCAGGAAAAAGATTACCTTTAAAAATAGCTGATCTTGGGGCTGGGGATGTTGCTCAAGTGGTAGCGTGCTCGCCTGGCATGTGCAGGGCACTGGGTTCAATCCTCAGCACCACATAAAAATAAAATAAAGATGTTGTGTCCACCGAAAACTGAAAAATAAATATTAAGAAAATTCTCTCTCTCTCTCTCTCTCTCTCTCTCTCTCTCTCTCTCTAAAAAAAAAATAATATAGCTGATCTTGATTTTTGGAGTATTCTGGACTCCATAGTCTGTAACGTTCATACCACAAACAGTGCATGAATCTTTTCTCTTTCAACCCGCCTTGGTCTAGCAAATGTTGATAGGCATCTGCTCAGCCAGTCCCTGAGCTAGGCCATCACTCTCAAAGGACATACACAGGTGGAGAAGGTGAATAATGCAGTGTAAGTAATAAGGAGGAAGAGCTAACTCTGAATGGGAAAAGGTTGGGAAGAGTGCTTTAGAAGTTTCATGTGCTATTGCAAAGTAGGATGGATATAGGTAGCAATAACATACTACATATTTCAAAAAGCTAGAGGAAAGGAGTTTGAATGTTGCCACCATAAAGAATTGAAAAAATGTTTGAGAAGATGGATGTCTAACCCAATTTAAATATAACCCAATGTATTTATGTATCAGAATAGCACATGATATTTCATAAATATGTACAATTTTGTTTTTATGTATCAGTTAAAAATAAATGTAAATTTTTAAAAAGTTTCAAATTGGAGGCCAGTTTGAAAAGCACCCCTTTATTGGCACTAGCACGCCAGTATTCATTCAGCATAGCATAGTAGTAAAGAGTAAAGACTGTGGCATCTGCCTCCTGGCTGTGCCACCAACTGGCTAGGTGTCCTGGTGGGCCAGTTTGCATCTTCATGTCCTGGTTTCCTCACCTGCACAGTAGATTTAATAAGAGAACTTTCCTTATGGGTTCACTGCTAAGATTAAGTAAATGGAGGCTGGCAAGTGTCTGGAATAGTGCCTGCCTGGCATGGGGTCAGGGTCATAGAAGTATATGTTCAAAAAAGACATAATCAGCTAGCTTCTTCCCTCACCCACCTGCAGTCAGTGCACACAGACTCCCAGCCTCAAGGAGCTCATAGTCTCTGAGCTGTGTGTGGAGAAGACAAGCAGCAAGCCACAGGCAGAATGAACAAAAGAGTATGTTATAGGATGACAAGTGCTATAGAGAACAAATAAAAGTAGAGCCTGGTAAGGGGATCTGGACTGTGGGGACAGAGCAGGACTACAACTTTAAATGAGATGGTCCATTAGCCAGGCGGGGCTTATGAGCAGGGCACTGGCTGGAAGAGTAGGAAGAGGCACAGGCAAAGGCCATGCAGGTTTGGGGTCTATGTGAGTGCAGGAGGGAGCGGGAAGGTGACCCCACTGTTAGAAGTCAGGTCAGCTGGGCTTGGAGTTGATGGGCTTACTTCTGTAGGTGGATTTTATTTATAAACATCCTCCACCACCTTCTGGGCTTCCAGAGCTCCCCAATGGGAAGGCAAGGACGTCTGTCTCCAAAACAAACGAAAAGGGTCTGTTTATTTAGAATATTTCAACAATGAAATAACTGTTGGGAGAGGAGGAGAGAACAGGGAGAAGGGAGGGAATCAAACACTCTCCAGATCTCCCCAGAAGTGAGAAGCAGAGACTTTGAGGCCCTCCCTCAGGAAGGCAGAGCTTTTATCCATTGTTGCCAAATTCCACTCTGGCAGGAGTTTACAGGCAGGAGCTTAACCTGTGACCATTCTGGGTGGGCTTGTCTAGCCTGAAGCAGAAGCCAGTCCTGCTGGGCCGACTGAAACTAATTCTTAAAAATCATAAAAGAAAAGTTGGATCCGAAGCCGTCTGACGAACTGGAGCTCCTGTAAATGAGATTTCTTGGATCTGTGGGCAGCAGTTGGGCAGAAGGGATCAGAGCAGGAGAGATGGGGTATATTCTCTCTCTTTACCAACCCAGTAAATAACAGTTACAGGAAAGACCTGGATACTTCTTACCCATCCCTTTGGGAGTGTCAGCTAGCAACAGTTAACAAACTGCCCACCTTCAATGCCACTGTAGAATGTGATAAAGAAATTCATATTTTTCTTTAGTGTCTCAGAGAACACACAGGTAGACCAGCTGGTCATTATCCATGTCATTTTCTCATACCTTGAGTTACAGTCATGAGCTGAAGTCTTTCAAAGTTCCATTGAATGCTGGACAAGCATCGTCCCAGCACTAGCATGCCCATATTACTGATGAAGAAACTGAGATTTGAATTTTAAAGTAAACTTGGCCAACATCGCATCAGAAATTGACATTTATTGAGAAGTTACTATCAGCCAGGGATTGGGCCTGAAATATGAAAACTTCTCAGGTTGATTTCATTTTTCAAATGCTACCAATGCTCACAGTGGTTCAGTCCCTTGCCTGAACTTGTCCCATTTGTCATGAAAATGTCTTGGTTGTCCTTAATTTTAAACCAAACTCAATTTCTCATAAGGTCTTTTGAGTATTTAAAATGAAATGTGGAACTTTCTCTTCCTTGTAAATTCAGGTAGGAGGTGACAATCTGGATAGGTCCGTAAGTGTCCTCTTTATCTAGTTTAATAATTGAAATCTCATTGATTTTACCAGCAAATGGCATATTTGACTGACCCACTTCTGGCCTATAGGATATAATTGAAAGACTGTCAAGGAGTCTATGTGAGTGCAGGAGGGATCTAGCATACCTGGAATAAAAACACAAAGCTGCAAATGTTAAGTCTTCGGTTGTTCCTGTGCCTGGAAAACTGAAGTAAAGCCTGGAGCTGTAGCAGCCACTTTATAATCATAAGACAGCAACCATAGGACACAAGCCCTCAAACCAATTAAAGAGGACAAAGCACTGAGAAATGAAATTCCTTACATCCTAATGACACTTTTGAGTTACTGCCCTAAACTTTTCCTTCAAAGTCCTTGCTTATTTAGAATAGTAACTGAAAAGCAATGGTAAAAATCAAAACCACTGTTAGTTATTATCATAAAGGATAAGGTATAACAAAGATGGCAGTGAACAGCCACCAGGAATCCTTGGTCAACTGCTGTGTACATGAGGATTAAGGCAGACTGCACCCATGTGACAGCAAGACACAAGAACTGCATGCCCTGTTCTCAGTGGAGCACTTGCTTGGTACCCAGGTCATGCTTAGCAATCCTCATCCATTGTCTCATCTGAGTCTCTCTCTATGAATGCCTGCTTTGCCCAGGTATTCATATTTCCAGTTATTTGTTTATTCAGGCACCATTTATTATCTGCAATGAGCTAAGCTCCCTATCTATGCACATGTTTGCTAAGCTTAAAACAATTGGAGGATATGGAGTGCCTCTTAGTCAATTTGACGTCCCTGAATAAACAAATACCTGGAAATATGAATACCTGGGCAAAGCAGTTAGCTGGGGTTTTTAATATAGTTACTTCCCACTTTGTTATCACCACTAAAACTTGGGTGTCAAACCCACACCCCCATTTGACTCTACCACTCCAACAAGTTAGCTTACTTCAAGAAAACATTTCACCATTCAAAAGCACATTGCTTAGTAATTGCATTGAAACCTCTGCCACTTGCACCTAAAACATAAGGAAGGCATGAATCGAGGCAGTGCTTTGAGTTACTTGGCTGTCATTCCCAAAGCACCATAGGGCTACTGACCCTTGCTATCAATGCTTTCAGGAGAAAATTCTATAAAACACATGAAGAACTACTTTGTGGGATGATCTAATTGTTAGCTGGATAACAGAAACTACCAGTAAAGGAATAAAAATATTTATGATTTGAGTTTGACCTCAAATTCTTATTTGAAGATGTGCAGGTAAAAAGTGCGACCAATGAATCTTTGGAAAATAAAGGATTTCATCATTGCTATTTATTACCTACATGTGTGTAAGACAGCCTGCTCCAGAAGAGATGTTTTATATTCTACCTCTCTCCTTGTTACATTAATGTTTGATTATATATCCATCTGAGTGAGGAGGCGGACATTTGAAGTGAGGGAAAGAGATTACTTATATACATCTTCAGAGGTAGTTTACTTATTAATTGATTCTATTAAATAAACATTTGCTATATACCCACCATGGACAAAGCATTGCAGCAGTAAATAAAAATCCTGGTTCTACATTCCCAAATATCTATTGAACATATTCCAGATACTCTTCTTTTAGTAAGTTCCAAATTCAACTACATAGCATTTCTAATTCCTAACCCCAAACCTTTGCTCCCATTTGCAACCTCATTCTGGGCACCATGTACCAATATCACTTAATTAAAAGACAAATGATCGTTCTTATCTTTGATACCTAACTCTTATCCTAAGCTTCTAGATATTACCTCTTGCACATTTCTGAAAATTGCACCCTGTCTTTTTCTACTTTTATCCCTTGAGAGGTGACACGGTGCTGAGGTTAAAAGTTTGTAGTCTGCATATAAATGCGGATTCAAATTCTGGATGGCCTTACTCCTCAATAGCTTTGTGACATTCAGAAAAGGACTTAACCTTAGTGAACTTGTGTCTCCATCAGTAGATAGGGATAACCATGGAATCTGCTTTACAGGCTAGATTTAGATGGTGCTTGGTACGTGGTAATAGTCCCTAAACACATGGTGTAATTTGAAGAAGAAGGAAGAGGAGGAAGGTGGGGGGATGGGGAGGAGTTAAGGTGTACCAATTTGAGTAAAGTAAAATTTATTACCTTGTACAACAGGAAGAATAAGAATTAATTCAGTAGTACAACAATGTAATGAAATGTCCAGTTTCTTTCTTTCTGAACTCTCACATGGTCAGATATTTTGCCGCAGTTTAAAATATTGCATCTGAGCATGAAATGATCTACTAGACAAGCTGTCTAGCCCAGTGTCATTTTATAAAATGAAAGAAACATTTCAAATCTCCCTGCAAGACTCTCCTCACATCCTATCATCCATACTGGTTTACATGCATGACCTGCCTCCCTGATCACTAATGAAGTAAATGGGTTTCCTCTGATGGCCTTAGACTAATCAGGATCTGTCCCTGAACTGGAGGTGTGAGGGCCTCACTAGCACATGGATGCATGAGCACAAGTGGAATTCAGTTGCCGATGACAGGGTGAGAGTTGGGCTTTTGGGGGAGGGTCACAGCAGTGATCAGGATAAGTATATATTTGTAAATCAGGTCTCCAGCGAGTGTCCTGTGGATGACTACAGTAACAGCCTCCTAAGGAGTGGGCTGGATTCTGATTCCTTGGCTTCCCAATCCATTCTCCACAATGTTGCTAAATCTTCCTAAAGTATGAACTTGATCTTCCTTCAGTTTTTGCTTGGATTTTTTTGCATACACAAAAACTGCATATTCCTTTTTGATCACTTATGTAACCATCCAAGATTGTCTTTCCAGCTTTATTTCTGATATCTACAGCCCTTGATCTGCTCAACACACATAGGCATCTGATGTTCTCGGCCACACAAACATCCCAGGAACTAGTGCACTTCCATGGTGTGCTGACTTCTCCCTTGTCTTAGAACACACCCCACCCTATCCTCATCCAGCTAGGACCCATCTCAGCGATCCTTCCACACACTGCAGTATCACCTTTGTCCTGAAACCACATGTTAAACTTGTCACTCACACCTTTCTATGACATTCAGGCATCATAATATCCCAGAGGAGCCAGGCACAGTGGTGCATGCCTATAATCCCAGTGGCTCAGGAGGCTGCGACAGGAGGATAGAGAATTCAAAGCCAGCCTCTGCAAAAAGCTAGGCACTAAGTAATTTAATGAGACCCTATCTCTAAACAAAAATACAAAATAAGGCTGGGGATGTGGTTCAGTGGTTGAGTGCCCCTGAGTTCAATCCCTGGTACCTGACCCCCTACCCAAAAAAGTAATAATAATGTCCCAGAGGAGAAATAGAAAACAGCAGAGGACTATAGCTACAGTATGTGAAATATGACTATATATAATTGATTATATTAATTAATATAATTAATAATAAGAATATTAAATAAGTACTTTTTATAGTAATTAAATATAAGAATAAATACTTGATTATATATAAATATATACTAAAATTAAATTACGTGGGAGAATAATATTACCTAGATGAAAAGATTACTAGAGTCACATGAGTACCAAGTATACAGCTTAACATCAAGGAAAAAAAAGGCAGAAATAAATATCACTTGCGTTGATATCCCCTGCCTGTATTTGTTCAATATGAAATGAATATTTGCTGTGTATGGTATGTCAGGCACTTTGCTAGGATCTCATAAACAAGTGAGGCAGAGTTGCACTAAAATAGAAGAGATAGGGCAGCTGCAATCAGAATATTACTTCCCACGTATTGAGTCTATGGGATCAGAGATGCATTTAAACACAGAGTACAGGAAAGAATAGCTTTCAGTTGTCTAGCCCTTGCCATTCTTAGGCTCCTCTCCTGCGATCAGTGCAACGCTTGCTAGTGGGTCTCAATAATCTAAAGACATATGGAACTCACTGTGGGATATGACTTCCATTTATATTAGTGATTACAGATTTAAGGCTATAATAGTTCCTAATTTCTTGAGGCCATATTAATTTATGAAGACAAATATATAGATACACACACACACACACACACATGCACACACATCTCAGTTACTAGACCACAGAAATATGTACCTTCAAAATACAGCTCTGTTAAAACTGTGATACTCCCTGAAAGAGAAAAATAGCCCCTGAATGGATAACTTAGTAACTTTAATAGGGTTTATTGAGTTTTTAAAAGACAGTTCCTTTTTAATACTACTTGATGATTAATGATACATTGATTGAGAATTAACAACTATCTTGTTTATACAATTCATTTAAAGTGCTGTTAAGCCCCAAGCTATGACTTAAAGAATGATCTAGGCTCAGTTTAGCATTCATTACACTAACTATCTCAGCCAATGGCAGTCCAGAAGAGTAAATACCACTTTATCAACAAAACACGGAAATGCTAATTGACAGCTGGCAGAGTCCAATCAGATATCTCTGCAGACAACTAACTAACTACTTTTGGAGCATCTGTTTCATTTTGCTAATTGACCCTGCTTCTCTCATTTGTTCTTTTGGAAAAGAGGATAGAGGAAAGGATTGAAAAAATGAAGAAAGAAAAGAAATTCTGTGTGTGTGTGTGTGTGTGTGTAAAGTTTGTGGGAAATAAAGACCATGGCTATTTTTACTATTTGTCCTAAAAAATGAGAGTGTGTACACATGTATTCTTTAGAAACGTGGGTGAGATGTAGTCAAGGGTAGGGGTCTACATTTGACATCTCTGATGCCAAGCACCCAAATTTGAATGAACACAACTGAAGTGGAAGTTAGAAAAAGCAGAGTAATTTGTGTGGAAAAAAAATCGCCACAAAACACAGGCTATATTATTTTGCATTTCTGGGGGAAGATGGTAGAGGAATCTAGCAATCTCCCCAAGCATGCTTTCTCCTATTGATATTGCAGTTGATGTAATGGCCAATTAATTCGACTGACCATACTAAATGTTCACCTTGTAGGGTGCGTGAGGGAAGAAATGGGTACTTTTAGGGTTTCCTTTGTCATACACTCATTCGATTTTTATAGATACAAACTTCCTCCACCCTCCCCTTGTCCTCTTTCCCCTAAAGCAAAGGTAGCAAAGGAAACTGGGAGGGAGAGGGAACAGAAAGAAAGAACTCAAGGGAGAGGGGTAAGACCAGTCATTTAATATGTTTGCCTACATGGCGTTATACCTTTGAACTTCCAAGTGCAACTTTATACATTGTCTTTTGACATTATGCAGTTTGGAATCCTGAAAGCTCTCAGTTTAGACAACTAAATTATTGCTTGTCAATTTAGCTTGGGATGAAAGACAGGTGTTTTGTTTCACAGTAAAACTCCATTTAGAGCTTACATTGGCTCTAAATCCAATCCCAGTGTCGTGTTGTGGGCTGGCATTGAAGTGTATCTCAGTAGGAATTATCAGTCTGGCCCGACAGTCAATCCACACAAGATCCTTCACCTTGGTGCCTCTACCCGGGCACGCCTAATGCCATTTAAAAGCAATTGAGATAAAGATCCCTTTGTGGTCTCAGGCTTAGTGCTCTTGCTGATATTTCACTACGTTTTGGTTTTTGTCTCCAACAAAGAACTAAACCAAGCAAAGTTGACAAATCCCCATGAGGTTGTCTTAGACACCAATGCAATACTTCATGATACTTTAGCAAATATTTGTTGTGAAGACTGTTTTAATTTATAGAATAGTTAACTGTTTTATATCTCCACTTCAATGTAATGATGTAGCGGTCCCTCTTTTTATCAGGAAATGTTAAGCTAGCACCTGTATATTTGTTGCTTTGACTTGAGGAGTTTGAAAAAGGCTAAAATTATGTCATTATGGGCTGAAAAACAAAACCTTTCTAGAAGCTCTTTCACATCTCTCCTCCACCATGTTTTTTTTACCACTTCTAGTATTATCTATTCTAACGTGTGTGACAATGAAAGCTGGTCACCCCTGCCCAGTACCAGCCTATAAGAGAACTCTCAGCAAATCTGAGCACAGCAATTCACAGTTTGCCTCCTACAGTGGAAACCAGGTACTATGAACCTTGTTTACCATTGGTGGGATGGCTCATAGATCTCCTCATGCTTGCTATTAATAAGTCAATAAACATTTAATAAGTTTTAAACTTAAGAAGCCTAAGTCCATGTACCTCAACTCCACCATCACTTTTAAAGATGAGGTTAAGAAATTTGATCAAAATAATTCATAACAGAACCAAGCTAGACCCGGGAATTCTCTTCAGTAAACCATTTTTATTCCACTGTATAGCTTTGGATTTAATGTTTTCCCCACATGATGTTTAGAACACATTATGAGCTTCCACCCATTGAATTCAATTCAGAGAATATTAATTATAATTATCTCCATATATGTGTCATATAGGTATTGTATAGTTTTAGTTCAACTTTGAATACAGTACTTTTTTGCCCCCCC
>NW_025999977.1:12625795-12650129 GCF_001458135.2 Marmota marmota marmota
GGGCGGCGGCTCTGTCCCTCTGCGGGCCGCTAGGCTTGTTCTGTCAGTGGTCCCAGTTCTGCCTACTTTGCAGGCGCAGGCAGCGGCACTGCCCCTATGCAGGCCTCTGGGGCTGTTCTGCCAGTAGGTCGCAGGTCCACCTACCTTGCAGGCGCGGGGGGCGGGGCGGCTCTACCCTTCCTCAGGCCACTGGGCCTGTTCTGTCTGTCGGTTGCAGGTCTGGCCTGTTCTGATGGGTGGTCACAGTTCCCTCTACCTTGCCAGCGCAGGGGGAGGGGGCGGCTCTGCCTCTCAGCAGGCCGCTGATCCTCTTCTGCCAGTGGGTTGCAGGCCCGCCTACCTTGCAGGAGTGATTGGAAGCTCTGCCCCTCCGGGGGCCACTGAGCCTTTTCTGTCAGTGGTCACAGTTCCACCTACCTGGCAGGCGCGGGGGGTGGGGGGCGGCTCTGCCCCTCAGCAGGCGGCTGGGCCTGCTCTGTGGGTGGTCACAGTTCCCTCTACCTTGCCGGCGCAGGGGGAGGGGGCGGCTCTGCCTCTCAGCAAGCTGCTGCTCCTCTTCTACCGGTGGGGAGGGGGCGGCTCTCTACAACTTATTTCTGAGTTTGTTTTAGAATTTATATGAGTAAAAGGTGAGTGAGGAAGTTGAGCCCAAAAGCCAAATAGAGTGTGGGGTATGGTTGGACTTTTAGCATGACCTTTCTCTGTTGATCTGAAAACAAATCAATTCACTATCCAAGGAAATAGCTTCCAAGAAATGTTCTTCTAAGAAATCATCCAGATTTTAAGTAATGCATGGGTAACTAAATTGTTTGGTTTCGGTGATTTCTGAAAACCAGATTTATGTTTCTTTGGCTTTAAAGAAAACAATTCTAACAGGCTGTATGGAAATGCCAGTCAATTTATTAAGTCACTTTATTAAGAAGTTCAGTCAACATGGCTCCGACTCCTAATCTTTCACCATGGACATTTGGTTTCCTCCATTTTTTTAAAGGATCCCTGAAATCACATGCACCAAATATTACTCAAAAGATTGAATAGGTTAACATACATTTGTACTACTATTTTTGTATATACAAAATTAAAATGAATTTAAAATGCATAATGAAATTATGCATGTTTATACAACATGTGTACAACTGTGTCTATGCAAATGGCCTATATTTTTTTTTACATTAAAGAAGACATTTTTCTTAAGCAATGGCTTAAATCAATTTCATTTTAGTCTTCAGTCCATAAAGTAGGTATATGTCCAACTCCTTAGGGAAGTGTCTCTGCCAAATGATTGCGTTGGGAATTTTCTAAACATAAAACATAAAACTCATTTTTCCCCCTTTGATCCATAACCTTGAGACCCACCTGAGCTACCTTGTCATTAGCTTTAAGAAAGATAAAGACTTGCTAAATATTCTCCTTACAGCTCTAAGGTCATGTGATCCTTACATTTGAATGAAAGATTTGATCCATTTAATGAATACATGTATCAAACAGTTATTTTTTAATATATGAATATATCTTTTGACTTTTGAATTTATCAGTTCCTACAGGATAAAATCCATGTTAATTCAAATAATATCTAATGTTCTTCACAATTTGGTCCCAATCCTAATACACAGAAGTAGGCCAAGAGGCTGGAGAAGTTCAAACTTTTTCTGAACAGGCTATGAGTTTATACGCCTCACATACTTTTGCTCTCGTAACTTCATACTTTTCTTTGATAATTTTCCATACTTGGCCTTTCATAACTCCTATATTCTTGTTTCTTTCCCTTTCTTCTTTGCCTAAATGAACATATTCTTCCCGAGATACCAAGCTCAAGTGACACTATTTCTGAGAAGGCTCCCATGATTATAATTCACCCCTCCATGCAGAGTCGGGTTCCTATTCCACTAAGTTCAGGTAGTACCATGCATATCCTGTTTTAGAAAAATAACACACAAAAAAAATTCAGAAAGCTTTTGCTGAATATTTCTGAATGAGTGAATCAATCAATAATTGAATGATGCAGGCACCAAAGAATGCCTTGTTCCACAGTTGTTTACAAAGCTATTTCCACAGTCCAAATGTGAGCCCCACGTGGGCAGCTACTTGTATTCATTTTTCTATCCTCAAGGCCTGAATGGTGACATGTGGTCATATTTTAGTAGTTTTTTTTGAATTAGTAGTTTGAAGAGACACGCCTATGGAGGATAGGTTTTTATTTTTTATGGACATTTCTGCATTTCTGAATTGAAATCATTCTGATTCTCTCCAAAATAGCCATACCGAGGGCTCCCTCAGCTAAGTGAGGAGTCACAGATATATCCCCTTTCCTGTCACTGCTTGTAGACACATGCTTGTTTATGTTTGGCTAATTAAAATTAATCACCCTAGTTCTCCCTTCCCTTCAAGGGCATTACTTCCCATTAACTTCAATGAAGCTTGTTTGACTTCAATGGAAGTTTTTACCTGCATAGGGACAGTGAGGAATCAGGACAAAATATCTTTAAGGCTGTCATTTGTCACCATGAACAAAAGAAATAAAGATCCTTAGGCATGAGGCGCTGTAGCACACTTCACGCGCCTCTCTTAATTCTATCCTTGCTGACAACCCATGACTGCCACATAAAAGAAAGCATCAGAATTATAATTGAATGGTTCTGAAATATCAGAGACAGAACCTCTGAAAAGGAGGTTCACAAACTTATTCTTTGGCAAGGTTACTGATTGGAGTCCCTACAAACGGCCAGAATGCACAGCACATGCATCCCTGGAGTCCGCGTGGACCGGAAGAGCCGGGTAGCTTAACTCCATCCACCAGCACAGAGTCTTTGACAACCCTCTACTGTTCAAAACCCCTGAGAAACAAAGAGATGAAAGGGGCGACAGCATCTGAACACCGCAGTGAGGTCCCCTTCCAAAACTCTAGCATTTTATTCATAGTGCATTTATTTCAGGCAGAGTATGAGATGTTAAGAGTATGTTGGCAAAACTGGGCTGCCAATGTGGAGTGACTGAGAAAAATTCCTCAATTTTTTAAGATGTTTTGGATATCAAAAATTAAGTCAAGCTAGCCATATTGTCTCTCAAGGGCACCAAGTTACCTAATTTTCATAGGAACAGCATGGCTTTCTCCTAAAATGATTGCTCTAGAATCCACACCTTGACATTATCACATAGCAACTGTTTCTACTGTATTTTTATAATTTCTATTTAGGACTATTTTCCAGTATTTAAATGAGAATGGATAGATAGATTATATACTGCCAATCCCTACAGCTAGAGATCCATCCATCTATCTATCTATTCCTGATATATAAATATTAGTTCTTTATTTACATCCTTATCTCTTTGGAATTAAATAGAATTATTAATTATTAATTACATTTGGAATTAATAGAATTATTAATTCAGTAACCTGCTTGAAGAAATAAACACACACTCACTATAAAGGATTACAGATCCAGGTGAGGATGTGGATTTAAGAAAAAAACCTGATATTTATTTTAAGTCCTGTAGCTAGAATTATATCTATGTTATCTCACTTAAGTGGCCTAAATGGTCTCACAAGAAGCTGATATTACCTGCATTGATACTTATAGTTTATAATTAAAATTTTAATGCTAAAAAAGACTATTCCATAAAATCTTTTCATCCTCGGTTTGTCCTGTTTAATTAGTTTCTCTCCATCTAAAGAAAATATTGGTTCTTAGATGAAATTCCATCATTGAAGTTGCTCTTTCCGTTGAACACACTGTCTCTGCAAATTCCATCTATTAAAGTGCATGTTACCTAGGTCAGATAAAATATGCCCGAAGATTTTTCACAGAAATCAAGTAGTCATATTAAGACAGCATTGTCTTTGGTGAAATGGAAGTATAGATAAAGGAAGTGGAATTCTAAGAGAAAGAAAGCTAGATCTTAGATGTAGAAACCAGAAATGACACAGTCCTTGGGGTTGTAGCCTGTGTGGGCAATGCATGTACATTTTGGTTCATAGTAGTAAGGGATTTAAGGATAAGGCAAGCATACTGGTTAAAAAGTGCACTTAAATAAAATTTCACCTTCTTCACAGTTCTGATGGGAAGGGAGGCACTGTAGTGATCATAAAACCATCCTCTTACTCTCTCCCTCTCCAGCCGGAAGAGCCTTTGCCTTTCTTGGCATTGGCTTTCCACTGGAGCAGCAGAGAGCACTATGTGTGCTTCATCAGAGGCACCATGCTACAAAAACGAAGAATGACAATATCCATCACCATAATTGATGCTAAAGCCTGAAGCTGCATTTGGATGGGAGGCTGGAGCCAATCTTTCAGTCAGTGAATGAGACATTTCTATTGGCAGAGGTTTCCCAGCTCCATTTCTCAGATTCAGAAAGAAGCGCTCTCCAGCCTATTTCTTTCTTATTGTTTAGCTTCTTCTGCTTGCTTGTTTTTCTCCACAGAGTAGCTTACCACATCTCCTTTTAACATCTTCCACCCCTGATGTCCATGTAAATGTAGTAGACTCCCTTAATGTACATGCCTATATAGTTTCTCTCTACAAATACCCATCCAGAATCAAACGTAGTATCTCAGAGACTGTTTTTCAAAATTTACTGATGAAATATGTAACCCGGGATAATGTGAAAACACAGCCCCCTGGGCTCTAGGACTCATGACAACCTAGAAGGAAGTTTGACAGTCTGCATGTTTAACATGCAGCTGATTCTCATTGTTGAGAGCCCATTACCATCAGACCTGCCCTGCCTTCTGTATTTCCTGCCCAGGCTGTGGCATCTGGGGACACATCACTCTTCGATATTTCATGGACTCAATGAATGAACAAATCTCATAGTCACCATGACCCCAAGTGGCCCATCTATTCACAACAGCCATCCAGTTGGTCCTCAAAGTCTAGAGATTCCACCTCTAAGAGAACATTGGGTTTCCCCTTGCACATCCTCATTCTGTTGCCCCAGTGAAAGTTGTCGTCATCATTTCCCTAAAGTAATTTCATCACTCTTTAATGAATCTTCTCTTCATGACCTCACTGTTGTTCAGCTTTTAAACTTTTACCAATGGAATCTTTCTGAAACACAGATCATTATGTTACTTGAAAATCTTTCAACAATTCACCCCTTCTCCCTCCCAAACCTGCAATAGTGTTCCCAATGTGCAGAGCCTGGAACAAACAGGTCCCTAAAACTTATAGGGTTATGGTTCTTACTCAAAGCCCTTCAAAACCTGGACACAACTTCACTTTTCTCTTTCATTTCTACTCTCTATCTGCATCTACTCCAGGGCCCTTCGCAGCTCCTGCATAAGCTCAGACCCTTCTCCTTGAACTTCCTTCAATGATTAGTCTTTTGCACTCTCTTGTGCATAGGTGTTTGCTTTTGCCTCATATACCCCCACTCACACCTCCTTCTGTACCCTACAAGAAAATCTCATTCCTCAAATATTTTAGTTTGCAATTTTTCCTCAAATTTCCCTTAGTTTCTCTCTGACCAGAGGTAGCATGTTAATAATCTACCTGGACTCAGATAAGAATCTTTCTGAGTCTTGACCCTTTTTTCTTCTTTGGGGTACCCTGACACTTAATCTCACTTCTGTATTTATAGGGTTAACCAATGTCCCAGGAACTACGGCTCTTAAACTGTGGAGCCATCCTGGGGTTGTTCTGTGGATGGATGGTTACCAGTTCCAGGAGGGTGGCTTGGTGAATGTATTTTTCCTGCTGTGAAGTGCAACATCACTTTGTGGGTATCCTGTCATATAGTACTGACATGCTGATTTTGTGTGATTTCAAGTCACACACAGGAGATTAGGACTCTAGGCTGCATATAGTCATCTGCCAATCTTAAACTTGAGCCATATGTGTTGCTCATGTTCTGATCAACCATACTGTCACCCTCAGTCCACAGTATTAAGGGTGGTGGGGGTCACTACAGACAACATTTGCTGCAAGTACCCATAATCACTGGCATCCAGAGCAGACATCTTACTCCTTCTACAAGTTCTGTGCCATGTGGAAGATAATCCACGAGGAGGCTACTGGGGGTTTCTAAGACCAGTGCCCCTCACATCAATGAATTGTTCTCATCAGTGTCCTCTATTACCTCTGATTGACTTGACCACCTCATAGTATCCCAGGTAGGTTGAAGCCATGTTGGTCAAAGGACAGACATTTTTATGTGTGCAAATGGGATTATTTTTCTTATTCAGCTTCTTGTCCCTTTCCTACCCTTCCAGCTGGTGGAGGTATGTGGAAGGCAGGAGTGCAGACAACATTGAAAGAGATCACATTCTAGGAATGCAACGATGACAGCCTAATTAAAAGAAGAGAAGACCTGGTTGAAGTTGTATTGTTCTACGTGTCCTTTACAGAACTCTGAATCATAAACTTAGCATACTCTGCAAACAAGTTATTCTCCACATTTTCCTGCATATTCTGGGCAAGATTTACATTTGTGATTATCACCAATGAAGCACAAAAACAGCTCTGGAGAGAATTGTTGGGTGCCAATATTCATGAACTGCTCAGTGGATGATGAAGTGACATAAATAATATAGCAACTAGCCTTAAACAAATGGTATTATGGAACCAGAGAAGCAAGATCTATATTGATTCTATAGACACAGGTTCCAAAGAGTCATGAACGTGTTGCTAAATATAGTAGCATTGCATCACTACCAGTTTTTAATGGTAAGAGTTGTGATTTTAGTTAGAAATGGTGAATTTAAAAATTAAAAAAAATGAAAGAAAAAAACATAAAGAGGAAGACCTGTACCTGAACAGATGGTACCCAGACACTAAAACAATTTTACATGAATTAATTACATAGGAAAATATGCATACATTGTGTGGTCTACCTATTTTACCAAATCTTCAATGAATGACCCTTAAATTTTAAAATATTATTCTAAGTTACATGATCCACATAGAAAATGAAATTTTTTTTGTTTGACTTGGAACCTTGCATACTGCAGAGGAGATGCTGCTGGACATGCACCATGCTAAGCAACTTATGGGCACAAGCTATTTTTATCTTCACAACAATCACAATAATCCAGTAATTATCTTATTATGTAGAAAGCAAAACTAGAGAAGCTAAGCAATTTGCTTATGCACACAGTTATCAGAAGGACCTAATTCTAATGTGTATGTCAACCATAGAAAACAGCATATATCTATCCAACGCAAGTTGTGTTTCTTGGATATAGTATTACCCTTATTCTTATATATATTATCATTACTGTTATCATCACAAAGAAATTAAAATAACTGTTGAATATTACCTATATGCCAGCCATAGTTGCAAGCATCTAAAATGAATTATTCATTAAATAATTTTAACAATCTTATGAAGTATATATGGATAATATTTCCATTGCAAAGGTGGAAAAATTGAGGGTCCTCAGTGAATAGGTAAGTTACTCAAGGTTATTCAGCTATCAGTAGAGAACAAAATAAGGTTCTCTGACTCTGGAGCCCAAGCAAAGCAATACCAAATCTTCTGGTTCGTTCCTTTAACCTATATTTCTGAACTAAATTGGGACTTAGACGTAAAACATCACAAACCACACTATATGACTGGAATCGATCTATGATTTTACTCTCTGGTCTGGTGATTCTTTCAATTTATTTTCACAGGGCTTGGCATAATCTGAGGGCTTAGCACTGCCAGTTCTAATGGCACTTTGGTTCTTATAGATACAGCTTTACTGAAAAGATTCATGTGGTCCAAGGGTGAGCTTTGCAGCTGGTGGTGGAGTCACAGGACATAGGCATGTCTTCAATGGCCAGAGCCACAGAGAGAAAACATCCAAGGGGAATCCATTTTTAATTCAAGAATAGGAAAGCATGCATTCATGAGAAAGTCACGTGAACACATATATGCCTGTGCAAATATGTATATGTCTGTCCCCTTTCTTTAATATTGATTTTTTTTGCTTAATATTATACTTCTATTTTTACATAGGACTGGAGAATTTTAATAAACAAAAGTGTATATTTGGCTGTAGCATGGAAATAGAGAATATATCAGATATCACATTCACTATAGATATCTTGGCTTAAATACAAATACAACACAATGCCAAATATCTGGCCAAAAATCAATAATAGCAGTCAATTAGGCAAGCATGTGGAACTATTTGGAAAAATTCAGATAATTGACTAAAAATTCCAATTTTCATTCAGATGCCTGTCATCACACTTCTTATCATTTGATGTTTTTCTCTCACTACTTAGAGTCACAAATATTTTACTCCTTCACACTCTAAGCAATAACACGCCTACCAAAAAAAGCTGAAATAAAAATGTGATGACTAGGAGACTTGCAAGTGATCATTTTTATCTTTCCTTTTAATTCTCGCACCGAGCAAAAATTCTGATTCCTTTTCCCCTATCAACTCCTTCTTTTATTTCAAGATTCCACTGATCATTTACAAATGCTGAAAAACCTCTTTAGCCCACTCTATATTTCATCCCAGGTGACCGAACTCTGCATTTTGATTTCTAAATGGGCAGATAGATGTACTGTAATGAGAACACAAAGAAGCAGGTTTATAACTTGGTACATTATGGCCCCGGGTTCAAAGCAGGGGAAGCAGCCCGTGCCATAAGCCTTTGTTTCCGATTCATGCAGATCAACTCCAGTATTTTCTAGGACTGTAACAATGCAGAATATGGGGGGAGGGGGGGGCTCAAAAGAGGAAGAAAGAAAACGAATTAAAACAAAGCAAAAACTCTTGGGATGGTTTATGCTGCAGGGTATTTTCCCAGAGTTCTGTCCAAGAATAATCTAGTAAAAATGTGGACAGAGAACCACCGACCCCTGCTTTCCCCCGAACATATGCAGCTCTGATCAGTCTGGTATTTCAAGAAAAACAAGGTCCTGAACCCGAGTCCTCAGACACATAACAAAGCGCACTTCACAGCTGTGATGCACAGCGACGATCGGCTCGGAGGCCTGAGTGGGTCCCAAGACAATGCCTCCTTTATCACCCAGAGGACAAATATCTAGACAGCAATATTTTCTGCTTGAATGCTTCAAGCAGCTCGCGCAACTCCTGACTGAAAGGGAAAACTGAGCTCAGAGTGTTTGCTGAGTGATTATTTTAATTTACTACTTGATGTAAATCTAAATGAACTGACACCCAGCTCAAGATGGACAAAAAACAATCATCGCCGAGGGTGGGGGGCTGCAGAAATAAAGGGGGGTGCAGGAAAGGGGCTGATGTTACACATCAGCTGAGGTTTAGCCCAGGTTTACCCAACTTACACAGTGGCAGTGTAATAGATAGGGGGGCAGGCTCGGCATTCCGTTCCCTTCTCTCAATTACCATAATAAGTTCAGTAATTTTGTGCTGTTTATTTATCAGCCAAGGATAACAAAGGGAGCTGAGGAAGTCTGTTCTGGAGGCACCATGACAAAGCACCAGACAGAAAGCAGTCACGTGTGGGGAGATGAGCAGAGACACCACTTCTCAGGCACCTGATTATTCTTTCTCAGTATTTAGAAGCCAAAATGATCCTTAAGAAAAACAAGTGCTCATGCAACAACACAATCGAGAGGGATAGAGAATGGCGTCAGGTGGGAAATTGAGGAAATTGAAGGGCAACTTGTCAATGAAGTTTTAATCCATCCCGTATAAAAAGCACTCTTTCCTTCACATCTATTATTTGTCCAAACTTACTGGTGGAGATAATTTCGTTTTAAATTTTTTTTTTTAATAACTGCTTGGTTGAGTTACTCCTTCCTTTCCTGTGTGGTCTTAGATTCTCAAAGCTGAAAGTTCTTAACATAGTGAATATTTCTGAGAAACTAGATGGTAAAAATCATCACGGTACCTGCTAAAGATGAACGTCAGATTTCTCTGTGGTGCTTGTATTAAACAAAGCATCCTTTCTCGCTCTTACTCGCCCTCATTTTTTTCTTCAGCTCATGAAACAGTGCACTAAACAGTCACAGAACTAAGATATAGATTCCTGTTTCCAGGTTTATCTTTTCTCTCTAAAAAAGACTTCCATTTCAGCCGTATCTGCCCAATATCCCCTGCAAAAAAAAAAAGTGGCAATGTTTTCTAATGAGCATAATCCCTGTTATTTGTAGCACTGTTATAAATGGCACAGGGTATGCATATAAATCCCCACACATGATTCTGAAAATATGCCCAATAGAGGAAAAATATATCACCACTTGTTTTCCATAGTCACAATTTGAAACCAAATTATGCTTCCTATCTTTTTTTTACTTGTCCTTACCTACCAGTTTAAGAATGATCTATCTGTATAGATTTGGACATGTGTATGTTAACATTAAACCCAGTAAACTGTACATGCAATATATGGTGTATTTATAATATACTCAATATGCACATAAACATATATAATAAATCTATATCTTCATGTATCTATTTAGTGAGTGCAACATCAATATACATGCACCTATCAGGTACAATTGGAAAACATCCATTTCCTACAGATCTGGGTCACTGCTTTTCTAACCAGGAGCCCTAGAATTCCCTGCAATGTCCTTGGAACTACCATGATAGCCACCATATGTGGCCAGTAAAGAAAACCAGCTGAGTCTTCCACTTTGACTTATATTTTTATACATAAAGGTTGTTAAAATTTTGAGTAAGATTTTATTTCAGGGAATGTAGTACAGCATTTGCCTTTAAAAAATTCCTTCAAGCCAAGTATGGTCCACACCTGTAATCCCACTGACTCTAGAGGCTCAAGTGGGAGGATTATATGTTTGAAGACAGCCTTAGCAACTCAGTGAGACCCTGTGGCTAAATAAAATACAAAATAGGGCTGGGGATGTGACTCAGTGGTCCAGTGCCCCTGATTTCAATCCCCAGTACAAAAAAAAAGAAGAAGAAAAAGAAAATGGGAATTTTTTTTGATCATTATTGCCCTGGATTGTCCTCAAAAGACTTGAAATTATGTTATGTGCATGTATAAATATGTCACAATGAATCCCCATTATTATGTATAATTATAATGCATCAATAAGAAGGTTTCATAAAAAGATTGTGTGAAAAGTAATGGAAAAAATAGTCATGTGCTCAGATGCTTCACCATACGATGCCTAATGCCTAGAGGTGATATACAGATCAGTGTTGTTTATGTCATAAAGCTAAAGCCTTTCTACCATGGTCTGCTCCCCGCCCCCGGCCATCTACATTTGTACATAAAGATGTTTGGAGTTCTCCTTCACTTTTTTTTAGTGCCTTTCTGGTGATAGGTCACTTGTATTATCATTTTGTATACTCTACTATCTCACTTGTAGGTGGAGGGTGCCACAGATGTTAAGGATACAGAGATGATTGGGATAGGACCCCAAAATTCAAGTTAGGGAGTTTATGGAAGTTTGTTTTCTTTGGGGAGCATTGTAGGGTGGCTGAATTTTCATTGTATAGATTGGGGGCTGGGCATGTAAGCCCTTTCTGTAATCCAAAAATGTTGTGAATTGCCCTTCATTCCCCATTTATTGGGGGAATCCCATTTTACGAATCAAAACTGAAGCACGCCATTGTGAGCACCCTTAAAGTATCCCTCTTTGACTACAATGTCTCATCAAATTAGCCAGTGATATAAAGAACTTGCAGAAGCTAGCTATAATTTCTTAACATATTTCTTTTTTAAAAAAAGCTAATTGATGCTTAGATCTCAAAGAAGTTATTTTTATAGAAGAAATATATTCATTTCCTTGGCTATTTTTAATGGATGAAAACATTGATTCTAAAACCTGGTCTGTTTTAATATCATCAACAGTTCATGAGGAAAATATTATTCTCTTGACATCGTTTCATCTGTGATTTAAAGATACAGGGTAGCAGGAAAAAAAGAAGGCCTGTATGATTGAATAATACAAAAGAATGTATTTGATTGAAGAATCAAAATGGGAATCTTCTTCTAGGTTTTCATTCCTCACTTATACCAAGTTGGACAAGCCCAAGCAGGGACTTTAATAGGCTTTTAAAATAACTCTTTCATAATACAGTAGACCATACAATACTGTTTAGATTATTTTATTTCCATAATAAACCCTCATTAAGTATATTTATCTAATGATATGACAGATCTGAAGGGAAAGGGAATATAAAAAAAATGTGTGCATGTGTTAAACATTAGCTTTTTCAGCAGATTTATAAATAAATTACAGATAATTTATAGAATCATGCCATATTTATAATTGCATGTTTAAAGCAATCTTCTTATGGTAATTGCATTGTATGGCTGACTCTAAGAAGGGGGAAATTGCAAATTTATATTTCCAGAGTTTACTGAGATGTGCTGTCTTTTATAGGTAAAATTGTATTGTGTAAAATTCAGAGTAGAAAATGAAGCTTCTATTTCAGTGTGACTCAGACCACATTACTAAATGTTCAGAAGGCTCAGCATAAAAAATTAGGTGTTCACTATTTCTCAAAGAGGTCATTGCTTAAATTCCAAATTAATTTTCAAATGAAGCTGCTACAAAAGAATCAATAAACTTTGTATGACAAAGCAAAACTCTGTTGGTGCCTTGAAGATAAATGATACACAGATTCTTCATGGAGAGGAGGGGTTTCAATGGCCTTTGCAGCTTCCCAATGCAGGCTGGTGCTCATAGTACCTTCTGGAAAAATTTCAAGATAAGAAACAAGTATAAGGTGGTAAAATATACCCAAGCTACCAAAAAAGCCAAACCCATTGACTTCAAATGCATTATTTATTGCTAAGATGTTTCTTCCTGACACTTTAGACAGCAACAATTAAGTGAATTAACCTGCTTTTGTGGAAAGAAAATAAAACACTTTATGCTATCTCTTTCTCAAAGTATCTAACATAAGCTGATGGGGTAGGGTGAGAGTCATATTCATCCACACCTTCAGATGAAAAAAAATTGATGTCTAGGCTTTATGAACAAATGAGTAATTAGACATTCAACCAACATTGATTTTTATTAATTGTCTAGACTATTCCAGGCACTGCTCAGAATGTTGGGGAAACATCTGTGAACAAAATGTTCCTTCCCACAGGCGGTTTACATTTTTAGTTGTAGACGCAAAAACTAAAATGATAAGAAAAATCATCTAATGTGACACAAAAGTAAACAAGGTAGAAATAAAGTAGTCAAGGGCACTATTTTAAACATATAGTGAGGGACGTTTCCCTTAAGAAAGAGACATCCAAGCAAAGATCAGGAGAGAGTGAGAAAGTATGGGAAGAAGTGGTCATTAGCATTAGTGCAAGAGCCCAGGGTTGTGAATGAAGTTAGACTACAAGAGGATGCAAAAGAAGAACAGAATAGGGAAGGGCAGAGAGATTGGGGATGAGGGCAGAGAGACAGTTGGAGGTTAGGTCACCGTTACAGGTAAAGGTTGGGCAGCAGAGAGGTTCTGAAAGACTGTACCAGTGTGGCAAAAAAACCCAAAATCTCAGTGCCTGAAAAAAACTGTTTATTTCTTGCTCACGTTGGAGGCTCTGAAGTGTGTCCGCCTTGATCTGGAAGTCAGGTGGACAGAGAAGTCAAAAGCATTGCCAGTTCCAGGCGCAGATGCAAAAAAAAAAAAAAAAAAATTCAGAAGGATATCCTATCAGCAATGGGTGACCCAGCATGGAGGCAACATATCATTTCCACCAAAAACTCATTGACCAAATTTAGTCAAATAACCACATATAATGATGGTGGGATGGAGAAAAGGGAAAGGTGTGGTCGGAAAGTTCAGTTCTACTGTGACTATAAATTCTATGTAAACAGCATTTATGAATTTTATGGTAAGAATGTTAAGTTTTGCAAGAATGATATGGGAAGTTATGAGGGACTTATCCTTTGACAGGATCATCTGAACTTTGTATAGACAACAAGGAGTTAAGGCAGCAAGAGGGAAGTAGAAGTCCTATAATTAGACTATAGCAATAACTTAGGAGAGAGATAATTGAGCATTTACGCCCAAGTTTCTCTTCTATTTTGTTTTGCTTTTTGAGGATGCAAACCCAAATAGGTAAGCAGGTACCATCAAAGTGGGAAACGGGTTGGTGTATAGAATAGGAAATGTTGGGTCCTATGGCAAAACTGGGCAGATCCTATGGCTAAACGTGCCCATTAAGGCATGCAAATTCTTTTTTTAAAAAAATATTATTGCATCAGCCAAACAAACCAAAAATTTAGTAGGCTCTGTAATTTGCATTCTTCCTAGTTAAAAATCAAATTAGCTGAAATAACAAATGACTAAATAAAACAATCGACTCATTAATCCTGTGTCTGAAGAATTTAAATAACACTTTGGAAGATACATGGCAACACATAAACTTGCATTAAACAAAGCACGCACCAGTCAGGTAAAACCCTGGCTTAATCAGGAAGTGACAGACTGATTTAGCATCTGTGCAAAAGTCACCATATAACTTCAATTCAACTGACTTTAATTGGATTGGGTGAATCTTGTGATTTCAGGCTCAAAGCAAAGGTTGCTAAACCTTCTTCTCTACTGAATGGTAGTTCTATCAAAATTTGATGTGAAAGGTTGGCCATGTGCAGTAGTTACCTGGTATGCATAAATGCATAATGACTGCATCCCATCAGATCTGGAGGTGGGGTCAGGGTACAGCAAACACTCCCCCGGAATGGGGAGATTCAGGGAATATACCTTCAGAAATCATGGCTCTGACCGTTTCTTAAAGAAATCACAAGTTTGACCTTTGCCAAACATGGAAAGAACTTGTACAATCTTACAATTCCCACTGTTTTTGTAATATTCTTGGATGTGGTCAGTGACCATTATTCACATTTAGCAGTGAGAGAGACACATCCACCAGATGTGCCTCTGTTTTCTTACTTCCTTCATCCCTTTTTTTCTTTCTCTCCGTATCCCTTTTTATTCTCCCTTGATTTCTCTCTTCCTCTCTGTCTCCTTTCTTCCATCTGTCCATGTGTCTTTCTAGAACATCACTGAGCTTTCACAACTTCTTAGGCAGAACACTAGGTTCCAGAAATACTGTGATTGATCAATACACACAGATCCCTGTTTTTATATAGGGTGTATTTTAGAGAGAGTTTTCATTCTAATTCAGAGAAGTCAAACCAGCAATACTTACTATAGTGAATGAACAATGTCCACTATCCAGGCAAGTGTATTTTGCATCTAGTCAAATGGTATCTACCATAAAAAAAAAAATACTGGAATGCTACAGTGTGGCGTGAGTACTTCAGTTGCATTTAGAGCTATTTTGTATGAACATATTCTAGGGTGTCAGAATCAGAAGGATCACTGTGGTCTTGCTGCAAACACCTGTCCTCTCCTCTTTTGAAGTTTAGCTCAAATGACATTGTTTCCTGAGACTTTTACAAATATTCCGGGCAAGAGTTTTTGCCAGGGTTCCAGTACCCCTTTCCTAGGTCACATGCATATCGGTCAACTCATGAGCTTAGCAAGTAATGTACGTGATCTGATAAAAATACATGTGTATATGCTGTTCAAATGTCAGGACAGAATTTGGTGCCATCATTATTATTTTATGTAGGAATTTGGGCACAATATTTCTTAAGCTAATGTTTTAGGTCAAAAATATGGAATGTTGTGAACTTTAAGACATTAGCTCAGAAATTTTAAATGATTTTATGAGCCAAACAAAAGTCCATAAACCATATTTGGCCTGAAGTTCTCCAGTTCGGGGCCTCTGTCTATACCCTATAAATATTGGCACTTGTCACTCAACACCTGAAGTTTTACTTAACAGATCCTATAGTGTTCTTAACCCCAGTAAGGTAGTAAAATCTATGCAGGTAGAGTCACTTATCACTTGCATCCCCCATCTCAGTGTAGGTCACATGGTGAATTATTAGACAGTAGCAGAAGGTGAGCAGGTGCTTAATGTAAGATGGCCTCCCACCGCCACCGCCAGGTTCAAATCCTTGCCACTCCATTTATGAATTAGGTGATTCTGGATAATTTTTAATTTATTGATGCCTCATTTTTTTAAAAGAAGAAAGAATAAAATTGTTATAAATATTATTATAAAAATTATTAATATTATATTATTGTTATAAATATTATTAAAGTTGAGAGGTTGGTAGGAAATAAAAAAACATAGTAAATAGCTATAAGTAACATGTACTTTAGAACATGAAATAAAATCATATATATATAATTATATTTTTTAACTACTAAATGGAGGTGATGCTCATTACACTTATCTTATAAGGTTATTATAAGGATTAAATGGGTTCATACTTGTGATATCATTTAAATATCGTAAATCCCTTAAAATAATGGCAGGAACATGGTAATTATGTAAGTATTTTTACATAAATTAAACGAAAAATAAGTACACAAATAATACATGTGTTATAGAAATTGCCATCTACTTATACTTCTAGTTTCATTCAATGATAGGAGCTAATTTTTAAAATGAATCCTTTTTATTTTGTCATTTATATAAAGAAACAAAGTACATATATCTGACCCAAAGGCTATCAAAAAAATGTAAAACCTAACTTTCAACCTGTTCTGAATTCTTTATCATATTATTTTATTTGTTCTTTATTTTGTTTTTTTCTTTAGTGTTTCAAGGTCTTTTAAATATATATCTTGCAAGAAAACTAACAGCTGCAAGAAATATTCTGAACTTTTAATACCAAGCTACAGGTGTATGTACTTCTAAACAGCTGATGAACATCTGGGACACTTGGTGCACTGATTTTTAAAGTTTCTCATCACTTATTTGTTATGTACTAACCCATTAAACAATTGAGTGGTTCCCCATAAATTAAAACAAACTGATTAATTGCATCCAAATGCTCTTAGAAAAATATTTTTTAGTGCAGAAGATCTCTGTTCTTTTTCACATGGAACCACACTGGTAAATAGGCTATATACTTTTTTCTCTTTCTTTTTTCATATTTGGAGAATTATATACTGAGGCATAATTAAAGGTTCACTTCTTATTTTAAAGAATGCCTCCTGTTCATTTCCTTTATCTACAAAAGAAAAATTTTACCAACTGTTAAATGAGAAAAAGGAATAAACATTTTTGTACTCAGGAATTTTGCTAAGAACTAGAATAACAGCTATTTTATTTAATCCCTATAATATCTTCATTTCCCCCATTTTGCAACTAAGGAAACCAAGGTTTACAAATCCTAAATAACAGAATCGCTTCCCAATTTTGCAAAGTTAGAAAGTGCTACATACGGGATTTGAATCCAGCTTAGGGTAAGGGAAAAACAGAAATGTTTTGGAATTTATTTAGCTTCATAATTATTTTTTTTTCCAGACGGGGGCTGATATAAGCAAATGGAGAGTAAAAGCAATCCTCAACTCAACTCCATCATTTAAAAATATTTATGGAGCAGCTGGTGAACGCCAAGCATTATTTCCTTCTCTGCCTCTTTCATTATCTGTTTGCATACTACAAAGTTAAGAATAACATGCATGAACATAGCTTCTGTTTATAAAGCAGTAGGTCTCCAAGTGTGGCCCCTGGCCCAGTAGCAGCCCCAGCAATAGCCTCTGAGTACTTGTTAGAAATGCAGAATCTGGGGTCCCATTTCAAACCTGCTGAACTGGAATCTCTGAAGCTGAGGCCCAGAAATCTGCATTTTAACAGGCCTGAAAGGTGGATTCTGATACTTTTATTTCAGAACCTTTGGCAA
This sequence comes from Marmota marmota marmota, assembly GCF_001458135.2. Taxonomy (NCBI): domain Eukaryota; kingdom Metazoa; phylum Chordata; class Mammalia; order Rodentia; family Sciuridae; genus Marmota; species Marmota marmota. Next base: position 12,643,406 of record NW_025999977.1, read on the forward strand.
AGTGGCAAAGAATTCCTACTGAGAGCAACAGAGGTTTGTTTAAGAAATAGAATCCCTACCAGAGAAGCCTGTAGAACCTTAGGTGTAAGTGCACACAGAGGCCAGAGCATTAGCAAAAGAAACTACAAACTGAGACAAATGAGAAGCCTCAGCCAAGCAGACCTGACTCTCTGAGGGCCTGTAGTCTCTGAAGATAGCACAGAGGGCAAGACACACATACACTAAAATACAGCAGCCCTACCAAGTGCATTATTTCATTTCCTATCAGAAAGTTTATGGTTATGAACATGTCATTTGTGGTGTAACCTTATTTTCATCTAAAAGATGAGGGTCTCCCCTCCTATACCAGCTACCCTTCTCCTATACACAAAATGTTTATCTATCTCAGAAAGCTTTCACCAAATACATCCAGTCTGCCTGCAGAGGTGCTCCAATTTATTCTTCTCTGCACTGATGTCTCCTTTATTCCCGCATCCTTCCTGAATTACAGGAATAAAACCACCTAACCATTGAGAAATAGGCTTTGGAAATTACTTTCAATGATCCAAAGCAGTCAGCCATTCCCTGAGGCTCCCATGCCTCATCTGTTGAATGGGTGGGTCTCCCTTCTGACCCCTTCCATCTCCAAGCTTGTCTGTTTCCAAGGATCTATGACATCCAAGACCAGGTATGGTGAGTTTACATGAAGTAGGGGAGCTTAGCTGATGAGATCAGTTTCGACAACGTCCCGAGTAATGGTAAAATGGTACCCGAGGAGTCTGCTGTGTTGGTGTGCTGAGCAGTAAGCCAGATTCTACACACATTTTCATGGTCACCGAGCTACGAACAGTCATGGCATGAAGAAAAGAGAGAAATAAAAGAATATGAGATTGCTTTTTTATTTTTCCAGATTGCTACTTTCCTCTTCCTTAGTATTATTTAAATTCTAAACATGATGAGCATCTTTTACTTGTGTGTTTGGAATATGCTGCTATTTAGAAAAAAAAATTAATCCCAGTTTTTCTAAAGGCAGGAGGATGGTCAAGATGAGCTGCTGTAGCGCCTTGTAGCCTTAAGATGCCCGCTTTTAAAGCTTTATTTGGAATGTGGCACATTATAATTGACAGACTTGACAAGCATTCTGGTTTCATGGGCTGCATGTCAGGATTTCTGCCCTATATTTCCATATCACCGAGCTCTTCTAGTGTGTCCTTGAACTAATTTAAAATCTCCCTGGGTTTCAGGTTCCCCATCTTCACTGAAGGCCCCACATCATTTGCCATGTACTTGCAGGATGTCCCTAAGCATGGGATGTGCTGTCCTCCAGCCTTGAGAGATTTCTTACTTCTTTGCCCATGATGTCGATATGCATTTGCTTATCCTTTAGAGAGAGCTACTCATATGTAGATCTCATCCCCCTAAATAATATGTGAATTGCACCATATCTGTGAAAACTACTTGACAATTGGTGTTTTTAGAGCCACAAACCCAGCTTGACTGCATTATTTTTCTCAATTTTTCACCTGTCTGCATTTTTTTTTAAAACATCAGATCAGTAGTAGAATAGCTAAAATTTTTCCTAAGACTTTTTAAAGCTGTATCTCAAATTTTAAAGTTCTTTCTTTTCCCTCCAATTCTGTGAGTTTTAATTAATTCTTGTAGGGGCCTCAGATTCTAGTTATCTCTGATTGATTTGAAGCATAAAGGATACCTTCTATAATGCCTGGTGTATTATTTTCACAACAGAACTTTGTTTCACATACTACATTACAGTAAGACAGAACAAAAGGTTCATCTTACTATACAAATATAAAGAAGCAAAATGTAATTGATAAAGATCATCAGATGGTGACATGTTGTTTTAAATAGCTATGCAAAAGAAAATGTCTGAATTCAACAAAGGTTAGATTCTTTTTTCACTCAGGGCTTTGGAGAGGAAAAACTGGCATGTGTAATCTTGTCCACATTAATTTTTACCGCCATGGTCAAAGAGCCCCACCAGAATGAAACTTGTGAAGAATTTTCTTTCTTCATTTGGCTTGATCGTAGAGGAATTAGCTCCCCCGGTAAAGCAAGGTGAAAAGAAAACTAGTTTGGGGAGATAAGCAATGTTCATAGGAAAGAGAAAGTTTGAGGCAAACATATGGTTGAAATGCTCAAGTCGATTTCAGATCAAGCTGAGAGAGTTGAGATCCGTTGGTTCAGGGATCCAGTTCACTGCACATTCCTACTGTGCCTGACTACTAATTGCATCCTGTGTTTGTCAATCAAATATTTGCAATTAACAAAAATATTCCCTTAAGAGACGTAGAACAGAGCTGGCAAAAGATCTGGCGCTTTGCTAAGTAGAGCTAACCGCACACAGAAAGTAAAATAAAATATGGTATTAAAAATATTCTGCTGCTGATGACACCGCTAGACACTCCCAGTCAAAACATTAACAAGCAGAATAGGTGGCATGGGGGCTTTTCAAAGGGATTTTGTTCAAAGAACAGAAACTTTGATCTCAGTGTCTCTGACCCCTCCTCCACCTCTGATTCTTCAATCTACAAGTACATATAGTGGTTTAATTTAACTCTGTGCATAATTTGCCTAAGGATAAAAGTTGATCTAGATTTTTTTAACTCCAATTTTACAAATGCTCTACTTTCTCCTGCCCCCCCTCCTCCCCACACACAGATTTCAAGAGGGATGTCAGAAGAGGAAGGTGACTGGAATATTAAGGACTGTGGGATATTCGGAGGAAACTCTAATTTGTAAATTGGTAGAAATGCCAGTAATTTGTTGGGAATTGAAGACCTTCAGTATTCAAGAGTGAAGCTTGGCAGCAGTACACTGTTGTTTTATAAATCAATATTACGTCTGAAGGTGGTGTTTGAATGTTTGTGTCATTGGGGGTTGTCTCCAACATAGTTCTGTGATAAGAAATGTTCAAACAAAATAAATACAATCCCTTCCCCGTCCTTTAGGATAAATTCCAAACATAATTCCACAACAGGGATATAACATTCAAATCAACGACAGAACTTCTGTAATTACATAAGCCCCTCGACCACAGAAATGCTATTGAATTGGAGCTGCTTTGCAATATTCCCCGAGAAAGGACTGTGTGGCTGTCAGATTAACAAAAGTCAAGAGGAGGTAAGACAATGCTCACCACTGCAAAAAAGAGCTTCGAGAATAATGAACAGAATATGCATGCCTGTTTAGGAAATTAAGGTGAATCCAAGGTGACTTGGGGTCACATGAAGAGTCACAACGGTCACTAACTGGAAAAGTGAGCATTGAGAATTAGTCATTGGGTTTAAATAAATTCATCTCCATCATTATTAGATACCACCTAGGTTTAATCAAAATTAATTGCTTGAGTGAATTTTTCGGTTTTATCTGGTTATTATCCGGCTCTGAGCTGCTGGGATTCTGGTGGCTGCAGGAGCAGGGAGAGCTGCTTTTTGATTGCTGTCGATTCTCCCTCCCCATTGTTTAGTAGATACGGCCACTTGTGCAGTTATGACCAGGGTGAGCCATGAAGAATGGGAAACAGGCTGATTAGTACAGACATTGACTCATTTTCGTAAGTAAAACCTGAAGGGTGATGAGGAGGAACAAAGTGTTATTGTCATTGTGGCCTTATTTATTCAAAGAACTATAGCTCTCATAGTTTCCTACTAAAACAACCCACATCCAGGGTTCTGAAAGTGTCAGTCCAAGTCCCTGATAGGGCTAAATGGCTCTATTGCATTGGTTCAGTGGCTTCCAAGCTTTTCATATCATATCCTCCAGCAATAAAACATTCTTGAGCACACACCTTTCATATAGCCACGATCGCACTACTAAATTAGATACATTATAAGGCATTAGCAAAACAGAAAATTTTTGAAGGACAGAATAAAAAGTAATTAAAAATCAACGCTATCTTCCTGAACTCAGTCTTCCAGAGCCTTGTAGATCAGCAGGCTCCATTCTGGACAGTGGAGAGGCGGATGAGCTTGGCTGGGCCCCACATTTTCCTGAAAGGTCTGGATCCTGGCTGACCTGGATCCCAGAAACAAGTGGAAAGCCCTTGTTTGCCATCACAGAGCACCAGCCCTAAGCTGATACTTAAGTGGGAAAATGGCTGTACTTAGACTTGCAAAACTGCATATGGAGCACTCCTAGTTCATTTTGATTCCATCAACACAGAAGCACAGAAACTCAGAGCCCACTAATAGCCAGATGAAAACCGAAAAATTCTCTCCAACAATTCTTTTTGATTAAGCTCAAGTGCCATCTAATAATGGTGGAGATTGATTTTTTTTAAACCAAATGACTAATTTGCACAACACCCTTGGTACAGGGAAAGGAAGCTGCAGATGTGTGTGTGTGTGTGTGTGTGTGTGTGTGTGTGTGTGTAAAATCCCAGGGGAATCTTGGTGGAGTGGAGGGAAAGGAAAACTAATTTGCCTTTAGTGGAGAATGCTGGTCTTGCCACTTTCAAGTTGGGTGACTTTGAGGATCAAGTTTGAGTTGCCCTGGGGAACTCACTTAGTCTTATTTTCAAGTACTTCTCTGTAAAATGGGGACAATAAAGTCCATTTTGCAGAGTCAATATAAGCATAGCAGTTACTAAAAAGAAAAAAAAAAGTGGTCACTCTTGTTATATCACAGAGGAAGAAAATAAATTCTAGATTCTGCCAAGAATAGCCATTCAGTGTCCAAGCTGAACGGACAATAAGTTATGACAATCACCGGAACATTTTTTTTTCTTTTAGAATTCAATGTCCTTGCATTTCCATTATCATATTTAATCCTCATAATGGACTTGAAAGATGACAAGAGAACAAGTGTAATTTTCCCAGTTTTACAAACACAAAAAGATGGACAAATCATTATCATTCAGTGACAGAGCTGAGAATTGAACTCAGGACTCCTGTTTTCCAGACCAGCAAAGGGAAGGAAGCAGATGCATCAGGTATGTATGACTTTCTATAAAAACCTCCATCAGACATGCTGTGTGTAGGCATGTTTGCAGCTAAAGACTTTTTTTTTCTGAAGTTAATTCTTTTTACCCCAATCTATCTTCTTTCTTCCTCTCTTCTTTCCATTGTCCAGCAAATTCTTTGGTAATAACATAAATATCACAACATGATCAATTGAAAAAATGATGAAGATGAGTGCTACCTGCATTTTCCATTTAAACTACATTGGCTGTTTATTGGGGGACATCATAAATATTAAAAGCTGATACTTCCACTAAATATATGCTTTTGAACATTTCCTTTCCCTCCCCCAATTTAAAAGTTGAATGATACTAATATAGATCACGCATACAAAACACTCACAGAGAAAAATGTAAAACAAACCAGAGGCATGTTTCACATCCAGTGTCACTTGACTCTTAACACTCAACCAATTCTGCTGTAAACAAAGTTCTACACTTGGCAAGTTCCTTCTCTGACTTCCTTGCTCCTTTGAGCAAGACAGAGAGAATGCTGTGCATTGTGTCAGTTTTGATGTTTGCTCTGGGTCCTAGTGTTCCTCTAAAACTTATGCCTACTGGAACCTCAGAAGTTACTTTATTTAAGAAAAGAGCTTTTGCCAATGCAGTTAGATATAAATGAGGTCATACTGGATTAGGTTGGACCTTAAATCTAACATGGCCAGTGTCCTTATAAGAAGATGAAAAAAAAAACAAAAAAACAAAAACAAAAACTTTTATCCAAAGACATATCCAGGGAAAGATGATCACATGAAGATGGAAGCAGTAATTGGAGCAATGCAGCCACAGGATAGTAACCAATAGAAGCAGGAAAGAGGCAAGGAAGTGTTCCCACCTAGAGCTTTTAGTCACATTACTGCAGCCATAGGTAATAATACGGTGTCCAAATGCATTCCACTTACCAAAATGAACTTGTGGAGTCATGTTTTATGTCCTTTCTTAGTGGCTATTTTAATTCCTTAAGGTAACTGTTTCATACAGTTTCACAAGAATATTAACAGGCACCATGAGTTAGGAGCATTTTTATTATTTTTTTTTCATTTAAATAATATAAACAATTCTAGAATAACTTGAATTATTTTCCTCTACCAAAAAAGCAGCATTAATTAATAGATACATTTTTGTTTTATGAGAAATAAAAAATACTAGTTTCCAAAAGGAACTACAATCTTTGAATTTGGGATTTGTGTACTGTTACTTTTTGCACAGTATTTAAAATAATATTTTATAGCTCAGTCCAGTTGGCCAAATTCCAGACTTCAACTCAAAAATCCCAAAGAACTATTTTGATCAAAACCTGATTTAGGCCCTTGCTAGAATTTCTTTACTTGCACATCATAGTTTTGAACTCAGTTTTAACCAAGTCACCTTCCCAATATCATATTCACAGATGCCTCTGTAATAATCATAGCTTCCTCCTCACTTTTAAGTCCAAATGCCTGAGATGAAGGAGAGAATTCGAAGCTATCTCCTACTGATTTCAAGATACATAACAATATAATGTGTGTGTGTTTGTGTGTGTGTGTGTGTGTGTGTTAAACTAAACCACTTTGTGAAGTACAGGTACTGAAAGTTTTCATGCTTCCAATACATTTCTGCAGAATAGGAGTACCCAAAGGCTTTTTTCTAGCATGGTAATACAGTTTTGTATCTGGGTGCTAAACTCATGAATTTTACTATTTGCTTTGAGTTGTCTGCCAGGAGGCCAGTTATACACCCCCCCCCCTTTCCCCGTTTGCAATTAGGATTAAATCCAATGGGTGGCTT
>NW_025999977.1:12650154-12668542 GCF_001458135.2 Marmota marmota marmota
CCTATCCCCTGTGTGCCTTGAGAGACGCCGACCACTCCGTCTCTCACAGCTCAGCCTGTAGACGTGGTGAGAATAAGAGCTGCATCCTGGTGTCATGGGGCCATGGACATGAACTGGGCAGAGAAACTACGTGTCCAGGACAATCTAAACCTAGAAAGATGTGTGTGTGTTTGTGTGTGTGTGTGTGTGTGTGTTAAACTAAACCACTTTGTGAAGTACAGGTACTGAAAGTTTTCATGCTTCCAATACATTTCTGCAGAATAGGAGTACCCAAAGGCTTTTTTCTAGCATGGTAATACAGTTTTGTATCTGGGTGCTAAACTCATGAATTTTACTATTTGCTTTGAGTTGTCTGCCAGGAGGCCATGTTCATACCCCACCCCCCCCCCCCCGTTTTTGGACTAGGATTAAACCATGGGGTGCTTAACCATTGAGCTACAAGGTCTCACTAGATTACTCAGGGCCTTGCTAAGCTACTGAGGCTGGCCTCTTGCCTTGAATTTGAGATTCTGTCTCAGCCCCACAAGCCACTGCAATTATAGACAAGTGCCAGAATGTCCAACCAGTTACACCTATTTTAATTCCATGGTCCTTATCATTCACCAAGGGTCCTTTCCCAGCCAACCATGGGCACAAAATGACTGAAGATCAGGCAGAGAGTTAACACAGCTATAATCTTTTGAATGTTTACTATTTTGTCCAGCCCTGTAATAATCTTTCTACGTTGATTTCTCACTTCTGGGCTAGGCATTATCATTCCTCTTTAAAGATAAAATAATTGAGGCTCAGAGAGGTGAAGTGATTTGACCAATGATAGTTCATAGCTAATAAGTGGGGAAGGGAAAATTAGACTCTGATTATTTCCAAAATTCCTAGGCTTCAACTTTTCTCTTTTTCTTCCCAAGTGTAGTCAGAAAGACACTGAAGGTAACAATGGATTATAGATTAGAAAAAAAATTAAAATGTTCAAAAAATTAAATTACCACATATAAATATTGCATAGGTGAGAACTGTATGGGCTAATATATTTTTAAGATTTTAAGAGGAAATTAAAAACTTTTTATCTAATTAAAATGTTAGATAATAGTCCTGGCTTTGTCAGTTTGACCTTGACAAGTTCTCTCAACTTTAACTTTCTATTAAACTACAGATTTGGAGATAATCTCTGAGAGCTTCTGAGATCAAAAATTCTGCCTTTTACAGGCATATTGTTAGAAAATGTAAAATTGATCTTATTTCTTAGACAGGTATTGTTCATATAGGATATTTGATACAACCTTCAATTTTCAACATCATGCACTAACTAGCTTACTTTCTGGACCAAGAAGCTGATGTGCAGTTGATTATAGATATAACTGTGTATACAATATTTAATCAACCATATTAATTATGTAATATTTCTCACAATATGAATCATTCTAAATAATAAATGGATTTATTGCAAAGGGTAATGTCAAATAAAATTGTATGTGCTTTTAGATTTAGATAGCCTGAGAAGTTTGCTCTGCATGGAAAAACTGGGGGATCCCCGGACAACCTTTAGAAAAGGGCTGCCTAAGGCAGAAGCCAAGCCTGGATGGGAGTGGACAGGCTGAAGAAAGCTTCCCAAACCTGTGGTTAGGACAGAGAAGCTGCATGCTGTGGCATGTTGGGAAAAGGACTGGCCAAGATACCATTGCTCACTGACAGCTGTACTGGCCAAAAGAATTCCCCTGAGTGTACTTGGCAGCATATGGCATAGGAAGCACATGAGAGTCAGATGCTTTTAACCCAGAATGACTTTAAAGGCAAAAATAAGCAAAAAAAAATATCAATCTTTGTGAAGAGCTTTAGTTCTACTCAGAATCCAATTTGAAGGTCAGCTAAGGCCTCTGAAGCAGGAGGAGTTCTAGGCCTAGCCCTTGGGGAGGTCCACCAGTTAGACCTGACCGTAATAAAGCCACATAGTGACCACAAGACCTTAGTGGCAGAGACTATTTATTGAGCTCATGATCTATAGGGCCTGGCCTGGGCATGGTTTCTCTTACTGTATTATCTACTCATAGATTTGCAGAGATCTGTAGATCAACTGGGTAGTTTTGCCGATCCTGAATGGACTTCCTCACGTGTCTGGGACAGGCTGTCTGTTGACTGATCTAAGATCTCAACAGGATGCCTGGAGCAACATGAATCTCTTTGACATGTCTCTTATCCTCCAGCAGAATGGCCCAGGCATGTTCCCCTGCTGATAATACAGGAGGAAGATAAGCAAGTCCAAAAGCAAAGGGATATATGTGGCTATTCCATTGTCCAAGCAAGTCACATGGCTCAGAGTGAGAGACTCCATACAGTGACATGGAAAGTCATGGATCAGGTAGGGGAAAATAATGGAAAAATGAATCAACCACTGGGGTTTTGACTGTATGAAGGCAATGGAGTAGTTGAAAAAACTGCCCCAGAATTACTCATTTTAAATCCCAGTCCCTGTAATACAAGCTCAATAAATGCTGTATCTATGAATAAATGAATAAATGAAGGAGAAAAAAAACAGCCCTGCTCTGAAGTAAGCTAGGCTATCTTGGGGAAAGATTTTTCCTTACCTTAGTCTATGAAAACAAGAAGAAAACTCATGTTCTATTGCTTTGCAGATTTGTTTCTCTCTGTCTCAGAAAAGTTCCTGTTCTAAACAAATAACATGATTCCTGGGCACTATTCATGTTAGAGTGATATGGAAATACTTCAAGCAAAATAATACAAGAATATTTGGGGGAAGAAAACAGATCAGATTGTGCTGAATCCAACTTCCAGCCACAGTCTGACTCTATGCTGGGTTAGCTATGCCCCCATCAGGCAATGATACGGGACTCGTAACACATCTTCAGTTCCGGGCTCATTTTCATAATAAACTCTTGTTTCACTTTCTCTACCACTGTTTTCTCTAAGATTTACCATTTGAGAATAACAAACACTAAATAGAACAAGTATTTCTGCTGAGTTAAAGCTCAACCACTCAGCTTACATGTTCATGGTTCTATCTCGGTATCTATAGCTTCCCACCTAGAATCTATATTTCTTTCCTACAGTAGTTATAGCATCTGTCTGGCTCTAGCCTAATCCTATATTTTTAGCAGCACAGAATGAAGGTGGGAATAGAAGCAGTCCATAAATTTGTCTGGAAACGTGTCTTTCAGTATGTTGCCTCTTTAGAAACAAAAAGAGGATTTTAAGCCTGCTACAGTGCAGGCCAAGCTACTGGAAGTGTTATCTCACCCCCTGTCTTTGTTGATGGTGATGCTGGTTAAAAAATCAGCCACAAAGGTGTGTTCTACATAGAGGCACATGTGGCAGAGTTAATGAAAGAAATAAGAAATTTTGACCTGTAAAGAAATGTAGTGTCATTCCAAGATTAGGTAGGCTAAGTTACACAAACCTTGGTTTCAATGCCACGGAATAGATAGAAACCCTTTCTTCCTGACAAGTCGTGCTATAAGTTTTGATCCTTGGGAGGCTGCAGTAATGTGTGATAAATAGCCATCAGCTGCCTCACTCTGGGCCTTGTAGACTGCCCACGGGCTCTAATGCCGCCCACTGAGCCACTTTGGAGGCAAATGATGCATTTTTAAACAGCACATTAATATTAAAAAGCATTCAATGAGCAGATCAAGGGCAAAGCCGTTCATTCCTTCACAGAAATTTAAGTCTTACGTAAACCCTGTGTCACTTCCTCATATGTGTCAGATAGTTCTGATCTCTAAAAACACAGATGAAGCCCACATGACTGGAGATTAACATGCATGGTGACATTAAATGGTGACGAGGCCTCAAAAACACAGACAGGCACCTCACAGTGAGCATACAATGTATGAAAGAATATCCATGAAAAGAAAAATGTCCTGTGCTTAATTAAATACAGTACCACCTTTCTTCAGAGGCCATTTTGTCACCATAACCAAGTCTCCTGGAGCTTGAATTTCACTGTTCTTTTTCTCCAAGGGAAGTGGAGAAAAAAAAAATCTGTAGTTTTCCCTCAAACTTCCTTTCAGATTTCTTTACGATTTTCTCAATATTCTCTTCTTCCTTGACCATGGTTCAGAAACAGAGAGCCACCTCTAGCCTAGACCTGCCCTTTGGCAACTAGATTAAAACTCAAAATCTACAAAACAGCCCCAATTCCCTTGAGTCAGATGTTACTGACTCATCACAAAAATGTTGGTTTTCTGCCAACAGGAACTGTGTTTCATCCCTCTGTGTTCATCGATGGAATAAATAGGAAGAAGAAAGTTACATATAAGTCTTTGTGTGCTTTAAAAATTCTATGGTATTAGTTCTCAGATCTGAATTTGGTACTATTATCCAATGTCCCTGCTCCACCACTTCAGGGACTATGGGAAGGAAGTCAAGTAAGACAAGAGATCAGACAGAAAGAGAGTCGGCCAAAGGTGGGGTTTTCCAGAAGTAGATCCTCAACCAAAGTCAGGTACAAGGTGCTTATTAGGGATCATCACCTGTGGGGGTAAAAAAAAAGACAAGAAAAGCAAGCCTGGGCAGAGAAAGAAGTATAAGTGCTATGTAGCCCTGACAAATCCTTCATCACCAGGGGAAAGCTCTGGAGAAAAACTTGTCTGTCAGTGTCCTCACTTTGCACCAAAATGTCCAGGTCATAAAGCCCTCATTGGAAAGGAGCTACCACCACAGGAGCAGGATGTCAGGTGAGCTATATGGACCCTGCAGGGACCTATAGCCAGAGGCTGCCTGCCTTCAGCACTCCCACAGCTGGTCAGCAAGTCCTTCCCTGAAGGACAATCTAGGCAGCTCATCTCCATGTCACACCTAAATGCTCAAAACTTGTCAAGCAAGTGCCTCAGAACCTAAAGACAGAGCTAAAGACAGCTGTGTTGCTAGACAAAAATGGATTTGACTGGTCCCCCTAGAAAGGAAGCAGCATCATCAAACATAAGGTCTTGGGGAAAAAATATGTGACACACTTTTCTTCCATCTCTCAAAGAAGACAGCAATAAGCCCTGGGGTAGGAGTTGGGAAGAGAGGGTTCATAGCTTCAGCCCAAATCTAACTAGGGCTGGTGTTTTTAGTACTTGTTCCCCAAATCAAAACAAAACAAACTAAAAAAATGTTTATAATCTAAGAGCTGGTATTAAACTCTTCCATCACTGAAAGCTGGAAGCCATGGTCTCTGAGCCATGAATTCATAAGTACTGAGGAAAATGGACAAGAATCTACCTATGTCCCCTGAGAGCCATGGAAAAGAGGCCTTTCATATATTTGATGTACATTTTATGGACAATTGAATTTCCTATCAGGATCCATGAATATGTGTTTGCATATGGATGTTGTGAATTACATAAATCTCAGCAAATATTATGGCAGTTGGATTCTAACTAATAAATAAATTGCAAAAGTATTGTATTAACTTTTTTTCCCCACATGCTCTGTTTGGGTGCAATTGATTAAGAAACTAGTTTCTTATATATGAATTGCTCAGTGCTCATTATAGAACATGCAACCTTCATGAAATAATTACAAATCTGTAAACATAAGTTTAAACTGATCTGCATGCTTGTTATGAGTTTTTAAGACATTAAAAAAACCTTTGATTATTCCAAATGCAGGCCGGCATTGATACTTATTGCACTTACTATTTAACTAAATTTTAACATTGCTATCCGTGGCATTTCAGCTTTAGATCACAGGTTGAACTGGTAAGTTTTACGCACATCAGAAGAGCTTTCCTAGATAGTATTAGCCTTTAGATAGTGTTAAGGATGCAAGAGTTATGTGCCAGGGAGGTTAATCATCACACCTGTTCCATGAAGTTAGTTTTTGTCATGACAGTGCTCAGTAAGCACTGTCCTAGCACAGAAGTCTCAGACTGGATTAAATCTTTTCCAAGCACCCCACCCACACATGTCCCAAGAAAAGCTTCATGAATGTTTAAAACACTTTGTATTTATAAGCATTCTAGAACATTTGTCGGAATGCATACTTAGTGTAACTGGAAATGACCAGGGAGGGTTTGGGTTAGCATTTGGGTCTTGTACCTACTGAGCAATCGCTTGGCAAGATTGGAGCTCTAGTAGCTCTGACTGGAGGATTCACTGTCTGGAGCACCAGCTAAACTAATGCTAAAAACTGATGAAAGTCCAGTTGTTTGTTCACAGTTATTAGGTTGTAGAGTTCCCAATAGTTAAAGGTAAGTTTGGTTCCAGGTCTTGGTGATGGGCTTAATTGTGCACCCCCCAAAAATCCGTATGTTGAAATCCCAACCCCAGTGCCTCAGAATGGAACTATGTTTGGAGATATGATCTTTGAAGAGCTGACAATGTTAAAATGAAGCCTACAGGGTTGGACCCATGTCCAGTGTGACTGATGTCTATAAGAAAAAGGAACACCAAAAAACTTACACCCAGAGAAAAGGCCATGTGAAGACCAAGAGAAAAGAGGCCTCGGGAAAACCAATCCCGCCCCATTTGCTTTTGAACTTCCAGGCTCCAGAACACTGAGAAAATAAATTTCTATTCTTTAAGTCACCCCATCTGTGGTTTTGTAATATGGCCCTACAAAACTAATACAACCTCTTTCTTCATGGATACAGATAGTGAAAGCCACCTTCTGATCTTAAAATTATTGATCAGCACGCAGGTACAAAAGCTGTCATTCAACATGTGCCACAAGCTCAAGGATTATGGGCTCCTTTAAGTTGTTGCCAAAAGGGTTACAAGATGCAGATGATGCATCTGTCTCTTGGCAGGATAGAGCTAGATTTCTACTTGGGGTCAAGTACAAAAATCCCCCATTATAAGTTGTTGGATGGATTGGTTTGGAATCCTCAGCCTAAGGCCCCAATTGTAAAATTAAGGTAGGCTAGATTCTTACCCCTGTTCAGGAAAGGATGAGCATGCTGTAGAGTATTTCTAGTCAATCCGTATATCTTGAACACTATCTGAACCAATTATGATAAAAATATTTAACATTTATAATGCTAACTAGCCATATGCAGCCATCATTTCTGGATATGAGTTTCTAATTCAAACATTTCAAAAGTAGTCTCAGCATCTGATTTTAGTATTCAGATGTTAATTAATGCTAAAATACAACTAACCCCTGAATGCATAGAGTAAAATCAACAAATCCACACATATAATGTATCATATGGCTTATGGAAGCATTTTACTAATAACTTTTAAAATTTAACATCATTTCAGACTTACTAAAAAAGTACAAAAACAATATAAAAATTGCTGGATACCCATCCAGAAATAATTTGCCTTTGGTATTTATTATCTGGTTTTGCAGGTGGTGAAATGGAGAGATTAATTAACTATTTTAAAGATCTTTAGCCAGTGAGTAGTGGATCTCAGATGTAATTGGGCATTGATCCTAGCCCAGCAACACTAAATATGCTATCAATTTAAAAAGTTCCAAGACCAATTTAGAGGGTCTATGAGCAAGAGAGCTATAATTTAGGGGATTTTTGTCTTTTAACTTTTTCTCTAAGTGTACAGTCCTCTGGGATTTCAGAGGTTACCTGAAGATTGACAATATTTTCATATTGATGACTAGTGGGATATATGCTCACATATTCCAAAATTTTCTAATAGGGTAGTTTGGGGAATAAATATATGAGTTTTCAGCTTTTTCTCATTATTTCTATCAAGCTCCTCCTATCTATCTTTTGTTAATATTAACATTTGTGAACTCTATTAGTATTCAAAGTATCATTATTTTGAAACCCAAAGTCATTTTTCATCAGAAATCTCTCCCTTTCTATCTTTTTTTTTGAGATACAACAAGAAGTGTACATACTTTGTGGTCTTGTTTTATAACAGTGCATGCCTAACTTTCCTTTTCACTTTTTTGTGTGTAACTCACACATACAAATGTCCTTTGAGGTCCTTGGTAGTTTTTAAGAGTGAATCAGGGTCCTGACACCCCAAATTTTGACAACCACTGATCTAAGCCAGGTCTCTTTCATATGCAAATACCATGTTTGCTTCCAACTACATATTTGCTTCCCTTTGCTTCTGAGAAATACTAATTCTATCTTTAATTTAGGGAGAAATTGTTCTGGAATGAATATTTCATATGAGGGGAAAAAATGAAGGGAAAAGAAAATCTAAGGACAGTATCAACAAGATAAAGGTAAGGACGAGCTATAGCAGTGTCTAGTCTACTTAAAGTGGACTGCGTAGCTGAGTGGTAAATCTCCTTTTGCTTAGAACTGCTTAAGATTGCCATGTTAAGGGAAGAGGCAGTCCAAGTCTCTGACTGTGGTTCTGGAAGTGTTCACCTGTTTTGCCAAAAGGCAAAAGAGCCTAGCTTGCTCCTGTTGCATGATCAATGGTGTTTTAAGCCAAGAAACTCTGCAGGTGTTTCAGAAAAGCAGCGGCTTTTATAAGATGGTAAACAAGGTGGAAGGCAGCATCTAGACAGCCACTGTGTGCAATGTGTTGATGAGAAGAGAACAGGCTCTGCTTTCAGCCAAACTTTGCATATCTTAGCTTTGGGACCAATATCCCGAAACACTATCATGTTATAGCTGGCCTGTTCTCTAGGAAAAGAAATGTCCATGGAAGCTTTGCATTTTAGATAGCAAAGAGCCAAACACTAACACACTTTGGTTAAGTCTCAATGAAGTAGATGGACCAGATTAAGTTGCCTTCACCTTTACCCTACATAAGCAGCTTTGTAACTCTTCCTTCTTTCTCACCCTCATTTTATGTAAAAGGAAGATGTTTGGCCAAAAATAATTTGCCCAAGTACAAAACATTTGAAAATGCTATCAGACCTATTGCTGTAGGTCTGCTCTAGCTGGATTGGCCAGCACCATAACTAGAGTAAACATACCTCCATAGCTTTTCAACCTCCCAACAAAAAAGGTGACTTTGTGTTTCTGTTCCCTTCTTTCCCATTCAGAAATATCTAAAAGATATAAAAACTCTCCTAACTTGCCCATTTCCAATATGCAGCCCTGGCTGCCAAACCCAGAGATGGCTTGGAGCACCACCAGCAGAGCAATCCAAGGATTCTTGAGGACATTGAATTCACACTCACCTGTGCTACCACCATATATCAGCTTAGACAGGAAGCCACCCAGTTCCGTTCCATCTCACCTACAACTCCCCAGCCTCCAGACATTCCCTGTGTCCTGAATTTGCTTCCCTCCCCAAAGTGACCACATCCATCTATCATTTCCTGAAGGTATGGGAAGGAGCAGGAAGGTCTTATGAAGAGAAACCACAGATGAGTCTGAAACAAGTTAACAGAAGCCCATCCTTTGACCAAATGGATTTTCATTTTCATGTATCTATGAAAATTGTTTCATTTGTGAAACACAAGAAGACTTCAATTACTTCCCCCTTCCCAGTACCTGTAGGGCTCTGCCCCCAGGGATGGGGTTGGAAAGGTGGTTTTATTTTGGTGATATTGGCCCCAGAAGGCTCTGTTAACTTTCCAGGAGGCCATGTGACTGGAAATGGAAAAAGCGGCTCTAACTTATTCCATCCTTCTCCTCTTTCGGCACTGTTCCAGTCCCATGTGGGCCAAACCAAACCTTCCATACATCTTCACAAGTGTCAACTGAGCTTGGTATGTCAAACCATGGATAATTCCAATGATAACAAAACCAGTAGTCTATAAACATACAAGCCACAACTCTGGACTCCTGACAGAATACAAATTGGGATTTGAGTATTCTTAAAGGCCTCTGATATTAGTTATCAATGTTGCCTATTAAAGGGCAGCAGTGGGAATAAGGATGCTTATTTTTCCCTGCAAACACCAACTTATCTTGGTCACTGCTAGAAAAAGATTTGTCATTTCTCACTTTTTGATGAACTGGAGGGCCATCAGATGAGTATATTATATTTGTTAGGATTTTAGTGGTGTCAATAAGACTAGGAATAATAGAGGTCAATGTTTCAAAAATAATTGATTCTTGGAAGACACTATTTAAAGAGTATAAGAAACCATTCCCAGTTCCTTTCCCTGGTCACTTTTCACCCAAAGCTTGGAAAGCTGAGTGTTTCCTTTCTTCAGGACTTCCTGATACTAGGGGCTGCCATGCACTACACTTTTGATTCATTGCATGTGAAGAAAATTTTCTGGAGTGTTGTGAGGAAGGCCCTGGAAGAGGTTTTCTTCCTTGATAGGAAGGGACAATGAGTGATGAGGATCGTGGAGTTTTCTGCTTTCCATTGCCTTGAATGCTGACAACCTGGATAGAAGTGAAGTGGCTATCTTGTGACCATGAAAAAAACAAAGTCAGAAATGGCAGCAGAGCCAGACCCAACTTTGTCAATCCAGAGAAAGAATGCTGACCATCATCTATGCCTTCATTGCTTGTTATGTAACAAAGGTAAACACCAATTCTGTGTCATCTGCAGCCCATCCTGCACCTTAGATTTTTTTTGTGTGTGTGCATGATATGGGGGAAAAGGCACATATTTTGCAGAAGTTACTATGGGTCTTTCTAAATCTGGGAATTACTTCATAAACTATATAATTCCATGAAAATATGAAAAAGGCATTTTTTGGGGGAGGGGTAAGTACATTGGCTTTTATCCCTATTGATATGCATTAATTGCGACTCTAAAATCCACTGAATCATCCTCTAGTTTTTGAGAGTGCACAAGAGATTCAGTCCTTAAGGAATTTATAATTTATTAAGTGACTCCTTCATGGAGATGTCTAATGTAATACTAGAGAGAATAAAACAAAGAATTATTAAACTATTAGTGACTAAATTACAAGATACTGGAGGTCCAGTTCTGCGGGAATTCAAAAATAATCTTTAAGATCTATTAAGTGCTTACTACTTTCCAAGCACTACTCTAAGTATCTTACATGAAGTAAGTAACTGAATCCTGGGACAGCCCTTCATATAAATATATTACCTTCCACATTTCACTCGTGGTAAAATTGAGGTGCAATGGAGTTACAAGTGTTGACAGAATTCACAGATGGTAAATGGCACAGCCAGGATTGAATCCAGGCCCCCTGGCTTGGAGCCACCCTTCTCCTGGGAACATCAGAATGTCAAATCTGCAGTGCCTAACCTCTGTTCTGTTGCTTAGCTCATTCTGTGACCTTGGGTGTAGGTTTCCTACACTTGCTACCCTATCTTTAAAATGAGGATAATAGTTACCCAACAGATTGTTTTAGAGATGAAATAACTAATGTATTTAAAGCTCCTAGTACTGTAACTGGCACACAGTGGGGCATGATAAATGGCCTGTATTACTGGTCTGGCAGGACACACTGGAAGCCCCAGCACCCTTTCCGTTAACATGAGGAGGTGAGACTGTCCCTCTTCAGTGTGCTGTAGATCTTGAAATTTAAGTCAGGCCCTGAAAATAGTCAAATATTTTTAGAAAACATTATGTCTAGGCTACTATTTCAAACTGGGCAAGATAAAAGTCATGCTAACTCTCTCAAGAGACAACTTTTTCTGAAAAAAAAAATTAATGTTTATCTTGGCAAGAGCCATTGTTAGGAAAACTAGCAAGGAAATTAGTCACAGTTCATACAGGTGGAGGGACTGAATAGAATGGGAATCATAATTCATTTATTTTGACAAATACTGAATACACATACGATCCATATATTTTTAGGTGCTGCCTCCCCTTCCTTCTCTCCCTCCTTATTGCATAGGTTATTGAGGTGCTAGTTTATCAAGACTGGATAAAGAAGAGTCCTGCCAAGCCGAGGTGCACCTTTGTTCCAAAGCAAAGAGTGCTGGAGTAGGTAGATAGGTGGTGTTGAGGGTAGGTAAATTAATAAATTTCACTAATTTACTTCTTTAAATTAGATAGCCATTTGCCCCATGCAATGCTAAGGGTTAAAAAAGATGGAAAGGTTTGGTAAAAGAAATGTTTCTGAACACAGGCCTGAGATGATTCTCAAAGGACAAATGGAGATGATTTCTAATGCTGGGTGACTCAAAAACATCTACCTGACATCAGAAAGAGTGGATTGTTTGGAAAGATCCCCCAAATGACAAGGGGAATCAGATCAAGGGCATTTGAATAAACTACCTGTCTCATGTTGTAACTATGAGCTGTCAGGACAGTTAGCTCTGAGGATGGCCCAGTGTTAATTCATCAGGAAAAGACATATTTCCATGGACCACCACGGGAAGACAGTCCCCTGCTAAAGTGCATCGCCTGGAAACAGGCCTTGTTTATAGAGTGGGGAGAAAGAGTGGCTGGAGCCAGTGCAAATGGTTCTCATTTGTATTCAATCATTCATGCCTCTACCTTATGCCTTCCTGTGGCTAATGGGAAGGGGCACAGTTAGCACTTTCTTCTTTTAATCCTCACATTGGGGGAGCGTCAATTATTTATATAGTAATCAACTCTAAACAGAACAACTCTATTTAATAAATGAACAGGGGCTAAAATGGACCTTATGGCAACAAGTCACAGTGCCAATTTAATAGAGGCCAACTTTGGGGTTTCCACCTCCACATCCGGGAAGAAAAAAGATGCTACATAATTAATCGGGACATCTTTTCTCCCGAGGGTTTCCTTCTTTCTGTGTAAGCCTGTGCCTGTGTCCTGGTCTTATCCCCTACTTGGGGAACAGCTTCCTGGGTTCTTTCTTTTACCCTCACTAAAGCTCTCTGTGCCCTCCTTGCTGTTAGAGTACAATCTCACTCCTAGGTTCAGGTGATGCATTTAACTATTTTTTTAAGTGGGATCATTTCTCTAGCCTGTTTAGATTTTTTTTCCATCCTGAGTCTGTCAATCAATATATAGACACACCTTAGAAGTTGGTGCATCCACATAAATATGGTATTAATTTTATCATTTTAGGAACATAGAAACTTTTATTAAAAATGTTAGGGAGATAGGTCCCTACAGCTTGTTTTTTTGGCACAGAAGATGCTACAAATGAACTTCCACTTGATATGGGTCTGTTACCCAAAACATTATGACTAATCAGCAAGAAACAAGTCTACCTACTATGACAGCATTGTCTATACACTTATTTGTCTTGATTCAGAGAATACTACCAGTGATTCTGATAAATCTCCATTTAGACAAGTGTGTTCCTGATTTATGTGTTTAAGCAGCCTTATGATATTTGTTAATTAAGTACCTATCAGACCCCTTTTTACCACACAAGGTTAATGAAGAACCTAAGGCCTACTGGCATAGCAATCTATCAAAAATTAAAATGTCTCTTATCTGTCATCACTTATTTTTAGTGAAACTGTGAGGAGTTCAATTCTCATAGCCTTTTTTTCTGTTGCTGTTCACAAGCTGAAAATTCAAAAATTAATTTTGAAATTCTAAAAAAATAAATTTAAAGATGACTAATTTTGTAGTTTCCAGAATCCACATTTTCTAACTTTGCATTCCCAGAAACATTGCCCGTTTCCTGTGTCTTATATCATTCCCATTCTTATTTTTCACATTTTCTAAAGAATACTGAGAAATCCACAACTATTTTGTGCATTTTTCCTTGTGTTTCCATTAAGTTCATCTGGAGCTAGGGTCTCAAGATCTTTGACAAGCTGACATATGCTGTCAGAGTAATAAGCTTCTATAGAATAATGTATTACTCCAAAAAAAATATATTGCATAGGTCTCCTATTACCCATTTTGTCAGTATCAAATTTCACTGGTTGACTTATAAGATATTCCAGAAATTGATTTCTTTTTAACTTTCCAGATTATCCCTGCATTTTCCCTGTTCTCACTTCCCACTTTGACAGGCTGGTTCCCATTGTCCATTTCTATTTCAATGCCTCTTCACATGCTATTTTGTCACATTGAAACACTCAAACCCCTTTTTGTCTCTAGTTAAACATCAGCTCTCTAAATGTTTTCTCGCTCATGAAGTCATAACCTGCCATTAACATCCCACTTTGATTTATCCTTTCCAATACCAATTGGTCACTGACTATGTAGGTTCAACCATTTTCTTATTGTCTCACCTATGTAAGCTTTATTTTCTCAGTTACATGATAAATGCCTCAAAATGTCACTGTTTTGCCCTCTGTGCCTGATAGGAGTTGAGTACATATTCCACTTGGTACAACAGCTTAATTGATGTACAATCAAGTACCAAATATAAGCCACAGAATATAAAGCATGAAAATGTATTTTATCAGAATTCCTGAATGTTTAATATATAAACTCATGTAGATCAGACTTTCAGATATTTGACTGCAATTGTCAATTTCAATCCAGTATTTTATGTCACATTTGACAGAGTCATTTTCATAACCTATGGTATCCCTTTTCTGTCCTGAAACATAAAATGTCCCCTTGAGACAACTAATGAACCCTTAATTCTAAAAGTCATATCCAAGTAGGAGAATACGTTCTATAAGCCCCAAATAATTGTCTCAAAAATCAATACAGTCTCAGTTTTTGAAATGCAAACAGGCAAAGATAATAGAAGCATTTTTTCATTAGGTATTCAAGACCACTGAGTTTATTGGAAACATTATAAACTATGGTGTGTGTGTATGTATGTGTGTATGTGTGTGTTTACACAAATGAGTTATTAATATAAAAAAGTAATTGAGCCACTTTAAACCATGTAGATTGGAGTATGACAGATACAAACATATCTAGTTAAAATAACTACAAGTTATTCAAAATATCTCACCATGGAGGGCTTCAGGTGACCTTGAATGAAAGCTCCAGGCTGTGCTCTGTTCACACTGCTGTGTCATAGGTGATGATACAAGGTGACAGGAGAAAGAAACCTGCATTATGCTGGTGGTTGAAAAACAAAATCTCTGAATAGCTTTAGAGACAGAATAATTTGAATTTACATATGACACACCCTCAGAGGCAAAAAAGTTCAGTGATGATAACTAAACCAGAAACTTCTGGAGAGTTTCTTCACCTCCAGATGCTTTTCCAATCCAGCCTATTTCTTTGCTGGACTTCCCTTTACACCCCTTAGTGAAACCCCTAGGAGCTTATAGGTCATTATCTTAAAGGCACACAAACATTTGTTTTTCCCTGTTGGTTGATGAACAATAAACTAATGTTCAAATATTAGATCTAATCTCTTGACTACTTAACAAAATGATTTTGGTAGTTGGTTTTTGTTTGGTTAGTTGGTTGGTTGGTTGATCAGTAATTCAAGGACAAGATTAGGTTGACCTTTTATAATTCACATTGATGAACTTGACCTTAGTTCCAATGTTCTTTCAGAATAATAGTATCAATTCTCTTTTCATTCCTTTCCAGTGTCTTATAACATTTTCTCTAAATAGTTGTGTAAGTTTGTCTTCAACCAATAAAAACTAAGAGTTAGAATTTTTACATTCTTTATATATTAGACTAGAAATTAGACAAGGGCTCCAAATCACATAACCCAGGGGAAAGATCTTACATTCATTCTTATGGCAAATGAATTTTTTTTTCTTAATGAATTAACACTTCAACAGCAACAACAAAGAGCAGAATGGGACCAGTTGGTATAAAAATAGAAATTTATGTACTTAGTGGAAGCTAGATATAGGCAAGCATAGACTGGAGGTCACTAAAGTCACACACACGCACCTGGAAAGACAGATTAGATTTAAGGCTGTGTGTGAGCATGTTTATATCTGAGAGGAGGCAGGGTCAGGAAGATGGAGAAAAACCAACATATATCAAATATCTACCAGGTATCAACCACCGAGTGTACCAACCCCTAAAAATGATTACATCTTAATTGACCCAGTCAAATACTAATACTAGTAAAAAGGTTTGCCTGTAATCCAGTTAAACAATTTCAACTTTGTTACTTTTTTTAAAAAAAACAAGGAATAAATCTTCTTGGCATCAAAAAAAACTCAAAACCACTGTGCAACCTAAGAATGACATATCCCCCGTGGTGTAGATGAGGAAACAAGAGCTCACGGAGATTGATCGGTTTTCCTAATATCAAAATGTCTAATGAATAGTTGAATCAAGCATTTACCTTAGTTCCTGTCTTTCTGGTATATCATGGTGGCCCTGAAAGCAAATATTCAGAAAAGACAAAAAAGAAAAGTAGAAAGAAAATTTTTAATATCATGAGGGAGAGGGAGGAAAAAAAGAAACCCTCAAATGCCAGTCTACACTGAGCAAGCAAAAGCAATGATAAGGCAGGCAGAGGGTGTCCAGATGGAAAGAACAAGGGGAAAGGAAAATTTGTCTTAGAGTCTCAAGTGATGCTTATTTCTGATTTCTTTATAAGCAAAGTAAAATAGATCAATTTTTCATTCCAACAAAATTCATGCAGATAGCTAATTTTAATAGAAGAACAAGAATATGCTATTTTTCTTTAAACCTGTCTTAATGATTTAATTCACTTTGCCACTATGTGAATAGGCTGCTTCATACCTAGATAGGGTTTGCCTTCATACAGTTTTTTATATAAATCACATTTAACTTCAGCAAATGGCTATATATATATATATATATATATATATATATATATATTATCTTCAGAATGAGTTGGACGGGATTTTCACACTGTCGACTACGACTACTTCTTTTAGTATCAGATATACACTGCAACAGCCTTAAGATATGTTACCTGCGTTTCTTCCCATCTGGAACCCTGCACGATAAACTTCAGTTTTAGCATTTTCAAGTCTGTAAGGAGTTTCGAATGATATTTCAGGGATTTTGTTATGATCCAGACCCAGCCATGGAAAGTACCTGAAACACAGTCCACAAACTTCCAGGAAGGCTAGCGTGTTTGAAATATAAGCCTCAAAAAAATTAGCCTCTAGAATGAATTAGACCTACCTGAAGTCCAGAAATCCTCCCTTGAGTTGATGTCAAGTCTTTACTCAAGAAATGTCTAAAGCCCTTTGTGGGCGTGGGGGGAAAAAACATCTCAGGAATTCTCCTCCCTGTATTCAATGCCCCCAGATTTAAAATGTAAGTATTAGAAGCTGAGCCCTCGAACATCTCCCTTCATTTCTTGACATCTTTATGACAATGTATGGTGCAGTACCTCACTTTGCTGCAATTACTGAACAGACAGCACTGTAGGCAATGTAAGTTGCTCTTAAGTGCAGCAATCCATTCTGAAGAGATGTACAAACATAAACTCTGCATCGTGGCAGGCTTCTATGAAACCTGAGCATTATCTGTGAATTTTCTCTCTCTCCTTTTTAATCATTCTGTTAGCTCACCTCTAGAACCCAGTGGCCTAATTTACTAATTAATAACTATTATTACTTAGTAGAATTGAAAACTGAAATTACTGCCTGCCTTACACATAATAAAAATTGGCAATCCATTCAGAGTTTTTTGAGGGGCTGCTTCATTCATCGCACAGTCCTGGCAGCTGGGTTGATGTCATTGTCTGCTCTCTATATGGCCCTGGTTTCCAGATGGGTTGGAGGAGAGGCGGGAGATTATCTTCCTCACACACGTACATGAAAAGAATAGATGGCATATAGTGCAATATGTACCAATAGGGTCTTAATAGACAGTATTCTTTCAGTCAATAATCACATCATTTAGGAACGTCTCCTTGTCTTGGTTCTTCATTTGTGCTTGGTCCTCCTGACCTCCTGACCCCAGCTTTAGACATTTCCATGAGATGTCTAAACTCTAGTTATTCTTTAGTTGATAAAATGTGTTGAGGAGAAATGGATGATGTAAACTCCTTGTCTCCTAATATAATCAATAGTTAGTAACCAGGTTAAATCTAGGAGACATTAAATAGGAATTATGATCACTAGTACTTTTTCTTTTTGTAGGTATCCTCACAGTTGTTCAAGTCAAATCTGCTTGAAGCAAAAAACAGCATTCATTCTTCCCAGGAAGCTTCTCTTCCATACTACAATGGCCCTTAGAGCTGCCCACCTTATTTCCCATTGCTTTAATTATGGTTAACTTTCAATTGTCATTACAATATGTTCACCTGTTAGTATACGAGTATTCTCAAGTCTGGGGTCCACCATGTCAAGCACCAGTAAGAAGCTGAGACTGCCAGACATACAGAAATTTAACCCCTGCTCCTTGGGAGCTCTCTTTTTAGTAGGGAAGCCAAGATATTAAGCATGTGAAGAGCACTATGTAACTCCTAAGGGACAAATTCCTTTAAGAATATTTGAAATTTTGTCAGTGTTGAAAAGTTGTAGCTAAACAGAAAACAAGATCGTTGACCATTGTTTTAGTCAGCTTTTGTGCCCCTATGATCAAAATCTCATTAAAAACAGAGAGGGGAAAGTTAATTTGGGGCTCATGTTTCAGAAGTCTCAGTCCATAGACAGCCAACTCCTTTACTCTGGACCCAAGGTTAGGATAAGGGCCCAAGAGAGGAAAGATGCTCAGCTCATGATGGCCAGGTAGGGGAGAGAGAGAGAGAGAGAGAGAGAGAGAGAGAGAGAAGAAGAAGAGAGAGAGAGAGAGGAGAGGAGGAGGAGGGAGGGAGGGAG
>NW_025999977.1:12668554-12685881 GCF_001458135.2 Marmota marmota marmota
CGAGGAGGGGGAAAGGAGGAGGAGGAGGGGAGGGGGAGGGGGAGGGAAGAGAGAATGTGCATGCTCACATGAGAGATGCCACAGGGAAGATGCACCCTTTCAGAGCTCACCCCTGTGACTCATCTCCTCTAGCCATGCTCCACCTGCCTACAGTTACCACCTAGTCAGTCCATTCAAACTAGGATGGACTGATTAGATTACAACTCTCACGGTTCAATCATTTTACCTCTGAATATTCCTGCATTAACACAGGAGAATTAGGGGAGCACCTCATATCCAAACCATCACACCCCTTACATCATATAATCTGGTCCAAATTTCCATAAGGCATGGCAGGCAGCTCCCATTGTCAAGGCAGCTAGTCACTCTAAGAAGGTTGATGCACAGACTAGAAGAAGGTGCCTAAGCATGCAGCCCATATAGGATGTGTCCCTTCTCAGTAGCTTACCAGATAATTTACCAAAATGGCAGTCAGTTCTCATGGTTGTCCCAACTCTGTTTCATACAACTGTACTACAGAATCAGCTCTTCATAATCAAGTGTTTGTTGATCTCTTTTCCCCATTTGCTAAGGTTACCTTTATGACCCTTAAGCTGAATGGTATTGTAATAATCAATCAATCTATCAATCTAATCATCTATTGACAGCACATAATTTCTTAGCACCGTGGGAATTCCTAAAATGGGATACTGCTCTGTCTTATATTCTCCCTCTTTTTTTTTTCTTTTTCTTTTAATTGGTACTGGAGATTGTACCTAGGGATACTTTACTACTGAGCTATATCCCCAATCCTTTTTTTTTTTTTTTTAGATTTTTTTTTAAAACTTTGAGACAGGGTCTCTGTAAGTTGCACAGGACCTCACTAAGTTGCCAAGGCTGGCTTTGAACCTGAAATCCTCTTGCCTCAGCTTCCTAAGTCCCTGAGGTTACAGGAGTGTGCTACAGTGCCTGGCTTTTATTTTCACTTTTGATGAGAAATACTAACCACCACCCATCAGAAGAACAAACCCTTCAAAGAAGCCCTTCACATTTGACTCATCAAAGTCCTACTCCACATTCTGTTAAGAAAAATGCACATTCCCCCCAAAAGTTTACAATTTGTTCATCTGTATAGTACAGATGAACTTTGTGCTCTCTCTTGGCATTTCTAATTAAATGAACACAAAACAAATCAAACAGAATAGTAGGAGAACAAATGTTCAATCTGACATCTTCAGCTACAAAACACCAGAGGTGACAGTCAAGCCTAAAACAATGCCATTTTCCCCTTAGAATCACTAACCCAATAGATATTGGCACATTTGGTTTTAGTTAGCCCTTTTTTTGGGGGGAGGGGTCCCAGAGATATAACTCAGGGGCACTCTACCACTGAGACACACCCCAAGCCCTATTTTATATTTTATTTAGAGGCAGAGTTTCACTGAATTACTTAGCACCTTGCTATTGCTGAGGCTGGTTTTGTACTCATGATCCTCCTGCCTCAGCCTCCCGAGCGACTGGGATTACAGGTGTGTGCCACTGCATCTGGCTAGCCCTTGTTTTTGAACACTCACATCATGTAATATTAACCATGGAGTAAATTTTACAAATTAAATTCCAGATCTCATTTAGATCTAGGTCTTTTTCCAGATCTAAGGACTGTTTTTCAAATACTCTTCTGAGATGTTAAATGAAGAGGTGACAAAATTAGTGTGGCAAGATACAGCAATTACTTCCCCTTCTGAAACAAGTCTTCCCATTCTGACAATGTTAATTCAAATAAATTACTATGAGCTGGACCATGCATTTGACACACAAAGTACAGAATTTTTAAACAATAAAGATAATCTAGACCAGGAATACCTAACTAGATCCACAAGCCAAATCTGTTTTATAGCCTGATTTTGTAAATACAGTTTTACCAAAAACTAGCCACACCCATTTATATTGTATGGATAACCTGAACAGCAGAGTTTGGTGGTTAAAACAGAAATAATACAATTTTAAAACACTAAAATATTTACTACTTGGCCCTTCACATATTTAAAAAAAATTGTTGATCCCAGGTATAAACCAGAAATCTTATTTGCAATGCCCCAAATTAAGTTTTGGGGGCCAACATATTTGGTAGAAAACTTGAACTAACCTGAAATCTTTTGGTAGCAATGGCATAAATTCACCCAAATTAACAAGAGGGTGTTTGTAGTTTTTACTTACCCCTCTGGGAATATTTATATGATTTGCTACAGAAATAGTGATATGCCTTGCTACAAAGGGCTCGCCTAGACCCCACTGATGTTGTTATAAATACATACCCCATTCAGTATACATTTCCCTAAACTCTAAAATATTCTTAATTCTGAAAAAAAAAAAGAAAAAAAAATTCTTGCCCCCAGAGTTTTGAATTAGATTCAGTAAATCAAAGATGCCCAAATTCTGGGATAAAAGAGCATTAAAAATGTTTCATCGTTGAACAGTTGAACATTCTCTGGAGTATTGGGTGTCTTAATTGGGAGTGGGAGTGAGAGGGCCATGAGTGGTAAGTGCTGCTCAGCTCTGGCGTTTCCAGGTAGGGATCCCAGGGCGATTTGAATGGTGTGCATTTTCTATTAAGGTACACAGGCAAAGTGTGCAATGACAAACAGCAATGCCATTGATATTTAAAAAAGACAGTGCTAATAACAGAGATCCAAATGCTAAAACACATTTGGAATACTACCTTTCCTATCATATAGAAAACAAGGGCTCTTGCTTGCAAGAATCCTGCAGTGTTTACTTCTGAGCCTTAAGTTGTGGTTTTCTAAGATTAACAATTGTACAAACCAAGGAAATAAAAATTCTCACCCAAGAAACTCATGGATCTTGGGAAATAACCAAACAATAGATTAAAAGCTTTTGCATTATAACACTAAAATTTAATCGTTTCCTAAATATGAATCCTGGACAGATCTAGAAGGTTACGTTTTCTAGGAAAGAGTTAACTTTGGAACTTGTGTTTGTTTGTGTCCTCCTCTCAAGTGGAAGACAAAAGGCTTAGTTGGCAGAAGAGTGATGGTGCTTTATGGCACGTAAGAGAAAGGGACATAAAAACATAATACATCTGAATAGGTGCATGAAGTAAGTAGTGGCCTGAGTCATCAGAAAACAAAGGAGGAATTTTGACACAGAATATTTTTTGTTTGCAAAGACTATTTCATAATACCCATGGACTATGGGATGAATATTGGGGTCAGAAAAGCTCAAAGACTTATCTTCAATATTTTTAACTCACCATAAATTACAATCTTTTTAAAAAAATTAAATCAACATCAGGAGTCTCTACTTTAAATGGCCAAGATAAATAAGAAGCATCCAGCATTAAACCTTATATTGTTGGTATCCATATTCTGTGTGTCTGATTATAGGTGGATAAAAGGGGGTTGTGAGTTGCTTCAGCAATCATATTGACATTGGCAAGTGAATCAACCATACTATAATTTGGCTCTATCAGCAGACATCACACCATTCCACATGGCTTTTAACTTGGTATTGTGCTCATAGTCTTTCCAAAGAATGTTTCCTTTCCTTTGCAAGTCTCAAAATAATTAATGAGAAATGCAGATGTATTTTTAAAGTATGAAAGATCCACCTCTAGTAGTATCACAAGGCCAAATTGATAAATCATACAGACTGACACAGGCTACCATATTTGGGGAGGTCATATTAATTTGCCCAGTTATCAAAGAGGTTGTATCCCACCCAGAGTGAATTCAATGAACTGTCTGGGGATAGTATACTTTTAAATCCAAGGGACCTTCAGGCCAGTGTAATTGCATTGATGTGATATGGAGCCAGCCACTGGCAGGACTCCACTTCAGCCAGCACTACATATAAAGTATCTCCCAAGGGCATTATCCTTCAATAGATATACATGAATTTTTGTATAATTTTTGCAGCTTTCATGTAAATCTGAAATTTTACACAACAAAAAGTCAGAAAAAAGAAGAAGAAAAAGATATGCCTCTCTAGCCAGAGTGCCCTTGAATATGGATGTTTTTATTTTTAAACTCTGGGCAGTATGATAGATTGAGTTAGGATCCCCAATAATTCCTGTATTGAAGCCTTAATCCATAGTATCCCAGAATGTGGTTGTACTTAGAGTTGGGTCATTATGGAGATGATGCAGTTAAAATGAGGTAATTAATGTGTAATGAAATCCAATATGATGGGAGTCCTTATAAGAAGAGTAAATTCATACACAGATGGGTACAGAGGGAAGACATATAAAGAACTAGAGAAGATGGTCATCGGCAAGCCAAGCAGACAGGCCACAACCCTGCTGACACCTTGATCTTGAAATTCTAGCTGGAATGTGAGACAATACATTTCTTATTGTTTATGCCACACAGTGTCTGGTACTTTGTTATGAGGTTCCTAGCAAACTAAAACAGGCATTTATTACCTATGCAAACCTTTTATTTATAGCTTAGTGCAATGCGAATCATAATGATCTACCGCATGTTATTGTTATGAAGATTTAAGAAAATGATACATTTAAAAAGTTTAATATATGCATCTGGCATATAGAGTATTCAGAAATCAAATTATTATTATTATTACTACTACACATAATGGTTCTAACTAGATTGTATTAAAACAGAAACATGGTAGCATGGTAGTATGGAGAAGATAACAAGTCAAATGCCATATTAAAAGGGTTCACTTTTAATCTTTTAGCCAATTGTATTGTTTACCTCTCTAGTAGTGGTATGATCCTGAAGAATATTGGTCCTGCCTATTTTTCTACTCTGTATGAAATAAGGATGGACCATTAAATGAAAGCCACTATTTAAAAAATCCTTTCTAGGTTCCATCACTATGTAAAGGGAGATCACTTCAGAAGGTAATAGAATAATCATATAAGTAGAAAAATTTCCTTGAATATTTTTAAGAACTTTTATTTTAGATAAGTCAACAAATGTTTACTATACACTAGACAGATAATATGTCAAATATTATCTTAACCCTCAGAGCAATCTTTCAAATTATATATTATATCATTCCATTTTATAGACATAGGAATTCAGACAGTGAAATTAAGTAATTTGTCCAATATCCAAAAGCTAATAAAAGATTAATCTGGACTTACTGTAATTCTTTAATTCAAATCCCATGCTGTTTACTACTGTGCCCTACCACATAGAACTATTGCTTTACTTTTCCTTTACTTTTAGTGAAACTTAGAACTATGCAGAGATGACTTTTGAAAATTTTAATTTAAATAAAATTTTTGTGCAAACCTAAGGATATAAATCATTTGCATGTCAATAAACAAAACTATAGACAGACAACAACTAGAGGAGGAAACTGCAAATAATGACAAAGCAACTTGAAAGAAACACACGAGCCATTAGAACAAATGCAAGCCAGGTTCTCATTGTTCTCTGGCAGCAATCCTAA
Organism: Marmota marmota marmota; assembly: GCF_001458135.2. Lineage (NCBI taxonomy): Eukaryota > Metazoa > Chordata > Mammalia > Rodentia > Sciuridae > Marmota > Marmota marmota. The sequence goes on from NW_025999977.1 coordinate 12,673,973, forward strand.
GGAAGAAATTCAAGTGGCCACAAAGTGGACAAAGGTCGTTTTGACCATTAAAGAAGGGAGGTAATTATAAATAAGTTATTAGGTTTTTATTATTTTTGCCCTGTTTTTGCTTATGTTCTTATTAAATTTCCATAAAGAATGAAGACACAAATACTGTATTGAAGAATGTGCAGTTAAATAGGTTTTTGCTATGTTGTTGATTGGAATACATTTTGTTCAGTATTTTGGAAAGAAATGGGCTCACGTAATTTAAAATACCATAAAGATACTTATCGTTAGCTCAATTATTTCACTTTTAGGAATCTAGATGCAACTTTATGTGGTTCAATCTAATATTTTTAATAGGTTCCTTCCTCTTTGTTATATATGCTTCTGAAATGCTTGGAGTGAGGGGAATCATGTTAGTTTATGTAAGAAACTTAGAATACTAAATTAATATGTAATATAACATCTCTGGATATTGGGATTATGGATAAGTCTTATTTCCCTAAATTTAGTCTGGCTTTATTAATGTATTATGTTAAGCACATATTTGTAATTTAAAAAAACTGAGGCAAGATAAATATAATCACCATTTCTAACGAGTTACTTTCATTTGAATTTTGTATAAGGGAGCCTTTTAAATGAATAAAATACATCTTGTGGTCAGAAATGTTTATGTATTTTTGTTAGCAATTATATCATTACAAAAATTAGACACCTAATTTCCCAAATTAATTCTTCTTCTTTAGATTAATGTTAACCAAAAGGCACATAAGCTTAGGATGAGGACTATCTCCATAAACCAATGGGCTGACAGCATTTTGTTTTGATCCAGTGATAAGAACTTGTTTACCAAAGAGCTGGTTGAAGTGGATATATGACTTTTCTCTGTGATGATTGATATGTGCATCCCTACACTGAATTTATATTCAGGTTGCAGATGTGCACACTAAGTGAATGTGTTCAAAGTCTTCCTCTCATCTTTCATTGACATATAATTATTAAGATTTTGAGAGCTGGGTGCAGTGGCACACATCCATTTTCATTGGTTCGGGAGGCTGACACAGGGAGGATCACAAGTTCAAAGCCAGCCTCAGCAACTTAGCGAGGCCCTGAGCAATTTAACAAGACCCTATTTCTAAATAAACTATAAAAAGAGCTGGGGATGTAGCTCAGTGGTTAAGAGCCCCCTAGGTTCAATCCCCAGTTCCAAAGGGGGGGGGGGAGATGACTTTGCCATTTTTCAAAGAGAAAAGTTTAAGTTACTATACACTCATATCATTAAGGATTTGCTAACAGTGCTCACTTGAGTGTCATTACTGTTTTCTTTGGGTTTCATTTGAGATCTCTGATCATTCTACAAGCAGAGGTTCATCTACCATGGTGCTCTTGCTTTGTTGTTGTTGTTGTTGTTGCTGCTGCTGTTGCTGTTGTTTTTGCTTTTGTCAAGTCTAAGGATTTTCTTGTAATCATCATGCACCTTCTGCAAAGAGAAGCATCATGTCATAAAGGGTAAGGAGAGTAACCTTGGCTGAAAACAATTCTACAAACCCATTCTCAAGAGGTAAGAACAGTATACTCATTTCCCCCCATTGTTTCCCCATGAATGAATTTAAGTGTGGAGCAGGCAGTTCACTTGTGAGTACTATTCAGATTGAACTTTCTTTGTCAAGGTATCTCAGCACTATCCATAAAGTTGCTTTGTAAGAGTGTGTTCTTTTTTGATACCCTCTGTAAGACTACTTTGTGAGGTTTCCAGTCTTTAACAGAATGGAAATTATTTTAGGGGAACCAGATCTCCGTTGCTTTGGAAGGACCCTGTATTCTGGATGCTCTTCTCCATCATCTCATTTAGAAACTTGATACACCACTCTAGTTTGATATTCTCCAGTGGCTAGGCCATGTGAAAACTAATAAAAATAATATGAAGAAAAAAGAAAACTCTCTTTAATGTTTTTGTTTCCTATGATTTTCTTTCCCATTCCTCCCATTTTTTTCAGTTCTGCTGGAGGTCAAATCACTCAAAAACTGCTCATTCCCCGCTTCTTGCATGTAATTTTTGAGTCTGAACAAGCCTACAGAGATGCATTCACCTTCTTTCCCTCTGATGCACAGGTCTGATGAAAGGAAGAGAAAACAAAGTCAATGACACCAAGTCCCAGGTGTCCTGAAACAGCAGAGAAGCAGATGCATCTGGAACAAGTGTGGATAATGTGGGTGAGGTGGAGGTGGAGCCTGCCCTGGAAGAACAGCTTGTCTCCTTTAGACCAATGTGTATTCATTCAAAAATTATGCCGTGCATACTCAGGCACTGGAAATCAGCTGTGAATAAGTCATAGAATGATCCCCTCCTACATGGAGTTTATATTCTTCCAGAAAACTTCTGTTCATAGCTTAGATCTCAGATGTGCCGGATCATGGTGATCCTAATGAGCAAGCCAAGGAGGATTCATCTCTTAGAGCTGGACATACATTAACTAACCCCAGGAAAATTGATGAATAAAACCAGAAAGCTGATGTGCCAATTTACAAAGGAAAATTCTTATTGCTTGGAAAAAAAAAAGTAATTGTGCCAGCATAAGCCCCTAATTAGGTGAAATAGTGATTTGTAGCATCAGGTTCAGCCAGACTCATGTGCATAATTCATACTAGAGTTAGTCTTACATATGAGACTCAGTCAAAGTCTTATGGCCTCACATGCCCTTGCATGACAGAGCTTGAAAGATCACTGTTCACATTTCCTTTGTAAAACTTCCAGTGGAGCCCACTAACATTTCTGAAGGGAAAAGATGTCAATCATGTGACAGTCCAGTCTTACAAGCGTAGGAGTCACAAGGGCTTTTAAAGATAACTTGGACTAATACTACTCTGATAATTATGTACAGATTGAAAGAATTAATACCCAGGGCACAATCCTATATCCTTTATGTTGAGAGAAGTTCTCATGTCTTCTATGAAAATGGTATAAGCTTAATCACTAAACTTCTCTGCAAATCAATTTTCCCATCTTCAGATGAACAGATTGGATTATGCAGTGGTTAAGGTTTCCTCCAGTTCTAGGACTGAAGCAAAGGAGGTTAGTGGCACAGCTGAGTTCACCTGGGAAAGGAATTTATCCACAGTAGACTGGGGCATGTCTAGCATATACTCAAAATTGTTGGAAACCAAGGTTGTGGTCAGGGAAATGGTGGGGTGCTGAGTACCTACTCTCAAGAATAAAAAAGAGTCGAGTCAACAGTGAAGCAAGAGTAAGGAAGATTTGAAGGTAACTCTAGAACTCAGAGAGTATGTGGTCTGGATAAACCAATTCTCTTTTTTTAATTGGTGTTTCTCAACCCATTGAGAAAGGCTCATTTACTGTGACATAAAGTTTATTATAGGCTATGATAAAATAATAACATGCACAGAATGACAATAGCTATAAACACAGACTGAGTTACACAGGTGGGTTAAATGTTAAGTCCCATAACACAAGCTGTTCAGTGTCATGACATTCCAAAATGATAATCAACTTCCTGAAACAAAATATGTTCTCCCTTCAACTTATATGATGCTAACATTCTGAGAAAAGTCAATGTATGTTACCATCATGCTATGTCTGTAGATTCTAAAGTAGAGTCTGCTCTAACCCATGATTATGGGTTAATCATAAATAGACTCCAACGTCATGCATTTGTTTCAGGAAATTCTGTGAAACGTCTTACTAGTGCAAGAGTATCTCGAATCCTCAGTCACCAACATTGTGATAACCAATAATACTCCTCAACATGTTTAAACTGTGCCTATTTTACTCTCCCAGTGGATAGAGTTTAGGGTGGGAGGGTATGGATGCATAAAGGACATTGTGGTCCTACATACCCCTGAGCTGAAATTTTATGATTTTTGTTCTATCTGAGAATATGTCACTGCACCAATTTTCAACCTCCAGTTATTTCCACTGCTCCCTAAACTTTATGGGAAAATAATATGCCATTTGCTCCCAAGATCAATCTGAGGCTTCATTTGAACAAAACAAATTTAAAAATCGTATTTGCTCTACACTGCTTCTCCTAGCTTCCTGGCTACTCCACACCACATAGAAGATCTGCCCAAATGGCCACTCCATGCTTACTTACATTTGATCCAAATACTTTAATTTCCAGTTTCCTCAAGTTGATAGTCTGAGTTTAGTACTTATGGATTTTGTGGGAGAAAAAGAAATAAAATGACTTTCTTGGTTCCATATCATCTGGTTTCTTTGAAGGCCTACTGTAAGGGGCCTATATTTATTTTCACAGTTGCCCCTCTTTCAAGTGGCATAATTTTCAGGAATTCTAGGCATGTCTGTTTCTGTGTGCATGTCTGAGTTTGTGTTTGCTGTGCCATATATTTGTGTGCTTATTATAAGGACAATTTATTCTTTTGTCAAAGAGTTAATGCATATGGGGCATATATTTTTATGTTTGAAAATTTTGTCAGTCATTTCAATATGGAAATTTAAAATGAAATTGAAGAAAGAAAAGATTATTAAAGGTGTTATCAACTTAGCTGGGTCTGGGGATGTGGCTCAAGCGGTAGCGCGCTCGCCAGGCATGCCCGGGGCGCTGCATTTGATCCTCAGCACCACATAAAAATAAAATAAAGATGTTGTGTCCACCGAAAACTAAAAAATAAATATTAAAAAATTCTCTCTCTCTCTCTCTCTCTCTCTCTCTCTCTCTCTCTTAAAAAAATTAAATTAGCTGGTTCTCTATTACTTCTAGAATAATCCCTTTTCTGGCTCTCTTCTTATATAACCTATATAGGTACTATGATAGTTTAATATATATGAGGCAGCCTAATGAAATCCTAGAACTATATGCTTCAAGAGAGCAGCATCAAATAAAGGAAAATGTTTAAAAATAGCAATAATGATCTGAAGAGCAGGTGTTATTTTGGAATTTCTTGGGGTTCTCAGCAGAAGGCAGGTGTTATAAGGAAGTGATAATTTGAATATTTGATATATCTTGGCATCTGTCTTCAAGAATGAGACCCAAGAGATGGGTGTTGCCCAGTAGAGAGTGTGCTAAAACTCACTCACACAGCATTCACCCGTGGAAGTCATCTTTTAATACTGTCGCAGTGGACAGGCTTTCCCGTCAGGATGTTAATTCTCAGCATCTTGAAAAGTACTAGATTTTCCAACCTGGAGGATTGTCATGTGACATTGATCTAGGCACTAAGAGGGTCCTGCCCTTTGAAATTTTAAAGATAACTTAGTAGGAACCATGACAGCTTGGCATCCTATACCAATCCCTGTCATCATTGTCCTTGGTCATGGCTCTGAATGATCATTATCTGGTACCCCTCAATAGCCAGGGTCCTGGGGAATGTTGTGTGCTGTGGGTACATAATTCATATTCCTACTGACTCACAGGCCATCCCCACATTAAGGAAAGCAAATAACTTATATAAAGCCACATGATAATGGTAGAAAAATCCCTGGACTTAGAATATGAAATGCCCATTTCGTGCACATCAGCTAAAAATAAAACAAAAAATTTAAGCTAGTTGGATTTAGAAAAGCCATTTCTTATGTTTTTTTTGTAAATGTTTTCAGAGCTATTCTGTTATACAAATAGAACCTGTCTCTAAAAATACTTATTCATTCAAGAACACAAAAGCCCCACCCATAGGTTTAACTTCTATTCTCTTCCAACCAATCAAATTACCTCCTCTGGAATGATTTCTTTCCCTTCTCACCTCTGAATGGCAGAATGCTATTCCGGAACCAGAATCCTTTGATTCTTAAAATAAGAAATACTCTCCTAGGGAGAGAAGCATGGTTTATTCAACCCTAGATAATCACTCCCGTTTCTCCAAGACTCATGGAGCAAACATTGTTGTCACCATTTATACAACAAAACATTCTTTCTGAAGAACTTCAAATAAATAAATAAATTGTAGGGTTTTCACACACACACAACACGCATCGAGTCCACCTGCCAAGTCCTCAAATAGTTAAGTTGAACAGTTTACTTAGAAAGGCTAACAAATTTGCTTCACTTCAAAATATCATTAACACCAATAACACATTTGCCCAAGCCTATTTCTAAGTTGTAAAAAAAGATTGCTACAGATTAAGACCCTTGATATAATGCTATAAGCTCCTAACAATGGTATCTTTTATAGTGAAGAGCAACTGCAGACACAAATTGCCCTCTTTCCTGCACCTTTTTCACAAAAATCAATATTAAAGTAGTATCAGCCTTAACTCTCCCATACACTATATGAGAAAAAAACCACAGCCGTGCTTAGGACAGTTTAGGTCAATAAAGAATCAATACTGTGGTTGAATCTGTAGAAAGATAAAAGACTTAGAACTCTCTACACAGGCACCCATTGTTTTCGCTACATTCTGTACAGCAGCCAAAGGACGTCACTTGGGGGGGGAGGGGGGCTTTTTTCTTGGGTGAGGGCAGCTTTCTCTTTTCTTTTTTTAAGGTTGCTGTGCATTAAGTGTTGGTGAAAAGTAACAGAAAGGGGCAAGAAGAAAAGAATGGCAGACCCTATTTTCTTCTCTCAGATGTTGCGGTCTTTTCTCTGAATAGTCCCTTTGCAAGGGTGGAAGACAGGTAGAGAGAGGAGTTGTGCACAAAAATCTACTCATGGCACATATGAGATCAGGTGATACCAAAAGGCAGGCAGTCTGGGTTAAAATCTTGGTGACTGGGTGTTTGGGGACAAGTTACTTTTTAAACTTGTTTCCTCATCTGTCATAAAATAGAAGATAGTATGACCAGCTCACTTACAGATTTGTATTGGAAATTCATGGAAATTCATGGAAATTCATGGGGCTTACCAGTGTGCTGGCATATAGGTGATGGTACTCCTCAGCCCTCCTGCTGTCTGACAAGGCCCTATGTCTGGTCCTAACCAATGAACACTGAGCATAAGTGCCAGTGAGCTTAAGTTTTACTTCCAGGCTGAGACAGTGAACCACTCAGGATATTATCTCCTTCTCTGTCCTAAAGACTAGCCAAAGGCCTCCTGTTGACAGGTGGGGTGGCATCTCGACACCACTGTGTCTCTGAGTCACCCAGAGAGTACAGGTGTCTTGGAGAGTCACTCAGATCTGTAGTTTTTTGAGATAACTAAGTAAGCACTCATTGTATTCTGCCACCAAGATGAAGGGATCATTGTTTTGTTGTTGTTAGAGCATCATAACCCGAAATATCCTGGCTATTGTTTATGAGGAATAACATGGAAAATGTGTAAAAGTTTCTCACTCAGTGCTGGGAACAAAATAGTATTTGATGAATGTTTTTAGACCAAAGCTGCATTCCAAGCAGGGGAGCAGTTTGAACAAAGTGATAAAATGAAACAACATAGTGCATTGAGGGATTCTGTAAGTAGAAGAATTCTTAGAATAAGAATCATCATATCTATTAAAAATGGAAAATGTCTTTTAAAACATCCAAATTTGGGTTCCTAAAAGAGTGCTATATAGAAAATCAGTCCTGTAAACTACAGAAAGAGTGTGCTTTGGTTTAAGATGTTAAGAAAATGCTGCCTCCTTCAATTCCCCACTTGAATCTTCTTAATGCACATTAAATTACTAAAGGCTCTGAGAAGTACTATGATAGAAAAATCTGATAAACATTTTGTATTTCAGGACTTTTCAAGCTTATTTGACCACAGAATGCTGTTTCCATGTAATGCCAATTAACTTCTTAGAGAACACATTGTTACTACCTTCACAGAGCTTATTAGCTAGATTGTTAGCAAATTGTTCAGTGATACTTAGCACTAATATTAGTTATGGATTAGGTTCAGCTATATGTAATGAGAAACCTATATAACAGTGGCTTTAATAGAAAAAAATAATAATAGCTGCACTTATAATCTTCCCCTATGAAACATTGTCATAAGCTTTACATGTTTTCTAGCCACTTAATCCTTGTAATAGCCTCTCTTACATAATAAGAGATTTGAAGGTTGAAGAGATCCAAGGTTGATTCAGTAGCTCAAAACTGCAAGTCTTTGCAATTCTGTTGTTCAAACTCTCCCTTAGGTTGAATTGCAGAATGACTGGCTGGGACCATTCTAGTCATCAGAAAGAAGGCAGACACGTTCAAAGGATGAAGTGCATGTCTCTTCAGGGTTTACCTCTCTTTTCTTAAAAATCTTTCTAAAAATACCTGTTGGTACCTCTTGGTCAGAATCATATCATATGGTCACACATATGTGCAAAGATTTCTCCGAAAGGCAAACTTTTGTTTTCGCTGTTTTGTTTTACACAAGCACATCGTCACCCCCCCACCCTCCAACCACCACTACCAAATGGTGTTCCTAGGAAGGAAGTGAGAATGGATAACAGGAAGGTAGCAAGTAGTTTCTGCCACAGTCCTGGCACATGATGTCCTAGAGGTGTCAATTCTGTGCCCCCCACTTACATACGTGTACAAGTGACAATCAAACACGCCAGAGATTTGGAAGTAATGCACCAAGTAAAATTAAAATTTTGAGGAAAAACAGAATAATTATTAAGATTGAGTCCAAGGAAAAAAGCTGTTCCTCAGAGCCATCCAACAGCAGAGGTCAAACTCTGGACTGAAGAACAGCATAACTCTAGAGATAATGTTACTTACATCTGAAATCTTTGTTTCCTCAGCTCTAAAGAGAGAAGAGTCCTTCCTTCACTGGGAATGTAATGAAGATATTAAATAAATTAATGCATGTAAACCCCTTGAAGCAGTATGATTTAGCAAGCGTTCACAAAGGTGAGCTATGTCAGTTCTTTCCATGTTGACTTTTAATGACTTAAGTAGCCCATTACCCAATCATCACAGAATCTAGTTGAAGGACATGATGTGGGTCCCACACACAGGAAACACCATCCACTCTTTTTGTGAAACACACATAAAAAAACAAAATCCTAATAAATTCAGTCATACTACTTTGCTCAAACAGTGTAGCCAGAATGGACACATTGGCAGCCAGCTATTCAGGTGGAATTTGAAGGTGGGAGGTTAGAAGATTCCTTCCTCTTCACTGGTAAGGAGAAGATACCGATGACATTTATCTGAATTATAAGACTTGGAATTGCTAAGCTGGACATCTTTTACTTTTTCTTTCTGCCGTGGAGCATATTTCCCGAACAACCTGTGCATCCCAAAGAATGCCATCTGCTTTTCCTATTTGACATCCAAACTCTTAGGATAGATCTTCTTTAGGTGTTTATATATTTTCTCCCTCAAGATTAAGAGTTGCAGAAATGTTCCTTGCCACTGCTCTCACTCTACAAACGATAAACACAAAGGAATATCCTTCCTCAATATGTTATTCTTTCAGCATGACTAATCAGAGAGAATGGCAACATATTGTTTAGTTATCTAATTAGAGAGAATTATTGATTAATTCTCAAGCAGAGTTCATTGCTGTGTCCCTGATCATCTTACCAGTCCCATCTCTCACCCTCTCTAATTTCTAGGGAAGTTATGTTAACACAACCAGGGCAAAGAGAGCAGGGGATGTGCGTTCTGTGAGTGCTCATGTCGCCTTGTGTGTGATCAACACTCAGCCAGGGGCAAGCATGCCATCCTCCTGACCATGCTGCCACTTCCCTGCACACCTGGGGCCAGAGCCAAAGCTCTGCTTCTTTCCTGCTATGGGAACCACAGCGGGATGAGCCTTGTCAATATAACGGTGAGCTGTGTTATGTGAGGAACATCCACATCACCCAAGCCAGGAGACTTTGGTCTGAGACTGATGTCAACGCAGGAAGGAAGCTAGAGAAAATGAATCAAGTAGAACTGTCCCAGTCAAAGCAGGAATGTGAGCTAGCTTAGCTTACAGCTAGCCATTACTGTACAGCCTTTGGGTTCTGGCAGACTTGGGTTTGTATCAGGCTGATTTGCTATCTCATTGGCTGGCTTTTGGCTATTTACTTTCTTTCACTTTCAAGTTATGGTTTTCTTACCTCAACAATGGGGGTAGTATTATTGAACTCATGGGGCTTTTGCAGAGGTTAAATGAAGTCAGGTAGGTAAAGGGCTTACCATGGTGACAAGGAAACTATAGCTGCTAGTCATACTTTGCTCCTTGAGGATCCTTATGGTGTCACACTGAATCTGGGAAAGAGAAAAATTGAAAGAATTTTATGCTCAGATTTTACATATCAGTCTTTTTAAATTTTATTATTTTAAAGAGAGAGAGAATTTTTAATATTTATTTTTTTAGTTTTCGGCAGACACAACATCTTTGTTTGTATGTGGTGCTGAGGATCGAACCCAGGCCGCATGCATGCCGGGCGAGCGCGATACCGCTTGAGCCACATCCCCAGCCCCACATATCAGTCTTTTATCTTAGTCAACCCTTGTTATGGTTTGGATGTGAGGTGTCCCCCAAAGGCTCACATGTGAGACATTGCAAAAGGGTTCTCAAGGGAAATGATTGGGTTGTAAGAATTTTAATCCAATCAGTGAATCAATCCCTTGATGGGATTAACTGAGTGGTTACCTAGAGCAGGTTGGGTGTGGCTGGAGGAGGTGGGGTATATATTAATATCTGACAAGTGGAATCTCTCTCTTTGCTGCCTGATCATCATGTGAGCTGCGTCTGTCCTCCACACTCTGCTTCCATGATGTTCAGACTCACCTCCAGACTTAAGGAATAGAGCCTGCTGTCTATGGATTGAGATCTCTGAAGCCATGGGCCCTCAAATAAGCTTCTCCTCCTCTACAGTTGGGTTGGTCAAGTCTTTGAGTCAAAGTGGCAAAAAAAATGGCTAAACAACCCTAAACTTAAGAGAGAAAGAGAAAAAACAAATAATGCATGTACCATGTCTAATGCAACACATTTCTTCCCCATGCAAAGGAGGCTGAAGAACTTGGGATGGTCAGGTCACTCCCTCCCCTCTTCCTGAAGCTCCTTCCTGATTGTTCATGAGAGTCCAGTGAGGCTGAGACATATCTGGCTTCCTCTGGGGTTACCAAGTCATTCTTTAGTTCTGCTCCTGCTCTGGCTTGCTGCTTTGTAGACTTGTTGCTGTGCCCACTACCTCCACTCCTACTCCCAAGCACTTCTTACACTTCCTCTGTCAACTGGTCTGGGACAGGCTAAACATCAAAGTCTTTTATTTGGATTTTTCCTTCATCTCCAACTGACTCCATCCCAAACTCAATTTCCTCTTTCCTCTTTTTCAATTAACTACAGTTGTCCAGAGCTGGGGAGATAGGAGGAGATAGTAGGGGCATACATCTGTCGCCATTTAACTGGTAGTGTATGGAGTGTGCTGGCATTCAGATCCCTAATATAGCCTGTTGGACTCAAATAATCTAGACATATTTGATTTTTGTAAAAGACAGAAGCAACACACAATGAGCCTTTGCACAGACCACCCAAGGGGGCATTTAGAGAGAATTTCCAATCTATTCATGATCTGTAATTCCCAGCCCCAAAAGTTTCCATGTTATAGCAGAATACCTAGGGACTCCATATGTTATGGGAACACAGCAGAACCAAAATGAGCTGGAAGAAGAATGCATTCGATTCAAACACGGGATGAAACAGTACCCAAGGAGCCCCTGTTTCATTGTCTCTACCTGGGATCCTGGGACAACACAGCCATCTCAGCCCCATTCAAGTGTGACATTTCTTTTGAATATGACAGTGGCGGCGACCTTGTCATTAACTGATGCTATGAGCAACATTTCAGCTTTCATAATTCAGTTAATTTTCAAGCCACTGGTTACTGAACCCCCAGTATAATTTTCATATAATTAAACCACACACACACACACACACACACACACACATATCCACAAATGTGACAAACAGCAGAGAAAAACAAAACTGAAAACCCTAAAAATCTAGAAGCAAAACTCAAACCTATTTCCATTTCCTTTTATTACATTGACCAAATGCATCTTTCATGTACATTTGCAAAAAAAAAAAGGGGGGGGGGG